>NW_027518702.1:1792500-2392500 GCF_043159265.1 Tasmannia lanceolata | reverse complement strand
TATAGCATGTTGTTGGCTCCGAGGTTACTGTCCACGGAAATCCTGAGATATGCCAGGAAATAAGATGCTATAACCTAAGTATTAAATTGCACAAGGAAAGAGCGCACGATTCCCTTCCTTGGATGCCATTCTGGGCCGAAATTGGTGAACCCTAGAACCATTGGTATTCCTTAAATGTCCAGAAATTGAAAATCCTTGAAATCTGAAATTAATTAACTTCAAGAACTGAAATCGATTCATCTCGTGTCTTTCGAAACCGTTGGATTATGGTTTCTGTCATAAGAACCCTTAGAGCCCAATTTAGGAACACTGGTGTCGTGTCTTGTTCTAAGTTTTAGGGAGTCTTAGGTTTTAGGAGTCCTAGAGTTAGGAGTCCAGCCTCATCACGTACGTTTGCTATGGATAGAAACCGTGCCCTAGGTCTAGTTACACTAGTCACCCAATCTTTCCCTAGGACAAGCCTAGTAAACTAGGATGTAGGCTAACCTGCATTAGTCTAAGGAATAACTTGCATTTAGATAAGAATCATATAGCATCTTAGATGAAATCCTAGGATAATAAAATCCTCAACTTGAATTAAATAACTTCTCCTAAAACTGTTGAAACAGTCAATCCCGTCTAGGTCGGTGTCTTAGTTGAGTTAGGCATAAATAGCTTAGCTTAGGTGCACCGAACTACGTCGACTCTGATCCCAGTGAGGCTTGGGTACATAGGCAGCTTGGATGTCTGATGGCATACCAACCGCGAGTCGGCTTCACAATAAATTGTGGGATTCTGTATATTAATTTTTTTGTACATTCTTAATTAAAATATGTAAGATTTTCCTGAAATTAGAATTTTAGGAGAACTTTCACTTAGATTGAACTCAAACAAATTAAGAAATCAAGATACACATTTAGGATCTACATTGAAATTAGATCATAGGATGCATGTCACATAGTTCGCACACTAACAGAGAGTTGAATGAGCCATTTAAAATAAATTTAAAAGAGTTAACTTTTGGAATTGAAGACCGATTATCGGGTAGGAATGGTGCATGTGGTGGATAACTCCCCATACCTTCCATTCTTGTAACCAGGTAGCGAGTCTAGATTTCTGGTTAATTATGGGTCCTAGATCCCATATCTAGGTGGCGACTCTGTACTATCTTTTGTGTGGAATTCGGATTGCCTTAGTGATCCCAAGTTCACATAAAAGACGAATTAAAATCAATAAAAAAAAAAAGCACACGCCAATCGCGTGGGTACGAGAGACCAAGAGGGTGCGTGGCGGCTCGCGCCCCACCCCTCTCGCGGGATCGGGTCCCACAGTTTCCTTTCACAAAGCTACGAAAAAAACAGAGTCTCGGCTTGCTTCGATCAAGAAATTTTTTGATCTCTTTAACTCTCTCTGTCAGCCCTCTCACCATCTCTCTCAATCTTTGTTTATCTCTCTCTCATTACACTCCTTGTTTCACTCTCACTCATCCTCACTCCACTCTCTGTTTCACAATCTCTGTCTCATTCATTTTCTCTCAACTTCTCTATTTATCTATCTCACTCATCCCTCGAATTCTCTTTTTCTGTCGATCTCTCAAACTCTCTATCTCTCTCACTCACTCTCACTCTCTATCTACCTCTCTCTCCCCATCCACAGTGAGAGAAACAAGGAGAAAAATAAAAAATAAAAAAAATAAAGAGAGAAAGCGGACATCGGATCGAGCGTCGGCAAGATTTTTTGAATTTTTCGGCTCTCGGATTTGGCGAGGATCTCCATCACAGGTAGGTGCACTATTCTCAGATTTTTCCAGGATTATTTGATATTTTTTTATGTATTTTTGCATGGTTTTTAGCATTTAATTGAATTTAATTCGATATTATATGTGTGTGCTCAAAATCATGATCTACATGAGTGTTTCAATTCTGATTCGTCTTGAAATTTAATACACCGATCTATTTAAATAGAAAAAAATAACCATCGGATCGGATCAGACATTTGATCAAAGGATTTTAAAATTTTGAGTGAAGAATAGAATTTCATTTAAAATAATGGCTAAGAAATTACAAAATTCGAAAAAATAGCTATCTCAGGATGATTGATTTTGTGGAATTTAAAATTTTTCTTGTGTTCATCACATCAGAACAAGGTTAAAGGACATTTTCCGAAGTCGTAATTTTCTCAAAAATCATGTTTTAAAAATAGAAAACTCTTCAAAAATATCTTTTCGACGAAGAAAACTAACATATATACTATATAGATTTCAAAATTAATGAAATTTCGTGGGAAAATAATATGGTACTGATACATTCTACCATGATTTTTTAAGAATTTTTGGATTTCGTTTGGTATATTATTTGATGCTTTCTTTGAAAATAATCAAATTTTGTGAGATTTTTTACTGACATCAAATCACAATTAAAATTCTCAAAATTTTTACAGTAGTCTTACATTCTATATTTCTTGCTGCTGTAAAATGTTCAATTGATTTGGATCTTGCTTCCTAAGGGATATAGTGTAAATTCATAATCTGGTCTTAAAATTGAAAAATCCGAAATTGGTAGTGAATATAGTCTCTACAATTCATACAAATTTCACAGCATGCTGTGGTTACTGATATCTTACTACTGTAGAAATTTCAATGAATTTAGATTTCTATTTCTAGTGGTTTCTGTGTTATTTTTACAATCTGGTCATATGGTCGTTAAATCAGAAATAAATAGGAGCTTAATGTAAAAATCTGGAAAACTCTTCTAATAAGCTACATACCTTCATATATTGTTGCTGTAAAAATTTCAATTCGTTTTGAATTCGTTTGCAATAATTTCACTTGTAAAAACACTCATGCAGTTTAAAATTGATAAATCCATTGAAAAATTGAAATTAGTTAAGAATCATCATAAAGTTTCTAAAGAACCTTGAATTTTTGTCACATGTTCACTCCTTAATCCATTGAAACAGAAATCTTAGGATCTTTAGATTTCCCTGGTAAAATGGCCAGTGCATCCATAATCGTATCCCAATTGCAATCGATCTTTGACAATTTGAATATTTAAGCTATAGCATGTTATTGGCTCCGAGGTTACTGTCCACAGAAATCCTGAGATATGCCAGGCAATAAGGTGCTATAACTTAAGTATTAAATTGCACAAGGAAAGAGCGCACGATTCCCTTCCGTGGATGCTATTCTAGGCCAAAATTGGTGAACCATAGAACTTTTGGTATTCCTTAAATGTTCAGAAACCGAAAATCCTTGAAATTTGAAATTCATTAACTTCAAGAACTTAAATCGATTTATCTCGTGTCTTTCGGAACCATTGGATTATGGTTTCCGTCATAAGAACCATTAGAGACCAATTTAGGAACACTTACGTCATGTCGTGTCCTAGGTTTTAGGGAGTCCTAGAGTTAGGAGTCCAGCCTCATCACGTACGTTTGCCATGGATAGCAACCGCGCCATAGGTCTTCAAACCCACTCTAGGTGAGTAAGTATGTTTATTACTATGCACTTAATTGTCCTTCAAACCCACTCTTATGTGCTTAATGATTATCATTAAATGCATAAGAAATCTTGATGAGTTATGAAAATGAGTCTAGATCCAATATATGAAACTCAATTAAGTAAAATTGAAAATGTCATAGGAATCTAGTATCATTGTTTGGGTAGCTGCTCATTGTAGTTGTTATCATATAACACGTTGTGATGGGAACACTTGTATCCCACACATTTTGGTTTTCCATGGGCCTTTTACACTTTGTGCTTAAAATGTCCTATCTTTATGTAGTGGTTTGTAGATGTAGGCATATATGTTTGGACCATGATCCTTGCGACCAAACATGGTAGACTATCTATGAATGCTCGCACTTACGTGAGCCATGGATGTCTCTCTTAGACATGGATTTCTATTGATCCCTCTTTTAATGTCTAAGATTCTATAGAATTGTGCTTATTTGATAATATATATATATATATATATATATATATATATATATATATATATATATATATATTCTATAGTTTTCCCCCTTATAGTACATGGTAAATATGGTAAACTTAAAGTTAAAAGCTACTCAATTGGTGCTGTTAGCCTTCTTACTAGTTAAGAGGGAGATTGTACCTTCACTTTAATTAAAAAATCTAACTACTTTGGGTTCTAGCCAACATCTTAACCATGATAAGCTATATGTACCTTGTGTGTTATACATATATATATATATATATATATATATATATATTATATGCACATATGTAGGGGGAGCATGGTATGATAGGTTGATACTTTAATAACCCTAGCAAATCATGCATTAGTGGCCCAAGGTTGGTTTGAAAATCATTCATCTTTAAATCCCTTAGTGTCTCTGTGGTTGGACAGCCCTTTAGATTCATACACTGTATGAGTCTTTTTCAAAAGGGAGAGCTATACATGCTCAATGTCTGTCCATCCATCTTATCATATGTGATAAATGTTTGATGTTTATCACATATGATAAGCCCACTCATGTGGAGCTACATTGCTCCATATGTGTGGTAGTTGGGTTTAGCCCCATACTTTAATTCTGAGACTATGTCTCCCTGTTGGCAAGTACCCTTAGCTTGTGTCGTAATAATATATCCTTTTAGGCTTCTTACTTATCTTAAATGAACTCATATGATATCATCATCTCTAATGAGAATTATCTTGTTCTAGAGTTTGAAAAATCTCTAGAACTCTTCCTGATAGGACTATTCTTTATTTGATAAACTTTTTTCCTATGAGTTATCTCTTATCATGTGTTTTGAAGAAGAACATCTTTTATCATGATAAGATCTAATGGCTATACATTTATAGACATATCTATAGCCATTGTGTATTGTCATGCCTTACCCTATGGATTTTATCTAAGACCAAAGACAATTGTTTGAGGGAGAGATGATACTTTGGGCTGGCAAAGTATTTTCCTTAATATTCTTGAGTTTGTCATGTCCCATTGCTCATCATCTCGCTTGTCAGCGAAAGAAAAGACCAATTCAGATAATTGGTTCTTCACAGCTTGTCTAAGGTACTTGTCTCTCTCCATCGTGCCAGATGTAATAAGATGGTAGATGTACATAATTTTCCTCTGTCCAATCCTATATCTTTCCACAGTGAAGGATGAACAGAGACTAAGGAAATTGATGTTTCATCACTAAAGGCTGGCATGTGCATTTCCTGAATCATTTTAAGGATGATATTTTGATTGAGAGAGAAAGAGTTAAGACAAGTACATAGTCCCTCAAACCAGGAAGAGTGTTAAGGATGCCAACATTATGGACAAGGATGAAAAGATCAAGCACTGATCTAAGTTCTTCTAAACTTTCATCAGTAGTCTTGTATCTCAATCGTTTCCCTCTTGGAGAGTCATTCCGTAACTCATCTGACAGAGTCGAAAGGCTTTGCATGAGAGCTCTAACTATATGTAGAGTATTGTAGAGCTCATCTAAATTATTTTAAAAAAGAGTTCTGGAAAGGATGATGCGCAATTCAGTTTTACTTCTTTCGAGAGATTTTCAAATCATCTCAAGAAGTAACATATCTACTAATTCCAAGAGGATTGTTAATCATGTCCAAAGGCTTCCTTAACAACCTTCCTTGCAAGGTATATGCTTATCATGCCTAACTTTTGTAAGCATATCATTTGCAGTTTCATGGGTCATAGAAGTGCTTTACAGTAATTGACTTCTTCTATGCCCATCTTCAAACATAGATGTGCCTTACACTGATATACCACATGTCTATGTTTGATTGTTCTTATCATGTATGATTTACTTTAGATATCTCATATACATGATAAGTTCTTTGGGAGAGAAATCATGATATTATAAATTGAGCTTTAATTGTAAAATCTCTTCCATTTTTGGTTCATGTATATAGAACTTTATTTTGCTTTATCTATATATACATGTTCCATTATTTGCCATGGATATGGTATTTACTTATATATTTTTGTATCCATGTGTATTTTGTATCAGACCATGTTCATTTTATTTGGTATATCTCTTGTCTGATATTCATCCATTCTCATTTTAAATGCAAAATTCTTTTGAATAGATTAATAATGAATGGTAAAAGGTGTAAAGTGGCACCATTGCACATAGTCAGGGGGAGCTTTAATTTCAAAATCTCTAGGGTAAGCAACTTGTACTTAAAAAGTTATAAGTTCAGAGCATATCCATGCTCTGGAAGAAACTTGTCTACTCATTACCCAAGAGCTCTAAGGTCAAACCCATCACCTTTCCAACCATTCTACCTTGTCATGCCCTAACATAGGTTTCACCTAGGTCCAATGACAAATAATAGGGGGAGAGCTAAATAGTTATATACTCATATTTATATAGATCATTATGATATGTTTAAATGATCTATGTCCCCCATAGTTATGCTTAATTTGCAAATCTTAAGTACAAAATTTAAAAAAAATCTTGCTTATCATGCACTTTACCTTGTTTTCTATCTTGATAAGCATCATATGAGCTTTAATGTTATATCATATACTAGTGTAATAGATTTAGATAAGCTATTATTATCTTCACACTCAATTTGCACTTTCATTTGTAAAATCTTTCCTTTTTGTTCTTGCCAAAAGGGTGAGAGTTTTTGGAATTGATTAGGCAGTCCATATTTTGTATGCATCATATGCTTTACAGTCATTTATTATACTTGTGTATATAGTGAGGGGGAGCATGGCTTCATTGTTTATTTTATTTAATGCTTATTCATCTATTTGTTTAATATCTCATGCCTCCCTAATCAATTTATTTGCCATCATCAAAAAGGGGGAGAATGTAAGCCCAAAGGTTTCCATGGGTTCAAACATTCACCTAACCCTATTATTTTGATGCTAACAAACTAAATTGATTAGCATTTATGGACTAATGTGTTGCTTTGAGGTGTTGTTATATACGAGAATTTCATCTCATAATCGCCATTACACAACTCATTTAAACACATGGCTTGTGGATCAAGGATCAAAGGACCCAAGAGCTTGCACCTACATTAGAGACATCATCATTTGAAGATTTTCATGTCAAGAAGCTCGTAGATGAAGATTCCACAAGTTCCTAGCAAGTGTCAAGAAGAAGCTTGGAGTTGAACATGCCATGATGACACCTCATGCACCCTTCAACATGCATTGAAGATTGGAGGAAGTCACAAGAGCCAAGCAAGGCCAAAAAGTTCACTCACAAGCTGAAAAAGTCCAAGAAAGTGCTAATGAGCCAAGACATTCCAAGAAAACTCAATGGTATACAATTTTAGAATGTATTTGGAGTCCTCTTAATTTTATGTTAAATACACTGTCAAAAGGTTTTCAAATGGTTTTTATACTTAACATTTTACATTTTTGAATACCATCAACACACCCAAAAATGTGTTTGAAAACCTTGGACTTAAGCCCAAAGACCATGGCCCAAAATGCCTGAATCTTTAAAGTTAAAATAGAATTTTACCTAGGGCCGGTCGACCGAGGGTCTCCCGGACGACCGTGGCAAGGTAGCTGGAAATCCAGCACTTGGCGAAAATTTATCGGGCCGGTCGACTGGGGTGATCTGGGCGACCGCGGATATGTTTCTGTTTCAAACAGAAACATTCTAGCATAGTTTGGGCCGGCGACCGCCGTGGGCCGGTCGACTGGGATAGGTTTTTGAGCCGAATTTTTGAGAGAAGATGTTAGCCACGCCGGGTGACAGCCATGGGCCGGTCGACCGCGACGGTAAGAAATTTGAAAATATAAAAGGGCACCCGATAAGGGCAGGCGACCGCGGTAACTCGGTCGACCGCGATGGTCGGGCAAACTAGTCGTTGGGGCTTTCGCAGGTTGACTTTTTCAACCCAGTTTTTTTACAGTTTTACCCCCAAACGGTCATATTTTCAAATACTCTATATATCCATCATTAAAACCTATCTAAACAAGCTTTTGAACATTTGAGAAAGATAGAATCCCATTTCTCTTTGACCTTCATCTTTGAAAATAAAAAACAAAAACCTCTTTGAGCTTGTATTTCTACATCTTATCAAGAGGCACTCCATATGGCTTTTATTTGTTTACTTCTTTGGAGTGATTGTGAGCTTTCAACTTTGTAATCAGCCTATTAAGAGGCATTGAGAGCTTTTTATTTTTATTTGTTCTTCAACGAGGATCTTCTCTTCGGCCCAGTAAAAATTGTGAAGATGAGGGTCTCCGATTCGGCCCGTTAATTAAGGAGAATCATGTACGAGGGTGTGTCCCCTCGGCAAGGCTTCGTGTAGAAAGGGTTTATCCCCTTTGAAGGTGGTTGTAAAGCTTGGGGATTAGGCTTGAAATCTCACCCTTCATGGAGTATCCAAGGAGCTAAACTTGGAAGAGTGGAGTAGGTCTTTTTGATAGACCGAACCACTATAAATCTTGGTGTCCTCTTTGTGGTGTGCCTCTTCTTCTCTATCTCTCTCCTTCTTCTCTTGCACGTGTGGTGATTAGTAATCTCTAACCCTAACTTGTTGTTATGTTTTAAAATTGAACAAGGGTTAGTAAATGTGCATGATTGGAATATCTTAACCCTAGCTTTTATTATCATATTTATTTGAACAAGGGTTAGGATATTAATTAATGCTTAATTGGTAAAGTGATTTTAATAATCCATCTAATTAAGCCTAAAATTTTTAATTAGCCAATCCACCCCCCTTGGGTTGTCACACTTGTATTTCATATAGTCATTCTGAAAATTTCGGTAAATGAATGTTGTGTGTGCCCTGCTAGTAAACCACGTGTCTTGCCTTTCATTTTCAGTTGTTGGCATGGTTTTACAAGGTTTAGTTTTTTGACTTGCCAATCGCCATTTTCAAGATTATCTCTCTGGTTTGTTATGGCACATTTTTATACTTCAATAATGAACAAAGTGTTGCATTGCTTGCCTGATTTGACCAAATGCTCATGGTTTATATACTTGGATTGTGACAAGATTTATTTTGAATGATTTGCATGCTGTTGACAAGAAGTACCTTGGAAATGTCGTCACTTTTCTTATTATTTCTTACATCAGTTGGGTTTTGTTGAAGAATTTTAGTTATTGGCATCTGATGGTATATGAAAGTTGGTAAGTGGATGCAATTGTGTTACACTTTGGTGATAGGGGTAGTCAGTAGCTTTGTCTGAGGAGTACATATTCTTTTTATGACAATTCCTTCATGATGAATGAAACACAGATTCATTCTATTTAGATATTTCACTCTGTGTTCTTGTCATTTCATTTTTTTGGAATTACTCTTATACTTTTGTGAATGGGGGCAGCTTTTGCCAAGAAATGGATGATATTTTCAATTTCAATATAGGTGTTTTTGGAGTGAAATTAGTGTCATGTTATGTTGGGACTTAAGTGGAATTCATGCCTTCCTTTTCTCCTCTCCTTCATTCAGGATCTTCTTTAGTTGTCTGGACCACCTGTGGTTTGGTAGAACCTTTTTTTTTGTTTAAATTGAACATACGTTTGTGTATAGTGAAATTATGACTGTTTTGTTTACTCGTGATCAGTATCTTACTTTATAGGTTAGTCTATTAATGTCGATGGTTTTAGCTAAAATAATAATACTAATAAAGACTATTTGGTCATATGAGAGTGTTAATATACTTGTCTAACCCAACCAGGCTTAGGTAGTTTGTACTGATGACATTAGTTGGGAGTAAGAATATCAAAACATGATAGTGTTGCCATTGTGAAATTCCAAGGGTAGGCCCAAGTACTATTCTAATGGCAACTTATGAGGAGGGAAAAGTAGGTTACTAACAATTTTTAAGTTTTTGAAAACTCTAACCCAATTTTGAAGATTTAAGAGATCAAAAAGGCAATTAAGCATACAAGTTAAATCCTAAGTGCAATGCAAATGTAAAGCAAGAGATAAGAGAGAGTGCACCCGAGATTTAAAGTGGTTCGGTCCTCAAAACACGAGGCCTACTCCACTCCACCAACCAAACCCGTTGATGGCTTCACTATGTTGATCTTCTTAACTTCGGCGAAGATCGGTGCCAATTACAATTCCAATTGCCTTTAACCTTGGTGGCAATCCTCACCACGGATAGAGGGCTTCGCTTCTCCGAACACTCGCCCGAATACAATCGTTTGAACAAGAAAGAAAGAACAAAAAAATCCCTCACAAGGGTTTACAATGTTTGAAAAAGATGTACAAATTGAAGCCTATGATCCAAATCCTAATTCTAGAGGATGAGAGGCATAAACAAGCTTAATCCACTCATAGGATATTCCAATAGTTTTTAGAGTGTTAGGATTGATAGTTGGGAAGTTTAGAACCCACATATATATTAAAACCCAAATATGACGTTTGAGGGGCATAGTGGTAATTCTGGCAAAAACCCCAACGGCTATAATTTTGTTCCCGACATAGTGGTCTCGGAGTTCCGAGAGAATTTCTCGGAGCTCCGAGAATTTCTCGGAGTTCTGAGAATTTCTCTCGGAGTTCCGGGAATACAAACAGAAGTTGAAAAAATGTTACTGAACCATTTCTCGGAGTTCCGAGCTCGGAGCTCCGAGAAGCCTAATTCCAGCTGGTTTTCAAATATGTTTTACTGTTTGTTTTGGGCTTCAAGACTTTCACATTTTATACAAGGTTGGGATTGTTATGAGGGTTCCAAAGGCTTGGAACACCACAAGGACAATCACTTAAACATGTTAGTCCATTAGGGGTGTGTGATTACTTTATTTATGCCTCTTTAAAATCTAAACTAGAATTGGATCTTATAGAATCTAAACGACTTCGATCTTAAATTGCGATGCTTCAAGTCTTCATGCGTCTTGGATCTCCGATGTCTTTGGCCTTCCGAATGCGGTCCAATGAGAGCTTCTTGGCCTCAATCCAAGCAATCTTGTCTTAACACAATCATGATCTACAACTTAGACAATCAAACATATTATTGATATAAAATCACTTGTGTATTGGAATCATTAAAAGAAGATGGGAATGCCAAAAGGGAAAACATTGGGCTTACACATTGCTTTCCAATACATTCTAATCAGGTTATTTGAAATTGTATGATTTCAGTTTGGATTTTTTAGATAGCTTGAGAGTCTGGTCATGGTTTTCTATTGCTGTAGTTGTGCTAAAAGAATTTGCTCAAAATGAATTTATACGTTGGCGATATTTGTGTTCTCTTAGCTGCCCAGTTCTTAATTTGAAAATGGAACTATTGGGTGGATGTCTTGGATGGTCCTTGTTATTTCTAGGATGTTGTCTTTGAGTACCTGTACTTCTACAGGTTTATGAATTAGATAAACATTTCTCAATAGGTTCATGAATTGGATGGTAATAGTCATAAGCTGTACTAGTCTAGCTTGATTACCTCTCATTGCTTTAGCTTGTTAATATCACTACTGCTATGTATATTAATGATATAAATTCATATCATTTTTTATCATTTAGTCAGCATCTAAAATATATTATAGTTTTCAAATAATACAAGTTTTGGGTTGAGATTATTATTAGGTTATATTCATGGTCTTGCTTTGAATTTTTTTAACTCTTCCATGGATAATTAGGCTCCATATACTTTTACCGAAATTTGTTGGCCAATTGCTCGGAAAATTATTTCTCTGCTAGTTTTTTTAATATGAGAATGGCAACCTAATTCAAATTTCGTTATTTTCTTTGATGATGAATCTGTGTATTTTGGAGTTGCCAAATGCAAATTTAGCTTTAGTTTTTTAGAAATTATATGCCTGAGACCGATTCCCAATTCAGTTAACATGGTTGCCTCCTACTTTCTAAATGCCAACGAAGCTTACATTTAGAGAGTCTTCATTGAATCTGGACAAGGCTTTTGTTTGACCTTTACTTCTTAGGAGGTTGTGGACCCCGATCCGAGAGAGGCGGGGGACGAGCCCCCAGGAATCTCTAGATCATCCACGTGAAGGAGAGCTCTCTCAAAAAGGTGCCTCTCACAGCATGAGTGGCGATATAAAGTGAGATACCTCTCGATTCGGGGACTAGCCCGGATTCGAGACGTACCTTAAACAAAGAAGAGTCGTCATCCAAGGAAGTGGGCCCTGGATCCCATACTATGCTCTGTTGCAATGGATAACCAGAGATTGTAGACACCCCATTTTGACCGTGCCCTAAATCTATCTTGTTTGAGCAAAACCTAATCAAACCAATGTTTTGAAACTCCAAATTTCACCCCAAGGTAGGTTAGGGTCCCAGCAAGGTCCCTGCAAAATTTCATCAAAATCCGAGCGTGTTTGCCTAGCGAACGAAACGAAGCAAGGTCGTAGTGCAAATACCTAGAAGGGGGGTGGATTATCCTGGAACGGTACCGAGCAGATTCCGAATAGGACACGAAGATTCGTGCGCCTATCAAATCCGCGCGCTCATCACAAAACTGCGCGCCCATCAAATTTGGATTGCTAATATCAACACCCAAAAATTCCTATAAATACCACATTAGATTTTTTTCTCATTTTTAGTCTGAGATTTTCTAATCTTTAGAGAGAGAAAGAGTGAGAAAACTAGAGAGAGGAAGTAGATCTCGTGCGAAACCCTAGTTCTGTTCTGCCATTTCTTCTCCGATCTTCTCTGGTAATACTCCGGCCGGCCATCACCATAGCCTTCTTCTTCTTCTCCATCACTATGTTTGTCCGATTTGCTACTTTCCCTCCCCAAAATCACAGCTCATAAACCCTAACCTACCTTCGTCTTCTCCGGTCGATCATCGGTCAGACTCTGGCCAAACTCCGAGGGTGAGAGAGAAAATTCGTAAACCTTCACCTGTGCTTCGTTTTTTCTGATTATCTTCTCCGGTTTGCTCCGACAATATTCCTATTTGACCGGATTCCGATCATCTACTCCGGTCAAGCTCCGCAAGCTTCCGATCTACGCATCCAAAGCTTAAATCGGAGCTTTAACCTTGCTGGAGCTGTGGATTTTCTCAATCAAGCTATTAGCATTATTTTCTCTTTTAAAAGAAGGTATTAATCATGATCTCTGATTTTAGAAGTGTTTAATCGTATTTAAATATTAGTTTACTCGGATTAATCCTTACATTAATCAGATCTGAGATAATCCTTTCGTAATTTTTGTTCTTTTCTGTCATCTGAGGATTATCTGATAGAATGTGTTATTATTTTGGTTTAGATCTAAAAATAAAAATAAATAAAAAATTGTACAAGATCTAACGTATTCCTTTTGTTTTAAGATTGGTAATTTGTAACGAGTTGATTTTTGTCTCCATTGTCGAATCAAAATTTATTTATTTTTTTACATAAAGATCTGTTCATTTAAGCTTTGATTTTCCTTCAATTGGTTGAGTACTCATGTTTATCATGTAATTTTCATTATTTGAGGAATAGAATATTTTGTATATTAGATTATTCTGTATACACAGATATTTTTTTCATGAACCGTGTGTCTGTTGTACTAATTTTCAGTGAAAAAGTTTTCTTGAAGGGCTGTTGTCACATGATGATATGTTAATATTCAAATTCTGCAATTTTTCTTGAATTTTAAGATCTATCTATCATTTATTAGTATATTTGTTCAATTGGATATTACATTCCATTTGTTGAGTATGTCTGATGAGGTGATCATATACAAGTTTTTGGAAGTAATTGTGATATTCTTATTTGCTCAGATTAAAATCAAATAGTTCATAATCATTCATCATATATATGGAAATAAATTGATTATTATTTCATTTCACCAAGATAGTTATGATTGATTGTAGTGTAAGTTGTGTTAGTCTTTCAGGATACATAAAAATCTTGTACCTACATCAAGTTGATTTTTTTTTAGGAGTAGGTTTTAGATTATTTCTTCATGTTGAATCTGCTTGTATGGAATAGAAGATTTTTCTTTCATTGTGCATTAATGTTGGTGGCTTTGAAATGATTAGGACAGAATATTGCCCTGAAAAATTATTTGCCTTATATTAGAGTTAATCTCGTTGCCACCATGATTTGGATGTAGCTTTAGGCCATTTAAAAGTGCTAAAAGGAGTAGTTTGTTTTTGTTTCTTTTTGCAATGGATTCTATAATTCCTTGAAGATAAGTCTCAGGAACTTACAAATTGATAATGGATAAACTGAATTTTGTGCATCTACCATTACCTCATTTACATGTCCCTTCGTACTTCTAGCTATGGTTTCATCTTCCATTTGATTTTGTTTGTCTTGGTAGATCAGTAGCTTGATTTCAATAGTTCCATTCCTAATTTGTTGAAATTGAAATGGTTTCAATGTAATTGAAAGGGCTGACTAAAAACTTATCCTGGAAAATGAGATTAACATAGCAACATCTGACAATTGTAATGGGTTCAGTGTAAGTGAAAGGGCTGATTGAGAATCTGTCATGCGAAATGACATTAATATAGCTGCATGATTTGTTTAGGATGTTCCAGAACAGTTTCACCTAGAGTGTATTGTGGACATTCTTCAAAATTCTCAGACCCATACCCCTCCCTGTTTTGGTCTGAGAATGGGAGTCCTAACTGTTTGTATTTCATAGTCCCAAATACATGATCAAATTTTGCAATTCTTTTTTTTTCTTATTTGTCATGTAAAATTCATTTGGGAACCATAAGGACACTTTAGATTATTTTATATCGTACATCTTGGAAATCTAATTCACTAGTACATACTTATGGGATTGTAAGATTTTCCTTTTCATAGCAAGTATGAATTCAAGTTGCTTCATAGGCTTATAGAAAATTGCTAGGTCATTCTCACCATATGCTCACCATGTGTGTTTGTTATAGCTTACTGTTTGAAATAAAAAGACAAGTGAGAATTAGCTTTAGGTGATTTAACTCTATATCCTCAATATGAAATGTTAGCATCATGTGTAGGTAGTGATTCATGTGCGCAAAATAATTGATGATACTCTAGCATATCTATTGATTTTAATTTTTCTTCATGTTCTGTGACCATGAATTCATTTAAAAAGTGATGTGTTCAGCAAAGCCTGTCGTAGTTTGTCATATGTATAGAAGTAAATTATTGTCATATATATCTTCGTTATTTATTGATGATGGTGGAAATGATGATTTCTTTTGATCTTCATTGGTCATTCTATAATGATATGTTCACAACAAGGTTTAGTTTTTATATTAAAATGATCATTCAGGTTATATCATTATAACTGCTAATTTTTTTTACACTAACTGGATGGTCGTTCATGTTTGTAAAATAGCTTCAATAGTTGACAATTCCCATACAACTTGTGATATGATGAGAAGGCCCTTACTTTTAGACCTTAGCTTCCTTCATTGCCAGGGCGATGAAGGTGCTAGCCCAAGCCCATATTTAGAGGGATATACCTTGTCATGGTAGTACCCCCTGTTTTCTTTCTCTTTCTTTAGATAGAAGTTTCTTAGCTCTTTAGACACCCTTTGAACCCTTGCCTTTTCTCATTATGAAAGGGCGATGAAGGTGTTAGCCCAAGCCCATCATTAGGGGACTTGCTCAGTCCAAGTAGTACTCCCCTCTTTACTTAAAAGACTTGCCCAGTCTTTTAGGTGTGTATCCCTTGTACATTAGAAACCCTTTCATTGCAAGGGCAATGAAAGAGTTATTTAAAGCCCCCACTAGGAGACACACTATGTCTCGTAAGGCACTCCTCCCTTGGAGATAAGCCTTGTCTAGAGCTTACCCCTTAGGAAATTTGTCCAAGTCTCACAACTCGTACCCTTTGGAGACAAGCTTTCTCTAATTAGTGAGTCAACCCATAGGAGACAAGCTTTGTCTCACTTGCCCCAATTATCCTTTTGTTTTAGGAGACTAGCCTAGTCTCATTAGCATTCCCCTCTTAGGGTTATGCATTATGAGTCAGTCTTTAGCATAGGAGTCAGTCCTTCAGTCTTTCAGGAGTCAGTCCTATCATCATAGGGGTTAGGATTCTGTCTAACCTCTAATCAAATCATGTGTTTTTTTATCCACTCCTGCAAGGTATAGGATGTTGTCCAACCTTTGCAGATACGTGATTCTGTCCAATTCCCCCGCAAAGCATAGGATGTTGTCCAACCTTTGCGGGATATCAGGAGTCTATCCTACCCTTATGATGATAGGATTCTGTCCTCTTGTATCAAAAATTCAAAAACACTTGAAAAATATCTGAAAAATCCAAAATTCTCAAAAATCTGAGTCATTAAGAGTAGTTAGGAAAATCTGTTCCGAACTACGTTGGCTTGATCCCTTTCCACAGGGTACGTAGTGCAGCTTGGGATCCACATCCCAAGTCCAGCCAAACCTTTAAAAATAAACATTTCAAACCTTCCAAAAATACAAAACTTCTTCAAAACATTTTCAAAAAGATCTTCCCCTAGAGTTAGGAGTCTGTCTTAGATGTTTGGGGTGTTTTAAAATAGGAGTTTGTCTTGATTTGTATAGATATGGTGTGTCCTGTCGTGTGAGTGTCCCTAGAGTTAGGAGGCCTCGAGTTGATCGGTTAGACATTTAGTCGAACCGATGGGTATACTAGGAAGCATATAGTCAGCCCATGGTTTTTCTTAGAATGCATAGCCTAGTTACACATAGGATGTAGGGCCCACCTGCATTAGCTTAAGGCTAATCAACTTGCATTAGTTAGGGCATATAGAGAGTCCTAAAAATTACAATTCACTTGAATTTAAGCAATCGTACAAAAAGCTTTAAAAATCAGTCGAGTCTAGTGGATCGAGTCTAGGATAGCGGTTCTAGATGGTTAGGCATTGTAGTTTAGAATAGGTCATCGAACTACGTTGACTCCGATTCTTCCCGAGGCCGGGATACGTAGAGCAGCCAGGGTGGATGGCCATTCTAGTCCGAGTCAAGTACTGCATTAGAGTTTTAGGATTTGTCTTGTCGAGCCGTGTATAGAATTAAATTGTGTTGTGTGTTTTGCTGTGTTTTCTTACTTTCATGTACAGATCCTATACTTTTAGCCGTAGCATGCATGTGTTTGCACACCAGAACTTAGACACCAATTAGGTATGACATTCATAACCTAGTTATTCTCAGGTGACACTTCTTTCATTTCTTTTATGTGTGCTTATTATTCATCTTCGAGACATGCATGATTAGATAGACGTCTTCTCGGAGATATTCGTTCCCCTTTCATATGACTTTTGCCCAAAACTCTTCAAAATCAATAAGTAAATGGCATAAGAGACCAGGTGTTTGCACTTGGGCGGATGAGGTGCTCTTCGGACCTTCCAAATTCGTAACCAGGCACGAACCTTCTTTTTTATATCTCTGGTTATCCGTTGCAACAGAGCATAGTATGGGATCCAGGGCCCACTTCCTTGGATGGCGACTCTTCTTTGTTTAAGGTACGCCTCGAATCTGGGCTAGTCCCCGAATCGAGAGGTATCTCACCTTTTATCGTCACTCATGCTGTGAGAGGCACTTCTTTCGAGAGTTCCTTGGTAGAGCTCTCCATTCACGTGGATGATCCTGAGACTCGTGTGGGGCTCGTCCGCCCGCCTCTCTCAGATCAGGGTCCACAGATATACAAAAAGGTTTGTGCCTGGTTAGGAATTTGAAAGGTCTGAAGAGCACCTCATCCGCCCAAGTGCAAACACCTGATCTCTTATGCCATTTACTTACTGATTTTGAAGAGTTTTGGGCAAAAGTTACATGAAATGAGAACATATATCTCTGAGAAGACGTCTATCTAATCATGCATGTCTCGGAGATGAATAATAAGCACATACAAAATAAATGAAATAAGTATTACCTAAGTGTAGCTAGATTTTGAGTATCATGCCTAATTGGTATCTAAGTTCTGATGGGCAAACACATGCATGCTACAGCTGAAGGTATAAGGTCTGTACATAAAAGTAAGAAAACACAACAAAAACACATAGCACAACTCACTCCACACACGACTCGACACGACAAACCTTAAACTCTAATGTGATACTTGACTCGGACCAGGATGGCCATCCATCCCGGCTGCTCTACTTATCCCGACCTCAGGAAGAATCAGAGTCGACGTAGTTCGGTGACCTATTCTAAACTACGATACCTGACCATCTAAGACCCCTATCCTAAACTCGATCAACTAAACCCGACTAGTTTTTAAATCTTTTTGTACGATTGCTTAAGTTCAAGTGAATTGTACATTTTTAGGACTCCCTATATGCCCTAACTAATGCAAGTTGGTTAGCCTTAAGCTAATGCAGGTGGTTCCTATATCCTATGTGTAACTAGGCTGTATGACCTAAGGAAAATAATGGGCTAACTAAGTGCATCTTAATCTAGCCATCGGCTCGACTAAGTGTCTAACCGACCACGACTAGAGGCCTCCTAACTCTAAGGACACTCACACGACAAGACACGGCATATCAACACAATCAGGATAGACTCCTAACTCTAAGACACCATAAATATCTAGGACAGACTCCTAACTCTAGGGGAAGATCTTTTTGAAAAGATTTTGAAGAATTTTTGTATTTTTGGAAAGTTTGAAATGTTTATTTTGAAAGGTTTGGCTGGACCTGAGATAAAGATCCCAAGCTGCACTACGTACCTCGTGGAAGATGATCAAGCCAATGTAGTTCGGAAACAGATTTTCCTAACTACTCCTAATGAATCAAGACTTTAGAATGTTTTGAAGATTTTCTGGTTTTTCAAGTGTTTTTAATTTTTTTTAAAGATTCTCCCTTCTAGCCAAAGGGGAAACAAAGAGACAATCAGAAGAAGAAGAACACTCCTGTGATCCATAGCCTGGAAAAGTGTCAGATGAAAAGATGGAACCCTTTTAGCCTAAGGGTTGTCCTGAACAAGCAAATCGATGTCTTAAATAGATGCTAGAATTGAAGGAATCCCAAGAAGGTGTGAAAACCTAAGAAGACTGAGTTAGACCCTAAGAGAGAGAAGAACAAAATCAACAATGAAATCTTGCACTGCTTTTTTCTGAAAGAGTGTGCAGATGAGACAAGGCCTGTCTCTCAAATGAAAATGGCCATTAGGATCAATGAGACATAGCTTGCCTCTTAAAAGAGAACAATTGACAAGAGAATGAGACTGAGCGAGTCTCCTAAAAGAAAAGGATGAGACTGAGCGAGTCTCCCTAAAAAAGAAATGATTATCTAGTGAGACAAAGTATGTCTCCAAAAAAGATGCGATGAGTAAAACAAAAGAGACAAAGCCTGTCTCCCCAAAAGGATGATAACCACTAGGATAAATGAGACACGGCCTGTCTCCTAAGAAGGGCTCTAGATAGCTCTTTCATTGCCCTTGCAATGAGAGGACAAATTCTAAGGGTTTCTAAAGACTATGCAAGTCTATAGAGAAAAGGAAAAAGAAGGGGGAACTACCACGACGGGTAAGTCCCTCTAAGGATGGGCTTGGGCTAACGCCTTCATCGCCCTTTCATAATTAGAAAGAGGTTTAATATTTACACATGTCTAAAAGACTTAGCAAGTCTTCTAAATGAGATGGGAATTACTACTAGGATTGGGTAAGTCCCCTATAGGATGGGCTTGGACTAACATCTTCATCGCCCACATGGTGATAGGAAAGAATGTCCATGAGATCAAGTAGATCTTTAAAAGAAGGAGAAGAAAAGAATGAGTTAGTTTGGCAAATTGATGATTATAGCGTATATATAGTAACCCGAATTCTAATGGAGGTTCAGGAATAATAACTGATTTGAGGAATAAGAAATAAAATACCAATTCAGAACCCAACCAGGAAGTAAAATATACAATCAAGGAAGGCTCCAACAAAATAATCACTCATCAATACTAGTATATTTCAATGATATCATTACTACTATATTTACAAAATATTTTAATATCCATTACAAAACAAAGCAATTTCTTCTTCAAAATACAACTATTTAGTATTAAAAAAATCACAGTGCGGATGAATCCATCATACATCCCATTAGCCAATTTTATCTAAATTGCTAAAATAACTTTGATTTCAGGATAAAGTAATTTTATTATCATCTACTTTGTTGGAGCTAAAGCAAATTATAATAACCTGATCTTCAAAACATTTATACATGTATATGTTTAAAAAAAAACTAATTATGAGGCTGGGTATGTTCGACAAATCATGTTAAAAAAAAAATGTTTTCTGCATCATGAGTGCTCCGTTCTAAACAAAATTCTTACTGAACAATATATGATATGATTTCATCTAAATAGCAACATTGATACGACTTCACCAATGAACACTACCTTATCATTCAGATGGCATCATCCTAATTCAATCCACTCATATAGGATAAGCATAAATGCTTAACAAGGACAAGAAGAAAAGGCTAAATAAATTTTCAAACTTCAATATGTAAAATCAACCTGATGGGCAAAATACACTCACAAATTTAAAACATGAAAAGTGACTTATAGATGTAGGACATCTCATAATTAATCTTACAAACATGAATCATAAAAACAATGCTACAATTAATTTTAATGATAAAAAATAAAAGCAGAGTTAGTCTTAGGCTATTGAGAACGAATTTTTAAGAATAGGCTTATGGCTCAATGTCATAGATTTAACTCCTAAGGCTGTTGATCAAGAAATGAGGTTCGGATGTCCTGAGTGGAAGATAACTGGATTAAGTGAGGTTTCAATGGTGATGACTGAAAAGAAAACAGCTGAAGAGATTGTGGTAGTTGAAAACGTATTAAAGGTGATCAATGGCATGGATTAGGTTTGGGAATGAAGTAGTGTAAAGGGAGATAGAGGTTATCTTTTGGACACAAGGGTAAACAACACTGATGAGATGAAAGAGTGTGATAAACAAACATTAGAAATATCCCCATTGGGGTTCACTATCAAGAATTATACACAAAGTTAAACTCAATTTGCGGTCAATGCCAATGTAAACTCAATCAATATTTTTCAGATTCTTCAACAACCACCCAAACATTTGAACTTATTTTTTTAAAAAGAAGGCATTATATACACAGCCAACTGAAAACAGGTTCCCCAATCTTTACCTTCCATAATTTCAAAAGGGAATCAAACAACTGGCCACTGATATTGACGACAATCATGCTTTTGTCTACTATCATATTCTAAAAAAAATTGAAAAAATAAATGATGGTGTCAACAAAATTATAAAAAGCAAATATCTCACAGTTCATCTAAAATTATGGGGTTAAATGTGATTCTACCATGCCTTGTCATAGAGAAGTGTATAATGAAATCAAATCCTTATACTGATATGCACCAAATCCTAAAACAACTCCAAGATTCCTACAAAGATAAATCTATGACCAATTTAAACAATAACAACCAATAGAAGATCTTCTTACATGCACTGTCCCAAAGCTCCCTTTCAAATTTCCTTTTCAAGTGTCCTCATGAAAAGCTCTTTTTTTTTATGAATATAACAGAGCAAAGGAATGAACCACTTCATCTTGGAATTATTCACATAATAATATATATTCGTAAAACATCGCCATGGAAAAAAAATTGCTAGAATAAAAGTTGGTATATATGAAGATACTATTCCCATTGCTTCCAATTAGTTTATTTACAGTACTTTACTCTAATCAAAACAAAAAGTTGTCATAGCTACTTAAGTATCATAGGAGAAACTGTACAAGAAAAGACATAAGACACAAGACACCAAACCCTTTTTCTATTTCGAACCATCACCACACAATGATTACCATGGCATGACTCTTATTTATAATAAAAAAAATAACATGCTACCAAGCTTTTTGGAAGGCTAAAAAAAACCTTGCAATAAAATACCCAAATAAACTGAATGTTTTAAAGGCATAACTAAATAGAAAAGATGTCCTATTGGATTTGTATAGTTATGACTTAAACTCATACATTTAAACTTCAAGAAAACTCAAAATGGAATCAAGCTTGACTAAAGGCTGGTAAAAAAAAACTGAAAAAACATTTGAGCAAATCTGCTTAGCAGACATGGTAATAATTAGAAATCACACCAGCATTTGTCAATTATCATAACAAGGTAATGCGGGTGCTTAAGAGGGAAGAAGAAGAAAATTAGAACACAAGAACACAACTTAGAGAAGAAGAAGAAAATGGGAGCAAAGCTCAACCCAATTGATATTCCATCAATTACATAAGTTTATCAACATCCAAAATCCCCCTCTCAAGATAGTTTCTAATTCTTTAAATAAAAGAAAACCAAAGCAAATTCGTTCAATCTCCTCCACTAGCTAGCTTAGAGACTAACATAACATTAATTGCATAGGAACTCACTAACTTTGACTGTTTTGGGAACCCACAGACACAGTCCACAAAAACTGCCATAACTTTTTACCCTCTTGTCCAATTTTCAAGCACAAATACTTGTTGGAAAGATATCAAAGATACCTACAACTTTTTAACCTACCACTTTCCATAATTCTAGCATTTAGAGGTCCAAAAAAGAGATTCAAAAACGGGCCAGCAACATTACTACAGGATTGCACCTTGGAACTCCACCAAAAACACCTAGGCTTGACATGGCTGCCATGTTGGCACTACATCATCATCTCCGGGTGAGAAAGAACTCGCCCACGAGTTCTCATCAAGCTCTCCATGATAAGTTGTCAAGTCTTTGACATTGAAAGTTGGATGAGTATTGATATTTGGAGGGAGCTCAATCTTGTATGCGTTGTTGTTGATTTTCTTGAGAATTTGACATGGACCAATCTTCTTCTCCTTGAGCTTGTTATAGGATCCGGCTGGAAATCGTTCCTTCTTCAAATAAACCCACACAAGATCACCTTCATTGAAGATTTTGATTCGACGATGAGTATTGGCCGCTTGTTTGTACCTCTCGGTATTTTCTTCAAGATTCTTCTTCACTTCTTCATGAATCTTTGTCATGGTAGTAGCAAAATCTTCCGCCTTCTTGTTGGACAATGATGGATCGGGAATAGGTGCAAGATCAAGATAGTGTTTTGGAGTTTTTTCATAAATCACTTCAAATGGGCTCTTACCGGTAGAACGATTCACAACATAATTATAAGAAAACTCCGCTTGAGGGAGCACCATATCCCATTGCTTGGGCCTCTTTGCCGCCAAACTCCTAAGCAAGTTTCCCAAAGTTCGATTCACCACCTCGGTTTGTCCATCGGTTTGAGGGTGATAGACGCTACTATAGAGCAAAAGAGTACCAATTCTTTTCCATAAGCATCTCCAAAAATGACTAAGGAATTTAGTATCCCTATCCGAAACAATGAACTTCGGAACACCATGATGCTTAACTACCTCATTGAAATAAAGATTAGCAACATAAGAAGCATCCATAGTCTTCTTGCAAGGAATGAAATTGACCATTTTAGAGAAGCGATCAACAACTACGAAGATGGAATCATTACCTCTTTGAGTTCTCGGCAAGCCAACCACAATATCCATACTAACATCTTCCCATTGAGCATTAGGAAGTGGAAGTGGAGTGTAGGTACCAGTGTTTTGAGTTTGTCCCTTGCATGTTTCGCATATTCGGCATCTCTTCACATAACTCATCGCATCTCGGTAAATGGTCGGCCAAAAATACTTTTCTTTCACTAGCAAAATAGTTTTGTCTCTTCCAAAATGTCCTCCCAAACCTCTCGAATGTAGTTCTTTTATAACATTCTCTAAGGGAGCATTTTGGAATGCATAAGCGACTCCCCTTAAAGAGAAAATTATCTTGAAGAAGATAATCTGCATGCTTCCCTTCTTTGCAAAGCTTCCAAATTTCACCAAAGTCTTCATCATTTGCATACATGTCTCTAATGGTATCAAACCCTTCAAGTTGCACACTCACGGAATTAAGAAGAGCCACTCTTCTACTAAGAGCATCCGCCGCTTGATTCCACTTTCTGCTCTTATGCTTTAACACAAAAGTATATTCTTGTAAGAAAGAAACCCACTTTGCATGTCTTCGATTTAGGCTTCCTTGATTGTTGATGTGCTTGAGAGCTTCATGGTCGGAATTCAAAACAAACTCCCTTTGAACAAGATACAATCGCCAATGCCGAAGTACTTGAACAATGGCATAAAATTCCACATCATAGGTAGAGTACTTCTTCTTTGCTTCATTGAGTTTTTCACTAAAGAAGGCAATGGGATGACCTTCTTGGCTAAGTACTCCGCCAATGCCCACATGAGAGGCATCACAATCAACCTCGAACATCTTCTCAAAGTCCGGCAAAGCAAGCACAGGAGCACTAGACAACTTGCCCTTTATAAGTGGAAAACTCTTTTCGGCCTCCATAGTCCACCTGAACCCATATTTCTTCATGCAATCCGTCAAGGGGGCTGATATAGTGCTGAAATTTCTCATGAATCGGCGATAAAATGAGGCCAATCCATGGAAAGTCCTCACTTCTTGCAAGCTCTTTGGAGTAGACCATTCTTGGACAACTTTGATCTTCTCATCATCCACTCTAATCCCTGTTGAAGTCAAAACAAAGCCTACGAAAGCTAGGCTAGTTGTCATGAAAGAACACTTTTTGAGGTTTACATAGAGTTTTTCACCTCTCAAAGTGGTTACAATAACCTTCAAATGTTCTACATGCTCACTTTTATCATGACTATAAATAAGAATGTCATCAAAATAAACAACAACAAATTTTCCAATGAAAGGGCGAAGGACTTGATTCATTACCCGCATGAAGGTACTTGGAGCATTGGAGAGACCAAATGGCATAACAAGCCACTCATACAAGCCTTCACATGTCTTGAAAGCGGTCTTTCATTTATCACCCGGCTTGATTCAAATTTGATGGTAGCCGCTTCTAAGATCAATCTTGGAAAATATCTTTGCACCAGCAAGCATGTCAAACATATCATCAATTCTTGGAATGGGAAACCGGTATTTGATAGTGATCCGGTTTACGGCACGACTATCCACACACATACGCCATGTTCCATCTTTCTTTGGAGTAAGTAAAGCCGGCACCGCACAAGGACTCATACTTTCTTTGATGTAACCTTTCTTCAACAACTCCATGACTTGCTTATTTAACTCTTCATGCTCTTTAGGACTCATACGGTAGTGAGTCTTGTTGGAAAGATTAGAACTGGGAATCAAATTAATTTGATGTTGAATGTCTCTTAAAGGAGGGAGTCCATTAGGCAACTCATCGAGTGTGACATCCTTAAATTCCTCCAAGAGAGGTTCTAACTCACTAGGCATATTACAGGACATTCCCAAATCTTTCGCCACTAGCATGTAAATGACTGTGGACCCCGATCCGAGAGAGAAGCGGAGGGAAGGGCCCCACACAAACAGTCTCAGGATCATCCACGTGAATGGAGAGCTCTACCAAGGAACTCTCGAAAGAATGTGCCCCTCACAGCATGAGTGGCGATACAAAGGTGAGATACCTCTCGATTCGGGGACTAGCCCAGATTCGAGACGTACCTTAAACAAAGAAGAGTCGCCATCCAAGGAAGTGGGCCAAGGATCCCATACTATGCTCTGTTGCAACGGATAACCAAAGATATAAAAGAGGGTTCGTGCCTGGTTACGAGTTCGGAAGGTCCAAAGAGCACCTCATCCGCCCAAGTGCAAACACCTGGTCTCTAATGCCATTTACTTAATAATTTTGAAGAGTTTTGGGCGAAAGTCATATGAAATGGGAACGAATATCTCCGAGAAAACGTCTATCTAATCATACATGTCTCGGAGATGATTAATAAGCACACATAAAAAAGAAATGAAAGAAGTGTGGCCTAATAATAGCTAGGTTATGAGGGACAAGCCTAAAGAGCTAAGTTATGAGTGTCATACCTAATTGGTGTCTGAGTTCTGATGTGCAAACACATGCATGCTACCGCTAAAGGTATAGGATCTGTACATGAAAGTAATAAAACACATCAAAACATAAAACACAAATCAATCCTATATATGACAGGACAAGACAAATCCTAACTCTAATGCGACTTGACTCGGACCAAGATGGCCGTCCATCCCAGCTGCTCTACGTATCCCGGGCTCGGGAAGAATCGGAGTCAACATAGTTCGATGACCTATTCTAACTACTATGCCTAACTATCTAGAACTGCTATCCTAGACTCGATCCACTAGACTCAACTGATTTTTTAAAGCTTTTTTTTTGTACGATCACTTAAGTTCATGTGAATTGTAATATTTAGGACTCTCTATATGCTCTAACTAATGCGAGTTGATTAGCCTTAAGCTAATGCAGGTGGGCCCTACATCCTATGTGTAACTAGGCTGTGCAACCTAAGGAAAATCATAGGCTGACTATATGCTTCCTAGTCTAGCCATCGGTTCGACTGAATGTCTAACCGATCGACTTGAGGCCTCCTAACTCTAGGGACACTCACACGACAGGACACACCATATCAACAAATCAGGACAAACTCCTAACTCTAAAACACCCTAAATATCTAAGACAGACTCCTAACTCTAGAGGAAGATCTTTTTGAAAAGGTTTTGAAGAGCTTTTGCATTTTTTTGGAGGGTTTGAAATGTTTATTTTTAAAAGTTTGGCTGGACTTGGGATGTGAATCCCAAGCTGCACTACGTACCCTATGGGAAGGGATCAAGCCAACGTAGCTCGGAACATAATTCCTAACTACTCTCCTATGACTCAAAATTTTTGAGATTTTTGGATTTTAAAATGTTTTTGATTTTTGACACAAGAGGACAGAAACCTATCATCATAAGGGGAGGACAGACTCCTGATATCCCGCAAAGGTTGGACAGCATCCTATACTTTGCGGGGGAAAAAGATAGAATCACGACTTTGCAAGGGTTGGACATCATCCTATACCTTGCACGAGTGGATAAAAACAACATGATTTGATGAGAGGTTGGAAGAATCTTAACCCCTATGATGATAGGACTGACTCCTGAAAGACTGACTCTCTAGCTAAGGACAGACTCCAATGCTAAAGGACTGACTCTTAAACAAATGACTCTAAGAGAAGTGCTAATGAGACATGGCATGTCTCCTAGGGACGGACTCACTAATGAGACAAAGCTTGTCTCTAAAGGATAGAACATTCCCTGTATGAGACATAGCCTGTCTCCCTGAGGGTAAGCTTTTCTACGAGACAAAGCATGTCTCTCTAAAAGAGTGAGACATTTCTGCACGAGACATAGCTTGTCTCCTTATAGGGTAAGACATTCGTGCTGAGACATAGCTTGTCTCCCTAAAGGGCTCTAGATAGCTCTTTCATTGCCCTTGCAGTGAATGGGCTTCTAATATCTAAAGAGATACACACCTAAAAGACGGGGCAAGTCTTTTAAGTATAGAGAGGAGTGCTACTTGGACTGAGCAAGTCCCCTAAGGATGGGCTTGGGCTAGCACCTTCATCGCCCGAGCAATGATAAGGCTACTAATACTTACTGACATCTAAAATACTAGGCAAGTCCTATAAATGAAAGAAGAAGAGGTCTCCGGTTGGGGGTGATAAAGATAAGTTATGGATAAACTGTCTGAAATAATTAGGCACATATCATTATCAACCTTGTTTAATAATAATACCATATTAAATCAAAATCTTTACAAGCTATGACACACATATATTTTCATTAGTCTAATAATTAGTCTAGCTGCTATCATATCTCGTATTAAACAAATGAATATATATAAAAAAAAATGATAATCAGAATGCACCCTCATAGACATAATAAGACACTAATGATGCAATTAGCAAAAATACTTGACCAAAACTGTAGCTTGCAACAATACACATAAACTTTTATTTATCTAAACTCAAACATAGCTTGTATAATACCCCATATCACCATCTGCCCAGAACTCATTTCAACTTTTATACAATTATTCGAAACACCTTCCTGATTTCCAAAATAAACTCAAAAGCTGATTTGATTTTCTTATAGTGAGTGATCCCAAAAGGAAAAATATTTTGCTTGCAGAATCAGTCATATTCTTTCCCCCCATCAGATGCTCTAGTGTTATATTTTATTACATGTATCCAAACCTCTATCAGAAAAACATTTGACAAATAATATGAGGGACTCAACATGCCACAACAAATTCAATAGCACCATGAAGTTATGTATAAAAGTTGAAATTTGAACCCCAAAAGAGAAAACACCTTGAATAAAGTATGAGAAAAAAAATCAAGGTTTGCAAGGGCTGCCAATGTCAAGGTAAAGTGGGCTACCATTATTAAAATAAGAAGGTGGCTGCCACTATCAAAATGTGAGGGCTGCTCCTATCAAACTGGGATGAGGGCTGTGCATATCAAATGGAGTGTGAGGGCTGCTATCATCAAAAGGTATGTGGGGCTGCCATTATTAAATGGTGTGTGGTTGGAATGGGGTTTGATAGTAAAAAAAAAATAGTTGACAAAGGTTATCATGGCTACGGAAATGCATTAGAGATGGTGGAGGTGAAAATGAAGGGCTAAGATGAGAAATAGTAGGGGCGTTGGTGGAGATAGCTTAAGGAATGGAATTGCGATGAAAGAACTGAAGATCAAAACATGAACTCACACATATACCATAAATGAAATAATATTCAGGACATTATGAGAACAAGAGAAAATCTCAAATAAATTCTCCAAATATTCTAATGGATTGAAACACCTTATAAGAAATAACACCTCTGTTGTTTTACACATATCCAAATGAATTAAACTTGTATAGAATGCTGAGAGGACAACAAATACATAACTGTTGAGTGTATGAACTTATAAGATTGAAATTATGTGTCATAGGACAGCAGCTGTGTACTATTAAACCAAACCAAAATGACAAGTACAGAGCATGCAACATGTAAGATGGTAGCCATGCCTTGTAGGACAGTAGCTATGCATTTTGGTTGTGTTAATAATTTTTATTTACCCTTGATTTGCTAACAACCTAGGCAAACTGAATTCATAAAAAAAAAAAACTGAAGCGTAACAGAGCATAAGAGCCAATGGCATTATTTATTTACACGAGAAGTCCAAAAATCTCTTTTAATGGATCCACATATTCTAAAACATATAGATAATGAAGATAACAACTCATTTTCAGATTGCAGAGAAGGCAAAATATTGCAAAGAATAACTTCTTATAAAAATAAAAATACTAATCAAAACACTGGAAAATAATGCAATTCCCATAATTTTAGCAGCTATATTTATCGATTTGACTTGTATTTGAACTAGAAAACTCCTAACCAGTTATTTAGTAGGGAAAATAAATTCCAGACTGAATGATTCCTATGAATCCAATTTAAAGAGCATATGACAAGATGTATGAATAAATCTTATGACTCACGAATTTAAGGCACAATGATCTAATACAGATCTACTTGATATATAACCAAACACATAATCAGGAACTTGATTCGTAACTTTCAGTTATTGAAATTAATGATCTAATTTATATCCAAATCATATCTTATGTGAACTAAAGGTCAAAATAATGATCTTAATTTCAATCTAGAAATTGTATCAAATTTAAGATTAATCAAAACTGGAAAAAGTAATGACATGATCAAAAGACAAAGATCTCTAAATACATGTTCAAACTATCAATTCTTTACTTGTAAAAATATACAGGCAGAGAAATCCTTCGAATTCTTCTTCTTCTGAACTCAGCAGAAAATATAAATGAACTTTGGATGGCGAATTCCTCCTCTGAGATAATCGTGCGAAGAAAATCTTCCTCCAGACGTATTCAAGTTGAAAAAGATTATCAAGATTCCTCTTTAAAAGAAAGAAAATGATGAACAAAGTTCTGATCAGAGTTCCAATGAACTCGCCGGAAGAACGATCGTAGAAGATGAATGACGAAATTAAGGTTTGAATCTTAAGATCTAATTTCTCTCTCCTATTTTTCACTCTCTTTCTTAAAAAAAAAAACTGAAAATGAGAACTAGATTCAGATCTTCAAAGAATAACTACAGATCTAATAAAAATGGCTTGGATCCAAGGTTTTGAAGAGGGATCTAGGTCTTAGGCGAAAGAATTAGGGTTAAAAGGTTTGTAAAAGCTAGATTTTTGGTTTCTTTGATGCTAGAATTAGGGTTTGAAAAGAAGAACAATAGCACTTACAAGAAAACGAAGAAGAATTAAGGATCGGAGCAAAGCCGGAACTCAGGCAAGTTTGCCTGAGAAGATGACCGGAGGAAACAAATCTATCGGAGCAAGGGTTTCGGATTTTCTCTCTCGCTGATTTGGGGAAAAAAATCAGATCTCTTCTTTTTTTTTAAATAAAGCTTATGCTGGTATTTATACGGAATTTTGGGGGACTGATATCGGCACTCCAAAAATGATGAGCGCACGAATTTTTTATGGACGTGCGAAATTGCGTGTCTTATTCGGCCCAGGTTTGGCACCGTTCCAGGATAATTCGCCCCCCTTTTCCTGTTACACTACGGACACTTTTTCGGATCGTTCGCTAAGCAAATGCGCTCGGATTTCGACGAAATTTTACAGGGAGCAAGCTGAGACCTTAACCTAGCCTAGGAAGAAATTTGGGGTCCTATCTTATTCATTTCATGGGGTTTTACTCAAACATGGAGAGATTAGGGTACGGTCAAAATGGGGTGTCTACAGATGCCCATCTTTGGCAGAGCGTGCTTGTCGCGCAAATATCAAAGCTGAACAGACAAACCATTTTGGCCGACCCGAAAAAGAAGCAAATCAAATTTTGATTTTTGGTTTTGAAAATGATATTTACAAAGATAACACGGTGAAATAGCCTTTCACCGGACTCTGACTCTGCAAACGCTGGTGAGATAGCCTCTCTCCAACTCGTAACTCAACAATGGATATATGGATGAGATAGCCTCTCTTGCAAAACTTTAAAGGATTGATTTGATTGTGAATGATCTTGAAATTTGAAGATAAAATGAATCTGGATGCCATGTGAAAATGGTCTTGAATGCCGCGTGGAAACAGACTTTGAATGCCGTGTGAAAATGGACTTTGAATGCCATGTGAAAATGGACTTGAAATTACTTGAATGCCGTGTAAAAACGAACTTAGGATGCCATGTGAAAATGGACTTGAATGCCATGTGAAAATGGACTTGGAATGTCGTATGAAAACGGACTTATAATGCCATGTGAAAATGGACTTGGAATGCCGTATGAAAACGGATTTAGAATGCCATGTGAAAATGGACTTGAATGCCGTGTGAAAACGGACTTAGGATGACTTGAATGCCGTGTGAAAACGGACTTAGGATGACTTGAATGCCATGTGAAAATGGACTTGAATGACTTGAATGTCGTGTGAAAACGGACTTAGAATGCCATGTGAAAATGGACTTAAAATGCCATTAAAGGCGAAGTGAGGACGGATGCTGTAGAAAGCAAAGGTCGAATGATTAAAGAAACCGAATTGGATTTAAAATCAGAAAAAGATTTTGACTGACTTAAATGATGGATTGATTGCTCATCTCTTGCCGAGAGAAATAAAGAGTTTGCGTTCTCTGTTGAGAACAAAACTTCAAAGACTTGAAAGGATTTTGGGTAAGCCCTCTTCCATTTTCAAAAATAGAACTGCAAATTAAAGATTATTTTGAAAACTATTTCCAAGAAAACTAATTTTCAAAAGCATTAATTTTGCTGAAAAGAATTTGACTAGAGAATGCTCTAGCTCCTCTTGTCTTTATTTGTTTGAGAATAGCCATCTCAATTGCCCTTGTTTAATCGATATCTTTTATGACGCAAGTCATAAAAGATGCCCCTAGTATGATTTTACTTCCATGACAAATTCATAAGAGAGCAAAATACAAGGAAATGGTCAAAAATTTTCATTTCATTGAATACTTGAGGTTACAAAGCTTTCAGGTTTACAACAAGCTGTATTTGCCCGACAACCGCCTTTCGATTCCTAATGATCTCTGCTATTTCATATGGGCTTGAAAGCCTGCCATATGAACTTGAGGATTTATCATCTTTTGAACTTCGCTCTGCTGTGTATTACCTTTGAGGAGACACAACTTTTTTTTCTCAACACCCCAGCCTTGGGAGGGATACCAACCACACAGGACTCTGGAGTTTGACCTTAACTCGTCATAGAAAAGACTTGGTCAACCAGCAAACGAGGACTTCGACGGGCACAATGACTTAAACTCTAAGAGAGACTGAATCTGCTTCTTAGTCTGATAAGTATTTTTAAAAATGGTATAGTCTACCACTCTTAGAATCTTTTGAAAACCGTATTGAAAGGCGTTTCATTCCTCTTTCCGGTATTTTCGTCATGGTTATTATCTCTTTTGATTGCTTAGTCTTAACCCCCTAGCTTAGAGAGCGTCAGAAGAATCTCTGCCGGCGCTTACTCAAACTTTGGAGTAGTGCTGCCGAAGAAATGAAAATCTTGCTGGCTTTCAGAGGGTTTGTCCTTTATGAAGTCACTGCCATGACCAAATCGCCTTTTCAGGTTTTCAATTTAGCGGACCGCATGCCTTAATTTTTGCCTGGACTGTCTGCCCTTGCAGATTTTCCATCCAGCAGGTTCAGCACCCTAATTTTTGCCTAAGCCGCCTTCATGGGTTTTTAGCTTAGCGGGTGAATGACCCTAATTTTTGCCTAGACCGCACTTGCGGGTTTTCAGTCTAGCGGGTCTAAGACTCCATCATTTTTTATTTTCTTTCTGTTTCTCTACAAACCTGGGCCTAAGTACACCAGAAGGACTTTTAGGTAGGCTTGGGTTCAAACAGGTTAACATTTGATAAGTTTTCATGTATTTGACTGAATCTGGCCCTCCAGACTGCCTACGTATCCCCAAAGAAATGGGAATCAGGTCTGCGTAGTTCGCCCTTTTTAAGGATTTGAAATGTTTAAAGGATTTGACCGAACCTGAATTGATCAGGCTACCTACGTACCCTGTAAAGAGGGATCAGGTTATGACGTAGTTCAGGTTCAATATCTTTTATGACGCAAGTCATAAAAGATGCCCTTGGTTTGAATTTATCAAAGAAGGAAAGTTTTCTTTATTTTTAGGCTCAAAAGGTTTGCAAATAGTTTTTGACTTTGAGGTAGTTGGCTTTTAAGTTCTGATTGATCAAGGACGGCCTCCTGGTGTATTTAAGCATAGTACTTCTTTAGTTGATCCAGGTTTGTAGGTTCTGTTAATTTTTCTCCATTTTCATTGAGGAGTCTTACGGCTTTTCCAGGCAGGACTTCATCAACAATGTAAGGACCAGACTAATTTGGTCTAAACTTTCCTCTGGGATCAAATATCGGTGCCCTATAGGACTTCAAGACGAGATCTCCTGACTTCAACTCTCGAACCTTGACTTTTTTGTTGAAGGCCCTTTCGATTCTTCTCTGATACCCTTGGATGTGATACAAGGCTCTCAGCCTCTTTTCATCTATCATCTGCAATTCTTGATGTCTGGCTCTTGCCCACTCAGACTCTGACAAATTTGCTTCCATCATGACTCTTAAAGACGGAATTCTCAGCTCAACAGGAAGGACTGCTTCCATTCCATACACTAAAGAGTATGGAGTTACACCTGTAGAGGATCTGATCGATGTCCTATAAGCCCACAAAGCAAAAGGAAGTTTGTTCGGCCAGTCCTTATAAGTCTCTGTCATCTTACCAATTATGACCTTGATATTCTTATTCGCTGCCTCTACAGCCCCGTTGGTCTGCGGTCTGTAAGGAGATGACTTATGATGCTTGATTTTGAACTCTTCGCACAGGTGCACTACCTCCTTCTTGAAGTGAGATCCATTGTCAGAAATCAATTCATGAGGTATTCCATATCTGCAAATGATGTTTGAACGGATGAACTTCGCAACTGTATTGGAAGTTATGGAAGCATATGAAGCAGCTTCTATCCATTTTGTAAAATAATCAATGGCCACCAAGATGTACTCGTGTCCACTTGACGATTTGGGATAGACTTCTCCAATGATATCAATCCCCCATACTAAGAATGGCCATGGTGAGGTCATAGAATGCAGCTCTGACGGAGGCACATGAATAAGATTCGCATAGACTTGGCATTTATGACATTTCTTCACAAATGCGAAGCAGTCTGCTTCCATTGTGGGCCAATAGAAACCAAGTCTTAGGATCTTCCTTGATAGCATCTTACCATTCATATGAGGGCCACAAACACCTTCATGTGTTTGCTCTATGAGCTCTGCAGCCTGATCTTCATCAACACACAGAAGCTGTATCCTGTCAAATGACCTTCTGTACAACTCTTCACCACAAATGATGAAGTTGGCAGCAAACCTCTGAAGGGTTTTTCTTTCTTTACTGGAAGCTCCAAGCGGATGCCCCTTGCCTGAAATGAAATTTTGAATGTCCGTATACCACGGCTTTCCATCTGGACATCTGGCTGATATCTCTATCGCATTCACATGTGCTGGAGCCCATTGCAATCTGACAGCTAATGGTTGAACCTCCATTATCGCAGAAATGTCCAACATTGAAGCTAGAGTGGCTAGAGCGTCAGCAAAATGATTTCTTGTTCTCGACAGATGAGTAAAGGTGACATTCTTAAACTTCTCGACCAGAGATGCAAGATAAGTGTGATATGAGATCAACCTCGCCTCTTTTGTTTTCCAATCCCCATTTACTTGACAAATGATTAGGATTGAATCTCCAAATACATCGGTGTCTTGAATTCACAAAGCCAAAGCTGCCTCAAGTCCTGCGATGCATGCTTCATATTCTGCCATATTATTGGTGCATTCAAATTGCAATTTGATGGATATCGGGATGTATTCCTTCTTTGGAGATACTAAAACTGCCCCTATTCCTTGACCATGATTATTGACAGCTCCGTCAAAGTACATAAGCCACTTGGAACTCGGAGTCTCTTCTTCAATGTCCATGATTTCTTCATCAGGGAAATCAGCCTTCAGAAAAGCATTCTCTTCAACAGGAGCATCAGCCAGCTGTTCAGCAATAACCCGCCCCTTAATTGATTTCTGAGTGACATAAGTGATGTCAAACTCAGACAACAATAACAACCATCTGGCTGTTCTTCCGGTAAGAGCGGGTTTCTCTAACAAATATTTCAGCGGATCCATCCGTGAGAGCAGAAATATCTTATTTGACAACAGGTAATGTCTAAGCCTTTGAGTCGCCCAAACCAATGCTAAACATGTCTTTTCCAAAACAGTGTATTTAATTTCATACTCTAGCATTTTCTTGCTAATGTAGTAAATGGGCTTTTCTTTCTTAGATCCTGCATCTTGCTGAGCAAGCATACAACCCATTGCTGTATCTGTGATGGACAAATACATCAATAATGGTTGACCAGGAATGACTGGGGATAGGACAGGAGACAAGGACAAGCACTGCTTGACTTTTTCAAATGCTTCCTGACATTCTTCATTCCATGTCTTGGAAGAATTCTTTTTCAATAACTTGAAGATGGGTTCACACGTCATAGTTAAATGAGATATGAATCTCCTCAAATATTGCACTTTGCCAAGGAATCCACGAATCTGCTTTTCTGTCTTTGGTGGTTGCATTACTTGGATAGCCTTGATCTTCTGAGGATCCACTTCAATTCCTCTCTCGCTGACCATGAATCCGAGCAACTTTCCTTATGTGACCCCAAATATACATTTATTTGGGTTCAAGCGAAGTTGAAACTTTCGGATTCGCTCAAAGAATTTTCTCAAAGCGATTGTATGCTCTGGCCGAGTCTTGTCCTTAACAATCATGTCATCTACATAGACCTCGACTTCCTTATGAATCATGTCATGAAGAAGAGTAGTCGCAGCCCTCTGATAGGTGGCACCAACATTCTTGAGACCAAACGGCATAACGATGTAGCAATATGTCCCCCACTGAGTAATAAATGTTGTCTTCATCATATCCTCAGGCGCCATTTTTAATTTGGTTGTACCCTGAGAATCCATCCATAAAGGATAAGAGTGCATGACCAGCTATATTGTCAACCAGGAGATCAATATTCGGAAGTAGAAAGTCATCTTTCGGACTTGCCTTGTTCAAATCTCTGAAATCAACGCACATCCTGACTTTCCCGTCCTTCTTAGGCACCGGTACAATATTTGCAAGCCATTCAGGGTATTCAACTACTTCAATGAATTTCACTTCGAGTAGTTTCTTAACCTCATCATGAACTTTCAACTCTCATTCTGTTTTAAGTTTCCGAAGTTTTTGCTTCTTCGGCTTGATACTCGGGATTAGAGGTAATCTGTGTTGGACAATGTCCTCACTCAATCCAGGCATGTTGTCGTAAGACCAAGCAAAAACCTCCTTAAACTCTTTTAGCAAGGTGATTAACTCTTCGCGCTCCTCAGGAGATAAAATTTTGCCAATTTGTATTTCCCGAATTAAGGATTCATCACCTATATTTACGGTTTCAATTTCCTCTTCAAGTGGTTTAGCTCGGCGACTCTCCTCTTGTTGAATCATATGTTTGATTTCAAGGGGAGTTTCGTCGGCTTCCTCATTAGAGGGGAGTCTTGATTGTTATTATTAGTTACTTAATCAGTTTTAGAAGCAGAATCAGTAGAAGAGACAAGTACAGGAATATAAGCAAAAGAGTCTTTTATTTCATCGGAATCAATGATTACATCAAACGACTCGCCCACATCAGGCGTTACAGACTCTGAAACATAATGAAAAAATAAGTCGACATCAGTATCGACACAATGGGAAATATGTACAGATGAAGAATCAATGATACGTCCTCAGACTCGGACTCAACGCCACCAAGGACAGACTTGTCACCCATTCCAGAGGTAGACACGACCTCTACAGTACCTGCATCAAAAGAAAAGTTAGAAATGACATACTCTGTGACAGACTCAGAAACTGACACAAATTTTGAAACAACTGACTCTTTTGAAGGGACTGGAATATACTGAAGGACTACTTGGGGTATAACCTGTGAGGTCCAGTTATCCAGAGGTCCCTCGGCTGGGGTGATACAGTTCTCTGGGTTCACAAAGGGTGCGTCTCTTCCAATCATAGCAATGACTGGGGCCTCGTCCTGAAACAGGGAGTTTAAGAGCTCTGGTTCAATATTCTCAACCCAATCTGAGTCTGGCTCCTCTGTCACTACTGCCTCTGCAATCTGTTTACTGTAAAAATCTGCTGGCAGCTCATCTGTGAAGAAGATCTCAAGACCCGGCAGCTTTACCCCGCTCTCGTCATACCATGGCTCTGAGAAACGGTAATAAGGGCAATCAGCTCCCTCTTTTCGGAATCTGCCATTCATGATCTTGCTGAACGGTCCCATGGGAAACTCTAAGCCTCTGCGACGACATTCAGCCCATTTGAACATGTAAGCTCTCATTTCTTGTACCTCCTTGCGAGTTGGCTTATATCCCAACCCAAACAATCCGTCAGATGCTTTTAACTCTGGCCGCTCAGTCGGACTTTGCATATTCTTTCCCAGACCCGCCCCTGGGAGATATCCAAATCGGCGCATCATCTTGACCACCCGAGTATTGGTACTAGAGAGAAACATAATTTCTTCACTCATAGCCTCTTTCATAGTGATAGCTGAAACTTCTACTGAAAATCCTGTCAAACTGATATCTCTTGTGTTTTCAGTAACAAGCTCTTGAGATATTTGTCCGACTTCTAGCTCAGGATCTCCCTTGACTGTGATCACCCAGTTGTTTCGAATGAATTTCAGTTTTTGATGACCTGTGGAAGGGATAACTCCAACCTTGTGCAGCCAAGGTCGACCAAGCAAGAGACAAAAAGAAGTCTTGATATCCAACACTTGGAATTCAATGTCAAAGGTTTCTCCTCCGATGACAATCTCAGTAGCCAATGTTCTGATAACGTCCCTTCGAGTGCCATCATACGCCATTATACCTTGCTCAGACGGTATGAAGTCTTCAGGCCCAAACCCCAGAGTAGTGGCAGTACTCAAAGGACACACATTCAGGGCCGACCCATTGTCTACCAACACTTCAGAAACTTTTTTCTGGTTGCACAGCAGGTTAATTTTGAGAGGACGAGTATGATCTTTTCCTTCTGAAGGTAAGTCCTCATCTGAGAAAGATAAGGCTTTTGAAGCCTTGGTCATGGCTACCAGACCGACCAACTCGTCTGGAGTAATCTCAACAGATACCTGGGATGAGTTCAGCTCACGAAGTACAACCTGTCTGTGCTTCGGCGATGCCATCAGTAAGCCCCAGATAGAAACATTAGCTTGTGTCTTCTTGAGCTGATTCAACAAGTTGTCTTCTTCTTCATCAAGCCTTTGTTTCTGTTTCTGACTGTCAACCCCTCTTGCAACCTCAGCGGGATTCTCAACTCTGAGCTCAGCTGGCTTGAAAACTCGTCCACCACGTGTGACGTGGCGGAGCTCATCGCATTGATCACTTAAAAGCGACAGATCTTCATCTTCTATCTTAAGGATGTAAGGGGTTTGTATTTCTTCTTCCTCATCATCAGTCACCCTTAAGACATACAGAGATTCGCTCTCTTTCTTTTCATCATCACACTGGAGAATATATGACTGGTTTGATGGCCAGCCACATCAGGGTCATTCCAGGAAAAGACATATGGCTCTTCTGTTTCTGCCCACTGATCTTCCTCCTCAAATTTCCAAACATAATTTCCCTCAGATTCAATTTCGCATATGAAAAAAGCAGGATCAATAATAGACTCTTCAGCGCAAATGACATTGACTGAAGGTGGAGGTGGCATTGCATGTGTCGGAAGGGGGTTTCTGGTTACATTTGGCAGCTCAATTGCCAGCTCCTTCCTATCGATCATATTCTGTATTTGGTGTTTCAAAGCTAAACACCTGTCAGTGATATGGCCAGTGTTGCGGTGATAATCACAGAACTGATCCTCTCTCCAGGATCTCGGCAACGGGTTGGGAGGAGGCTTAATGTCAGGTAACTTGATCTTTTTGTCCTTCAACAGCTTTTTCAAAGCTACAGACAAAGAATATGGAAGGGGATCAAAGTGACGAGGAGGCTTCTGCTCCATCGGCGGCCTTCTTACTTCATTGATTACCCTGGGCGGCGGCCTGACATAATTGACATTATGTACTTCCTTCGGAGCTAACACAGGTCTCTTTCCCTCTCTGACATCAGATGAAATTCTCGATCTTAAGCCCTTAGCCAATGCATCTTCTATCTGGGTCCCAGTTTTAATGAGATGATTGAAATCTAGGAAATACTGGATAGCCATATGATGATAGTATTGGGGTGACAGATTTTTCACCACAATTTTGATTTGCTCCTCATCTGAAAGACGATGAGTCATCTGCGCAGCTTTCCTTCTCCATCTGCGGATGAAGGAAGTAAAGGTTTCATTATGGCCCTGCTTTAAAGCTTTGAGATCCCTCTTGGTTACGTCGATCCCCTCCTCCATGGAGAACTGCTCGACGAACCTATTTGCAATAGAGTTCTGATCTCTTCAGACTTTAGGCTCAGGAACCACTTCTTAGCTGTTCCGACTAATAATCGAGGGAAAAGGAGAGCAACCTGCTCTGAAGATAAACCATGGTGCTGTAAAAGCGGGAGAACTGATATTAGATGGCATTTAGGACATCCTGTCCCATCGTATTGATCCATGTCCGGAACTTTGAATCTAGGGGGCAATGTGACTCCTGGATACAACATAAAATCAGCCATGTTCAACTTTTTCGGGCCTTGAAATTCTATGTTTTCCATCTCTCGGGCCAACATATCCATTCTGTCCGTTATCGCTTTGTCCTCATTGGCTCTCTCCAGATGAGGGAGACAATTATCTTCTGCATACTGTCCATCCTCGAAATCGTCTTCGACATTCAAAACAGTAGGCCTGGCCATTGCAGGAGGGGGAGGAGGTAAAACTGAAGGGTGCTGAGCCACATGCTCTTTGGAGGTAGACTCTCTGTCATTTTTCAGACGGGCTATCTCCTCATTCATATTATTCATTTGCTGGAGCATAGCCTTCACATCTCACTCATCTCTGCCAAAGCAACTCCAGATTCAGCCATCTGTTCAAGAGTAAATTGGACAGGCGAAGGAATTTCCTGGAGATTGGAGAAAGGTAATGCAGGGGAGGTAAAAGAAATTGGTGAGGAAGAAAATCGACTTAGCCTGGAATCAGCGGACTGACGGGACCAGGTTGATTTTGAAACGAGGATTTTCTTAGGAGCAATGGCTGCTCAATCAAGAATCCTGTTATGGAAATATAAACACTAGATTAAAAATTTGATAATCAAGATAAACTATTCTGATCAAACAGTGACAAGAGAAACAGAAAACACACTTTCATTAATAAAATTCAAATTGTGATTACAACGGATGAAAAATATTAATCTCTGATCACAACTGGATAAGAAGACTGACAATAATGGGAAATACAGAAATCAAAATAACAAAACATGATATGGATCATCAGGGCTCCTCAATTCGAGCTCTTCTGCTTGCGGGCTCTTCCGATATTTCTCCACGTCGGACTTTGCGAGATAAACCGAACCTCTTTTCCATATTTTTGTTTCCCCAAGCAGCCACAATGGATCGGACGAGATCAGGAGTGAAATCTTCACAAAGAGGAGGGACTATGATTCCGGGAGGACATGGAATTCCCGTAATCTGATGGAGAAATCGCATGGGTGCATAAAAGGAAGATTTCTCGGTACCCATGAGATAAACAAACGGATGTGGGTAAGTGCTAGTAAAAACTTGAAAGCATGAATGACTTACCCAATGAAACTGGCTTTCCTCTACATGCTGCAACCAATTGCGCCATTCATCGATGGATTGAGGTCGATTAGCTATTGGTTTCCATGTATGAAAATTCTTCAGGGTATACGGATTTTGGTTTTGTCGCTGAAGAATTTGAAGCTTTTCACCAAGCCAGACATACAACAACTTGACACACCCACAGAAATTGTCTTTGATTTCTTGGGAAGCAATAAGATCTAGTCCCAAGAAGGTCTCTGCTAACATGGTGGGGATTGGATTCCTCCCTTCGTTAATTTGGTCTACCACAGTTAACAAGGTTAACGGAGCAACACGAGGGTTTTTCCGAATGACATATTGCGCAAAGACACTAAAAATCAAAGCATTGCATCGACAACTCTGAAAACGGGAGTTAGTAGGATCGACGTTTTCGGAAAAGAGGGTAATGAGGTTTTGGACTTGCACACATGTATCCGTTAAGCATGGAAGAGCATCAACGGTTTGAGTTTTGAATAGCTTGCAAAAAAGAGAATGAGGGGAATTTATATTCGAAGATCGTATCCAAAATCCCTCTGTTGGGAATTCTAATAAGGCACACCAATCTTCAAATATAGGACAAAGCTCGAAGGATCCAAACCGAAAAACATGAAGATTAGGATCCCAGAATCCAGCGGCTGCTTGGAGAAACTTCCAATTTGTATCAGATACACTCAAATGATTGAAGGTACAGATGAACCTATCAGCCATATTCCTTTCCGAAGATTCTCGCGGAAGAGTCCTAATAGTCTCGCTTATCCAGCCTTTCAGCACATTATTCGCCATGATTTGACCTAAATACAAAGAATAGAATGGGATAATTAGGGAATGGAGAATAACTTGGAATAAACAAAGAACAAAGATGAATTAGCAATTAATCACAAGAAGGATATAATTGATAACATCAAATGTTCCACTGTTGATCAAAGATGATCAGAAACTCAGAGACGAGACCACGGTCACAAAATGACAAAAGTAAATCATAGACCGGATCTAAATCTGGAAGATGGATGTCAAAAATGAATGATCAAGGAGATCAATAATGATAGACTATGGTCATAGAGACAGCAGACAAGCTATCGACCATATCTAAGACAAAGCAAACAACGATTTGAGTAATACATATACAATATGAATCTACAACGAAAGAATGGATAAATGAGGTTTGAATCTGAAGGATAAAACAGGTAAGATTTATCATCACTGGGTCAAAGAATAAACCATAGCTATGAGTGTGACAAGTAGAAGCCACTAGCCAGGTTTAGATCTGAGAGATGAATATACACGATGGACTGATTCAGGCCAGGAATCGCTATTAGAAAGTAGGTCCTGATCTTATAATCAAGAGATATATGGACAAGAATCTCAATGAATAGATCAAAGGATAGGCCACGACCATGAGAGGGGCAAGTAAAAAGCCATTGGTCGGGTCTAGATCCGAAGAACGGACTAATATGACTGATTTGATTAGATAAGGAAGCCTCACTAATGAGTAGGCTCTAATCTAATAATCAAAATAAAGATATATACATATATATATATCCTAACCAGAGGCACCAGCCCTAAATATAATCCCGCAGAGTCAAGACACTTGACTCATGACAGACATGTGAGTGTATGAGGACTGCGTTATAGCCACATACGGTGAGCTACAATAATCTATGGATAGGATATGGTTCCTAAATCTAGGCTCCAACATGTATAAGCAACACATGTTCGTCCTTATATGAATGCAATATATATATATATATAAGCATATGCAGATCCTAATTGGGTTTTACTAAATCAACAAATATATCCATGTACATAATATATGTGAAATGAAAGTAGAGCTCCGGACTCAATATATCGAGTACTATGCATATGATCCATACTTTAAGTATATAACACAAGTACACCGAGTGTTATATACAGTATGCTTCATTGCTCACCGGCTGCTGTAAACACAAGTACACCGAGTGTTTACGACTGCAGCACTGGCGCATAGCTTGGAAATAAATACAACAGCACCAACAGGGTAATGACATCCCATGTGGCACCCCTTGTATCTATCCCGTGAAGCCAAAAAAAAAAATGATGTATGCTGTGTAGTGTGTGAATCCCTTGTTTTGAACACCTATTTGGTGCTCCTGGATTCTAAGCGATTAAATTCCCATTTATAATGATTTTAGCCCAAAATTCTTCAAAGTTAATAAAAAAAAGACATTTTAACAGAGTTAGGCAATATCTCGAAATAATTCCCCAGCAGAGTCGCCAGCCTGTAGACCCCGATCCGAGAGAGAAGCGGAGGGACGGGCCCCACACAAACAGTCTCAGGATCATCCACGTGAATGGAGAGCTCTACCAAGGAACTCTCGAAATAATGTGCCCCTCACAGCATGAGTGGCGATACAAAGGTGAGATACCTCTCGATTCGGGGACTAGCCCAGATTCGAGGCGTACCTTAAACAAAGAAGAGTCGCCATCCAAGGAAGTGAGCCAAGGATCCCATACTATGCTCTGTTGCAACGGATAACCAGAGATATAAAAGAGGGTTCGTGCCTGGTTACGAATTCGGAAGGTCCAAAGAGCACCTCATCCGCCCAAGTGCAAACACCTGGTCTCTTATGCCATTTACTTAATAATTTTGAAGAGTTTTGGGCGAAAGTCATATGAAATGGGAACGAATATCTCGAAGAAAACATCTATCTAATCATGCATGTCTCGGAGATGATTAATAAGCACACATAAAAAAGAAATGAAAGAAGTGTCGCCTAATAATAGCTAGGTTATGAGGGACAAGCCTAAAGAGCTAAGTTATGAGTGTCATACCTAATTGGTGTCTGAGTTCTGATGTGCAAACACATGCATGCTACCACTAAAGGTATAGGATCTGTAAATGAAAGTAAGAAAACACATCAAAACATAAAACACAAATCAATCCTATATATGACAGGACAAGACAAATCCTAACTCTAATGCGACTTGACTCGGACCAAGATGGCCGTCCATCCCAGCTGTTCTACGTATCCTGGCCTCGGGAAGAATCGGAGTCAACGTAGTTCGATGACCTATTCTAACTACTATGCATAACTATCTAGAACTGCTATCCTAGACTCGATCCACTAGACTCAACTGATTTTTTAAAGCTTTTTTTTGTACGATCACTTAAGTTCATGTGAATTGTAATTTTGAGGACTCTCTATATGCTCTAACTAATGCAAGTTGATTAGCCTTAAGCTAATGCAGGTGGGCCCTACATCCTATGTGTAACTAGGCTGTGCAACCTAAGAAAAACCATGGGCTGACTATATGCTTCCTAGTCTAGCCATCGGTTCGACTGAATGTCTAACCGATCGACTTGAGGCCTCCTAACTCTAGGGACACTCACACGACAGGACACACCATATCAACAAATCAAGACAAACTCCTAACTCTAAAACACTCTAAATATCTAGGACAGACTCCTAACTCTAGAGGAAGATCTTTTTGAAAAGGTTTTGAAGAGTTTTTGCATTTTTTTGGAGGGTATGAAATGTTTATTTTTAAAAGGTTGGCTGGACTTGGGATGTGAATCCCAAGCTGCACTACGTACCCTATGGGAAGGGATCAAGCCAATGTAGTTCGGAACATAATTCCTAACTACTCTCCTATGACTCAAGATTTTTGAGATTTTTGGATTTTAAAATGTTTTTGATGTTTTTTGACACAAGATGACAGAAACCTATCATAATAAGGGGAGGACAGACTCTTGATATCCCGCAAAGGTTGGACAGCATCCTATACTTTGCGGGGGAAAAAGACAGAATCACGACTTTGCAAGGGTTGGACAGCATCCTATACCTTGCACGAGTGGATAAAAACAACATGATTGGATGAGAGGTTGGAAAGAATCTTAACCATTATGATGATAGGACTGACTCCTGAAAGACTGACTCTCTAGCTAAGGACAGACTCCAATGCTAAAGGACTGACTCTTAAACAAATGACTCTAAGAGAAGTGCTAATGAGACATGGCATGTGTCCTAGAGACAGACTCACTAATGAGACAAAGCTTGTCTCTAAAGGATAGAACATTCCATGTATGAGACATAGCATGTCTCCCTGAGGGTAAGCTTTTCTACGAGACAAAGCATGTCTCTTTAAAATTGTGAGACATTTCTGCACGAGACATAGCTTGTCTCCTAATAGGGTAAGACATTCGTGCTGAGACATAGCTTGTCTCCCTAAAGGGCTCTAGATAGCTCTTTCATTGCCCTTGCAATGAATGGGCTTCTAATATCTAAAGAGATACACACCTAAAACACTGGGCAAGTCTTTTAAGTAAAGAGGGGAGTGCTACTTGGACTGAGCAAGTCCCCTAAGGATGGGCTTGGGCTAACGCCTTCATCGCCCGAGCAATGATAAGGCTACTAATACTTACTGACATCTAAAATACTAGGCAAGTCCTATAAATGAAAGAAGAAGAGGTCTCCGGTTGGGGGTGATAAAGATAAGTTATGGATAAACTGTCTGAAATAATTAGGCACATATCATTATCAACCTTGTTTAATAATAATACCATATTAAATCAAAATCTTTACAAGCTATGACACACATATATTTTCATTAGTCTAATAATTAGTCTAGCTGTTATCATATCTCGTATTAAACACAATGAATATATATAAAAAAATGATAATGAGAATGCACCCTCTTAGACATAATAAGACACTAATGATGCAATCAGCAAAAATACTTGACCAAAACTGTAGCTTGCAACAATACACATAACATTTTATTTATCTAAACTCAAACATAGCTTGTATAATACCCCATATCACCATCTGCCCAGAACTCATTTCAACTTTTATACAATTATTCGAAACACCTTCCTGATTTCCAAAATAAACTCAAAAGCTGATTTGATTTTCTTATAGTGAGTGATCCCAAAAGGAAAAATATTTTGCTTGCAGAATCAGTCATATTCTTTCCCCCCATCAAATGCTCTAGTGTTATATTTTATTACATGTATCCAAACCTCTATCAGAAAAACATTTGACAAATAATATGAGGGACTCAACATGCCACAACAAATTCAATAGCACCATGAAGTTATGTATAAAAGTTGAAATTTGAACCCCAAAAGAGAAAACACCTTGAATAAAGTATGATAAAAAAAAACGTATAATGTTCAGACATAAATATCCCTTGAAATGATTTTGTAAATAAAGGTGCATGGCCTGTAGGATACAAACATGAGCATGTATATAACTGGAGAAAATAGTCTCAACTAATATTTGCACTATCATAAGCTAACAGGGAGATATCCAAGACTGGTTGTGTATATGAGTAAAGACTCACATAAGAAGTGAAACATTTAGTTTAAACAAACCTATCTAGTAAAATTATTACAGCCACATATATGAGCTGTATTATAATTACACAAAAGGGTTAAACTTTAGCCCAACACCTGTTTATTCTCAAAAGTGCGCTAATAGCTATGTCTAAATAGAAATAAGCACCTGTGTTAAAATAGGGTCATTCAAACATCATTTCTTGTACACCACATGAAAATGAACAAATCAGGATCGTGCACATAATAGAACACGATTATGCGAAAGGATTGAATGTAAAATGCTTCTAACTAATTTTCTAATACATAGACCCTAAAAATTCATGATAAAGATACCTGGAATTAAATGAAACAGGGTGTGCCCAAATTAAATGTCAGAAAATTGAAAACAAGACTATAAGAATGCTGTTATTATCAAAATAAGGAGGTGGCTGCCAAAAATAAAATAAAAAGAGGGCAGTGCACATCAAAATGAGGTGAAGAAAATAAACATTAAAGTGGGAAGGGGGTGACATTATCAAGGATATAGGGATGCCAATATCACAAAAGTATGGAGGCTATTTTCATAATATGAGATCACACTCTTGCAAAGTCAACCATAGAACCTGATTGAACTAACACTTCAACATAAAAACTAATTTGAACCATAGAGATAACTCTTTACAAATACACAAGTGTTGTTCCGAGAGTGAATGACACAGAAAATCTCTTCAACACAAAACAGAAGCCTCTTTTTTTTTATAGGCATACTATCCAAGGCTTCCATGAGCTATTGATTCAAAAAAAAAATTGTGAACATATATTTGAGCGGAAAACCTTCACCAAATTGTATTCAAAACATAATGACGAGAAACAAAATCAAGGTTTGCAAGGGCTGCCAATGTCAAGGTAAAGTGCACTACCATTATTAAAATAAGAAGGTGGCTGCCACTATCAAAATGTGAGGGCTGCTCCTATCAAACTGGGACGAGGGCTGTGCATATCAAATGGAGTGTGAGGGCTGCTATCATCAAAAGGTATGTGGGGCTGCCATTATTAAATGGTGTGTGGTTGGAATGGGGTTTGATAGTAAAAAAAAAATAGTTGACAAAGGTTATCATGGCTACGGAAATGCATTAGAGATGGTGGAGGTGAAAATGAAGGGCTAAGATGAGAAATAGTAGGGGGCGTTGGTGGAGATAGCTTAAGGAATGGAATTGCGATGAAGGAACTGAAGATCAAAACATGAACTCACACAAATACCATAAATGAAATAATATTCAGGACATTATGAGAACAAGAGAAAATCTCAAATAAATTCTCCAAATAATCTAATGGATTGAAACACCTTATAAGAAATAACACCTCTGTTGTTTTACACATATCCAAATGAATTAAACTTGTATAGAATGCTGAGAGGACAGCAAATACATAACTGTTGAGTGTATGAACTTATAAGATTGAAATTATGTGTCATAGGACTGCAGCTGTGTACTATTAAACCAAACCAAAATGACAAGTACAGAGCATGCAACATGTAAGATGGTAGCCATGCCTTGCAGGACAGTAGCTATGCATTTTGGCTGTGTTAATAATTTTTATTTACCCTTGATTTGCTAACAGCCTAGGCAAACTGAATTCATAAAAAAAAAATGAAGCGTAACAGAGCATAAGAGCCAATGGCATTATTTATTTACACGAGAAGTCCAAAAATCTCTTTTAATGGATCCACATATTCTAAAACATATAGATAATGAAGATAACAACTCATTTTCAGATTGCAGAGAAGGCAAAATATTGCAAAGAATAACTTCTTATAAAAATAAAAATACTAATCAAAACACGGGAAAATAATGTAGTTCCCATAATTTTAGCAGCTATATTTATCGATTTGACTTGTATTTGAACTAGAAAACTCCTAACCAGTTATTTAGTAGGGAGAATAAATTCCAGACTGAATGATTCCTATGAATCCAATTTAAAGAGCATATGACAAGATGTATGAATAAATCTTATGACTCTCGAATTTAAGGCACAATGATCTAATACAGATATACTTGATATATAACCAAACACATAATCAGGAACTTGATTCGTAAGTTTCAGTTATTGAAATTAATGATCTAATTTATATCCAAATCATATCTTATGTGAACTAAAGGTCAAAATAATGATCTTAATTTCAATCCAGAAATTATATCAAATTTAAGATTAATCAAAACTGAAAAAAGTAATGACATGATCAAAAGACAAGGATCTCTAAATACCTGTTCAAACTATCAATTCTTTACTTGTAAAAATATACAGGCAGAGAAATCCTTCGAATTCTTCTTCTTCTGAACTCAGCAGAAAATATAAATGAACTTTGGATGGCGAATTCCTCCTCTTAGATAATCGTGCGAAGAAAATCTTCCTCCAGACATATTCAAGTTGAAAAAGATTATCAAGATTCCTTTTTAAAAGAAAGAAAATGATGAACAAAGTTCTGATCAGAGTTCCAATGAACTCGCCGGAGGAACGATCGGAGAAGATGAATGACGAAATTAAGGTTTGAATCTTAAGATCTAATTTCTCTCTCCTATTTTTCACTCTCTTTCTAAAAAAAACTGAAAATGAGAACTAGGTTTAGATCTTCAAAGAATAACTACAGATCTAATAAAAATGGCTTGGATCCAAGGTTTTGAAGAGGGATCTAGGTCTTAGGCGAAAGAATTAGGGTTAAAAGGTTTGTAAAAGCTAGATCTTTGGTTTCTTTGATGCTAGAATTAGGGTTTGAAAAGAAGAACAATAGCACTTACAAGAAAACGAAGAAGAATTAAAGATCGGAGCAAAGCCGGAACTCAGGCAAGTTTTCCTGAGAAGATGACCGGAGGAAACAAATCTATCGGAGCAAGGGTTTCGGATTTTCTCTCTCGCTGATTTGGGGAAAAAATCAGATCTCTTCTTTTTTTTAAATAAAGCTTATGCTGGTATTTATACGGAATTTTGGGGGACTGATATCGGCACTCCAAAAATGATGAGCGCGCGAATTTTTTATAGACGCGCGAAATTGCGTGTCTTATTCGGCCCAGGTTTGGCACCGTTCCAGGATAATTCACCCCCCTCTTCCAGTTACACTGCGGACACTTTTTCGGATCGTTCACTAGGCAAAAATGCACTCGAATTTCGACGAAATTTTACAGGGAGCAAGCTGAGAGCTTAACCTAGCCTAAGAAGAAATTTGGGGTCCTATCTTATTCATTTGATGGGGTTTTGCTCAAACATGGAGATATTAGGGTACGGTCAAAATGGGGTGTCTACAATGACACCACTACTCTCACTTTCTCTTGCAAACATTGATGAAGTAAGAAAATTACTACCCTCCTCTTGTAAAGATTTGGGTGCCTTTTCCTCCTTACTAGGCAAAAGAACAATCTCCACTTTTTCCATTCGAAAGGTATATGTATTTTTACGACCATCATGGGTAACATTTCTATCATATTGCCATGGCCTTCCTAAGAGTATGTGACACACATCCATAGGGACAACATCACACCAAACTTGATCATGGTAATTCCTACCCATAGAAAATGAAACTAAATATCGTTTAGTAACTTTTACCTCATTACCCTTCGTAAACCATGCAATCCGATAGGGCTTTGGATGTGGTTCGATTTTGAACTTGAGCTTGTTCACCATGTCATGAGATACAATGTTCTCACAACTCCCACCATCGATCATAATGGTGCAAACCTTGTCATGAGATTTGCATCGAGTCTTGAAAATATTGGAACGGAGCCAATCATCATCGGATTCAACCTTTGGTGTAGCAAGTGCTCTTTGGATCACCAAGCTTTCTCCTTCTTCGGGTTCAATTTCTTCATGTTGTATGTCATTTTTCTCATCATATATGGGCTGATTTGAATCATCAACAAAATTATCATCATTTTCTTCATCACCGAAGGCCACTACTTGCCTCTTTGGACAATCTTTGAAACGATGGCCAACTTGACCACACATGAAACAAGCATTTGAATTGTTGGGGCGATTGAGCTAATTTCCAACTTGATGTGTAGGGGCTGATTTTGAAGAATTTTTGTTGAAATAGTCGGACCTTGACTTTGTACCTCCACCATGTGAAGATTCACCTTTAGAAGAAAGATAGAGACTACGAACATCCACATACTTTTTAGCACCACAACGAGAAAGCTTAGCCTCCACCGTCAAGGCTAGTTGATAAGCATCATTGACGCTCAATGATCGGTGCATTTCCACCTCGTCACGAATGGAAAACTTCAAACCATCAACATACCTTGCCACAAGTTGATCTTCACCCTCTTGAATATCATTACGAGCCATGAGTTTGTAGAATTCTTCGGTATAGTCCAACACACTCTTGGATTCTTGGTGTAGGTTGTTGAATTGAGAAAAGATAATTTGGGAAAAATCCAACGGAAGAAATTTCTCCTTAAGCCTTGACTTCATTTTCTCCCAAGAAGAGATCTTACGCTTTCCTTTGCAGATTCTCATCTCTTGAACCTTATCCCACCATGTTGAAGCATAGCCACGAAGCCTTGTAGCCACAAGCTTCACACGTTGGCTTTCGGGTGTCTCCTTGTAATCAAAGAACTTCTCAATGACACTATGCCATTCAAGAAACTCTTCGGGTTGTAGACGACCATGGAACTCCGGCAAGTCAATCTTGACGGTGTCAAAATCACGATAGAACCTTCGCAACCTAGCTTCTTCACGAGTATTGGTTAAGGGATTCACATCGGATTCATCACTAGAACCTCCACGGCTTGATCTACCATGCTCACTACGAGCCTCTTGGCGTTCAAGTCGCATGGTAAGTTGCTCAACTTGTCTTCGAAGTGCTTGACGTTCATCAACTCTTTCATCTCTCAAATCTTCCATCATTTCGTTACCACGCCTTCCTCTACCTCTTCGTGCCGCCATGAAAATCAAATCGATGCTAGCCCAAGAGAGTAACGTTGGCTCTGATACCAGATAATGCGGGTGCTTAAGAGGGAAGAAGAAGAAAATTAGAACACAAGAACACAACTTAGAGAAGAAGAAAATGGGAGCAAAGCTCAACCCAATTGATATTCCATCAATTACATAAGTTTATCAACATCCAAAATCCCCCTCTCAAGATAGTTTCTAACTCTTTAAATAAAAGAAAACCAAAGCAAATTCGTTCAACTCCTCCACTAGCTAGCTTAGGGACTAACATAACATTAATTGCATAGGAACTCACTAACTTTGACTGTTTTGGGAACCCACAGACACAGTCCACAAAAACTGTCATAACTTTCTACCCTCTTGTCCAATTTTCAAGCACAAATACTTGTTGGAAAGATCTCAAAGAGACCTACAACTTTGTAGTCTATCACGTTTCATAATTCTAGCATTTAGAGGACCAAAAAAGAGATTCAAAACGGGCCAGCAACATTACTGCAGGATTGCACCTTGGAACTCCACCAAAAACACCTAGGCTTGACATGGCTGCCATGTTGGCACTACATCACAAGGTTGGATTAGTATCATTTCCTCAAGACATTAAATCATTTTAGGATTATTATCCAAGCATAACCAGATAGTATCAAACAATCAACCTCATATCCGCAATCAAAAATCAATTCTCCAAACAATACAATGCTAACAAGTTAATGCTTCTATTCAATTCAGTGAGCCTTGATCCGGTTATTAAGTACAAATAACAGGAACTTTTGCAAAATCCTAACTGCAGCTCATAAAAAAATCCACAATTCATAGAAAAAAACAACCTACAAATTTACTCCCTATCATTGCTCTTTTGAGGGTATAAAATTGAAATTCTAAGGTTGGAATAGATAATAAAAGTGATGGCCGAAAGGTGACTGGGCTAGAAAAAGGCTATATAAAACCTCATCACCTCATGAGCTAAAACATGACAAGGACTGAACCAGAGCTATACAAAACTTCAACAACTCATGGGTTGAAACAAAACAAGGACTGAAACAGGGCTATACAAAATCTCATCAATTCATCGGCTGAAACAAGATAGAGGTAGTAATATACAAATTTCCAAAATGTAACTCAACTAAAAAGATAATAATAATAAAAAATCACAAAGGAATTTATTCGAGGGATAGGCACTATATAAATTCCTAGACAAATACTCTCAAGATTGTTAACATGAGTCTTTTGACATATTACACTGACTATTTTAAAGGTGAATCTAAATGATGAGTAACTAAGAAGGGTTCAAGATAACACTATGGTTCTAAAAAAAATCTTTTCTTAGGATATTGATGTTCACAAAACACACACTAGACTAAAAGTGCAGATTATTCAAATCATTAGCTTTAAAAATCCTCAAAATCTTTCACTGAAATTTATTTCATGAATTTGCATCATTTTCCCCTGGAAGAATTTCTATCACAATCAATAAAACCTGAACAAAATCACGTTCTTCAATCCTTAATTGCTTCTATGCCCTAGAGATCATTCACAGAAAGGTGACATATCAATTGAGTATATTCACACCAATGCTCAACTTGCTGACATATTCACTAAACCCCTAAGTGAAGAGAGATTTTGTTATCTTAGGAGTGGTTTGAATATGTGGTCTCTTCAACAGGTAAAAGAATTTTAAACCATGCATATACATATATTCTATATACTTGAATGGTTGTGTGTTATTACATGCATGGTCATGATGTCAACTTAACTTTAAAAACTACTCAATTTGTACTCTTAGTCCTCTTATATTGTAAGTTGGAGAGTGTAGACTCACTTCTTAATTAAAATATCTAATCATTTGGTTTATTGCCTCATCAAGACCGTGAACATGCCTATATGCTTGATTAGTACTATAATTATATGGGTATGTATTTTACAAAAGAGGGGGAGAAAAGGTTTTACAAACGCTTTTACAAAACAAAGGGGGGGACTTTCAATTATTTTATCTTTCCCCATTCTTTTTTATGTGATGAAAGGGTGAGAAGAAAGAATGGTAAATTGATTATGTATGCATGTATGCTCTCACTTGTTTCACTCTTGTGTTCCATGCATATGATTTTCCTAAGTCACCATGTTAGCTCTACCTATGCTTCTCTTATGCTCATTGTCATTTGTACTAAATGGTTGCATAAATCTTTCAATCTTCATATTCATGATAAGCATATATTGAGGGGGAGGCAAAATGTGCATAAATATTTTATTAAGGGGGAGCCTCCAACTCCATAATCAATTTAGGTTTGTCATCATCAAAAAGGGGGAGAATCTAAGCCCAAGGGTAGATCCCTCTCTTGTTTTGATGATCAACAAACCCAAATTTATGGTAGTTTGCTAGTGACTTCTCTAGTGTTGTGATTTAGACAGGTTTCAATCATGTCAACACTTGAAGCTAGAAGAACAAGGGCAAGTCTTGAAGAAAGTCAAGTCATGGTGGTTAACCTTCAAGCCATATGGTGTATTGAACAATCAAGGGAACCACAAGCACAAGAACATGTTCAAAGACTATCTCAAGACAAAGGGAGGTTCATGCAAGCACTCAAGAAGATGAAAAATCAAGAAGACTCAAGGTTGTATACTTTAGAATGCATGGGAGTCCTCTTGGCATTTAGTGTTTACATATTTTGACATTTTCACATCATCCTTAAAACTATTTTTCTAAGTGTATTAATGAATTTAAAAACACATGTTTAAAGTCCAAAGACCATAGCCCAAGGCCCATGATTTTTAAAGTTAAAAATAGAATTTTACACAGGGCCGGTCGACTAGGCTATTCCGGTAAGAGAGTCTTTGTAAAGGTAGAAGGGCATCCTCATTTAATTTTCTTAGAGTGTAAAAGCCTCGGAGCCGGGCGTCGTGGAGGTCTCAATAGTGGAAATCCTCAAGTGCGACCTTGAGTAGAGTGGAGTAGGCTGTTGGCCGAACCACTATAAATCTTTGTGTCACTTGTGTTGGTATTTCTCTATCTCTCTCTCCCTCTCACTCTCTTATTTATTTGTTCTTGCATTTTTACATATTTGGAATTGAGTGAGTAGATAGCATTTTGATTTTGATTGAATATTTGTACCTTGCTAACTAGGCTATAAATCACCTAATTAAGTTTGCTAATCAACAAGGGTTTTATGAACTAATATTAATTTGGAATATTGTTTAAAGTTCAGATATTTCAAACTTAATTAAACAAGGGATAGGTCTTGGGTGAAATATTAGGAAATTTTTTTAAAAGGCGAAATGTTTTATAAACATCCTATTCACTCCCCTCTAGATTGTCAAACCAAGTCACTCTTTGGATTTCAATTGGTATCAAAGCTTTGGCTCTTGATTAAGACCCTAACCGGTTAAGAGTTAAACGATCTAATTTTTTGCAACTATAAAAGATGGGATCTAGACTACCTATAATGGATGGATCAGATTATGGATCATGGGTAATCCATATGAATACATACTTAAAAGGTCTAGATAAAGATATGGTAAAGATAATTGAAATGGATTTATTTTAAATGTTAAATCTAGAAAATTAAGTGATTACGATAAAAAATCATATTTACTTAATACAAAAGCCCTTATTACTATATGTTGCTCCCTACCACCAAATATCTATGAAAAAGTATCCCCATGTTCTAATGCTAAAGAGATTTTGATCAAACTTGAAAAATCTAGTCAAAGTGAAATTATATGCTTAAATGGAATAATTAAAAAATCAAATGAAAATACTTTGAAAAATGTTGATTTCACATTTGAAGAACTATATTGTGCTTTTCAAGATTTGAATAAGAAACTTGAGGATCAACTAGCTAATAATTCAAACTTGAAAAATAATTTAGCTAGTATTCATAAGGAGTTTAGGTCACTAGAAATAGATCATGTAGATCTTAGTGAAGAAAATGAAATTTTTAAAAATGATTTTATTAAACTAAGTGATACCATTGCTTCACTAAGAGAAGAAAATCAACTCCTTAAAGAAGAAGATGATAAAATCAAGAATTCCTCATCTCTTGAAATAAATAACTTCAAAATGGAAATCAATGATTTGAAAATCAAGAATGAGAAACTTGAGTTGGAAAATTACAAACTACAAGAAAGTGTAAAACATAATTGCCATCATGATCATTCTTGTAGATCATCATGTTCATCCCTTCCATCTACCTACTCATATATGTCTTGTGATTTTTGTGGTAGATTTAGACATTACAAATCTAAATGCAAGTTTAGGTTTGTAAAAAGTAGTAAGTTTGTTTGGGTTAGAAAAGACAAATCAACTAGAACAAACTTGCTTGAAACCAACATGGTTTGGGTTTCAAAATCCCCTACTTGAATCATATCATATGATTAGTAGATTTAGGGATATGAGCTTTAATTTAAATATCATTTGATAAATTTGATTGTATAGATACCATGTGCTTATTCTTATTTTGATTCCATGTATCTATGCATGCTTGATGCTTAAATGATAAATCTATTTTTAGAGTCCAAAGTCTATATGCTTAAAATTTGATTAGACTTTGACACATTGCACTAATTGTAATATCCATTGAAAAGGTTTCCTAGATATCCAATGTTGATATCTAGTTTATATTTGTGCTTAATGATCACATCTTTGTAAAGAAATAAAATTATAGATACACTAGACTTATCATGTTTAATCCTTATGTATCTATGATAGGCTATTCATACCATATGTGACATGAGACACTAGGATTGTCTAATTTGTTATCCCATGTCATTGTGCCTAGTATAAGTACACTATCCTCTTTGGTATGAATAGATATTTGGCTAAATGCACATACTATAACTTAGATCATATTGCACTTACTATCCATCCACATAACATGCCACACTAGAACTTAATGTGAAAACCATAATTAATCCTTATAGAATATTCAACCACAACTCTTGCCCATGTGTTCAAATTGTACTTCAAGTATATCCTCAAATTTGAACATTATTTGGTAGTTGCTAGAAGGTAGGTTGTACGATCTATTGCATCTCTCTAGCAAAACCAAAAAGAGAAGAAACCCATAGGTTTAAAGACTTGAACTCTAATGAATTTTTTTTTTTGCAATCAAATAGTATTTGAGTGAAAGTTGTGAATATGCCAAATTATTATTCTTTAAACTCTATTTTGGACAAACATGGCACTTGCTAGATAATTGGGTACTTAAATTGTTTTAAAATATCATTTCTAACAAAACTAAAATATTAAATGTCATATCTAAGAAAAAGACATCAAATCCTTTCTTAGACATTTCTTGTGCCCTAGGTGAGCAAACATTTCAAATGACCTAGCACCTAGTTGTCCTTCAAGACCATTCTATTACATGATTGGCATCAAATGTAATAAGAATCATATATGGGTCATAATCAAATGTATTTTCAAAGGCTTTAATTGGATAATCTCATGACTAAGTGTTTTCTTCAAGTAGTCATGAAGGTTCTTTTTGAAATACATTTGTCCAAGGTGTTACCACTTGTTGAATATTCTCTAAGTCCTTTGATCATTCCCTAAACTCACATAAGAATATATTAGTTAGGAAAATTAAAAATGGTCTAGATTCAATGTATTTAAGTAAAATTGAAAAATCTTGTAAATCTAGTATCTTATTTGGGCATATTTGACCTTGGTGGTTGATACCCCTATACCTTGTGATGGGAACATGAGTCTCCCACACATTTTGGTTTTCCTATGGTTTATGCACTATGTGCTTAATACCTTATCTTTACATTTGTGGTATGTGGATGTAGGAAGTAGATGTTTGGACTTTGTACTTCATTTGTCATGTTCACCTTGTCCAAACATGATTGACTATCCATGAAGGCCTTGATATGGATCATATCTTTCTCATAAGGTATACTCTCACCTTCATGAATCATGGATGTCTCTCTAAGACATGGTATTTTATTGACCATTCTTACTATATCTTAGTCTTATAGAATTGAACTCAAATTAGTTTATATGTATGTATTCTATAGTTATCACCTCTTGTTTGATAATATCTACCCGTATGAGATGTTAAACATTTATCTTAAAAAGCACTCAATTGGTGCCCTTAGCCTTCGTAGTTTCTAAGAGGGAGATGGTACATTCACCATAATTAAAACACTTAATTATGTGGTCTTGTGCCAACATCTCAACATGGAAAGATATATGTTTGTGTGATCTTCCCTATCTAGTTTATATGATATACAGTTGGGAGAAATAAAATTTAAAATTGTAAACATTAATATCACACTTAGCGGGAGCATGAGCCAAAAATTGTAAATCTTTTGTTCCATGCTTGTTTATCATGATGAGCCACAATATGGCTATCATTTTGTCATGATAAACAGACACTTGGAGAGTAAGTGTCATTGTAGCCCAAGGGTTGAGTCTAACATGTCATCTTTTGGAAAATATAATCAAAAACCTTTGAAGTCTACGCAAGGACATCCCTTTGGATTCATGCATTGCTTGATTCATTTTCAAAGGGGGAGCTTAAAGGTAAATTGTCCTTAGTTACTTATCGTTTGATTCCTAATATGGTTATCACATCACATATGATAAGTAGACTCATTTGGAGCATGGTTGCTCCATATGGGTTGTCCGGGCTTGTCTTGTGTTCTTTTATTTTGTATCATTTCCTTTTTGTATAGACAAAAAGCCCATAGCCTAGACCTTAGTGTTATATTCTTTAGGCTTTTGACTTATCTTGGATAAACGAATGTGCTATCATCCATTCCAAGGATAAGGTTTGTTGGCCAAGTACTCAATTGTTATATCTTTGGCCTATTGTGTCATGCCTTGTTTCATATGGTTTATATAAGGCCAATGACAAATACAAAGGGGGAGAGCTAATATTTGTTATTTTTATGTTTACATGGATCATGGTGAGATGCTCACATTGTCCATTCAAATATATCCCCACTAATAGTGCTAAAAATTGCATATCTTAAAGATATACATTCATAGGAGTGAACTAAAATTGCTAATCTTAGTTTCTGTGGATTTGATTGCTTATCATGTGTACCTTTACTTAAATATTTGTATTTTCATGATAAGTTTCACTGTCATGCCATATATTCTAATAGTTAGCCATTTTAGGTTCAAATGATCATTACTATGCATGACAATTCAAAAGAATATTTTTAACTTGAAAAATATATGTTCTTGCTTATCATGATGAGTCTATAACTACACATCATCTCATGATAAGATTCTAAGAGGAATTTCAAAAACAAAAGGGGGCTTATCATGCTAAACTTTAAAATTGCTTGTTTTCTTTCATGATAAGTAAAATATAAGCTTTAACTTGCTAATCTATTATTATATTATGGGTCATAGGGTAGATTTATATTGGATTTATATATATACTAAAATATACCCTAAAAATTTATGCTAAAATTGGAATGTCTCTTTGTTTTTCTAACATAGGCTTGATTTGTATTAGTTTCTTCATTTCCTATGTTGATTATCTCTTATCATGCCATATATAATTGATTTCATTGGCTAATCATGATAAGAAGCTAGGGGAGCATCATATTCTCATTGAATATCTTTGATGTTTTATGTAATTGTGCTTAAATGCTTAGTCCTTCCTTTTTGCTTATGCCAAAAGGGGGAGAAGTTGTATAATTGATTAGATTCATTATCATATGCATTCTTGTATTATAACTTATTAAATATAACTCATGCATATGTTGAGGGGGAGTAGTAATGAATAAATTGTTTATCTAATCCTCATAAGAGGTTCCTCCCACCTATCTAATCAATTTGGTTTGTCATCATCAAAAAGGAGGAGATTGTAAGCCTAAGGGTTCCCCATGGGTTCATTCAATCACCTTGTTTTGATGATTAACAAACACAAATTGATTAGTCGTTTATGGACTGATCATTTGCCTTGAGTGTTGTGCTTTAGACAGGTCCTACACAAGTCAAATCATCCTAGCACACACCTTGTTGGCTTATGCTTGAAGATGAACCAACCAATGGACAAAGGAGCTAGAGCATACTTGCACAAACCACACCTTGGATGATCTACCAAGGAGAAGCTCAACAATCAACTCAAAGCATTGAACATATGGAGAAGATCATAAAGGCCAAAGCTAGAGGATTAAGAACCAATGCAAAAGACCAAAGAGCTTGTACCACAACTTGAAGATTTCAAGCATGGAAGCTCAACCATAGAAGATCCCAGCTCAAGAGAATAGTTCAAGAGAGTGATAGAAAGGGTAGAATGTATTCCTATCTCTCTTGCATTTTCTCTTGTCAAGGCACATTGTTTTTAAACCCCTAAAACTAGTGAAAAATAATATTTTTCAAAGAGACTACAACACACCCTTAGAGCTTAATTGGATTAGTGAATGTCCATGTGGTGTTCCATCTTTGTGGGACCCTCACATCATTCCAATCTTCATCAAAAGCCAAAGAAAATCAGCACAGAAAACAGGAAATCCAGCTGTCTTTAGGCTTCTCGGAACTCCGAGAAATGTTCCAGGGAGTATAAATTATACTCTGGACATTATCTCGGAACTCCGAGAAAAGGTCCAGTAGTAAAATTTTTATACTCTGGCCGTTTTCTCGGAACTCCGAGAACACTACGAATTCAAAAAATATAGTCATTGTGGCTACAACGGCTAGTGGTCTTTTTGACCCGAAAATTACCAGTTTGCCCCTGAAACGGTAATATTGAGTTGGGAACCTATATATACATGTTGTATGGTTTCAAAATATTTAAGAGAACATTTTCAACTCTAATTAAACCCTAGAAACACACTTGCAACTATTTTGGGTTAATTTCTCTCACCAACCAAACTCATTGTGCCTTGATTTTTTAAAATCATTTGAGAGTGGTTTAGGCTTAAACTTGTTTATCTTTGAGAGAACATTGTGAGAGCTTCATTGTGCATTGTAGCCTACTTAGAGGCAAAGCTTTTATCTTCTTCTTGGTTTGTATCGGTGGTGAGGGCATCCGTTTTTTATTCCCTTGGAGAAACGCTTAGAACTCGGCATAGTAGGAGAGTCTTTGTAAAGGTGGAAGGACATCCTCATTTAATTCCCTCGGAGCCAGGTGTCGTGGAGGTCTTAATAGTGAAAATCCTCAAGTGCAACCTTGAGTAGAGTGGAGTAGGCCATTGGCCGAACCACTATAAATCTTTGTGTCACTTGTGTTGGTATTTCTCTATCTCTCTCTCCCTCTCACTCTCTTATTTATTTGTGCTTGTATTTTTACATATTTGGAATTGAGTGAGTAGTTAGTATTTTAGTTTTGATTGAATATTTGTATCTTGCTAACTAGGCTATAAATCACCTAATTAAGTTTGCTAATCAACAAGGGTTTTTTGAACTAATATTAATTTGTAATATTGTTTGAAATTCAAATATTTCAAACGTAATTAAACAAGGCATAGGTCTTGGGTGAAATATTAGGAAAAGTTTTTAAGAGGCAAAAGGTTTTATAAACATCCTATTCACCCCCTCTAGGTTGTCAAACCAAGTCACTCCTTGGATTTCAATTCTCTTTCTCAACAATAGCGTACGGAAGTGGAACTATCACAATGTTTCCATCCATCCCGCATGCAATCAACAATACACTGGGATACTTTCCCCACAGGTGAGTACCATCCACGGTGATAACGGGTCTGAGTGATTTATTCCAGGCACGAATACAGGGACCGAGTGCCAAAAATAATCAGCCGAATGAATCATGTCTGCCCGATAACTCGGATAACCTGTAAACTTCCATAAAACTGTCAAGGTTGGCATGGTGAAACTCTATTGCATATGCCGATAGTAGGCGGTAAGACTCCTAATGACTTCCAAGGAATGTTGAGCAGTTAATTCCTTCGCAACATGTGCCTTTCGGTAACTCAGTGTGATACCCCATTCGGCCTTCAAGTAGTCAATAATAATATTGGCTTTTATCAGTCGACCAAATTTACCTATGCAAGTCTTAATTGCCCAATCCGATGTGGCTTTAGGATGATCATGTCCGAGTAGTTGAGGAGTACAAGCATGTTCCTTCACAAATCTTCTCACCTTCGCATTATCGTTGTACATGATTACGCTTATTCTCCAGGGGCACTCTTTTGTTTTGCATACAACTGCATACCACTTTGTGTTGCTATCAACACAGAATGAGAAGCGTCGGCGTTGAGCATATTCGGCGACTGCTCTTTTTAATGTCGCGAGAGTTTCAAAGATGGTTCCAAGCTCGTAGTTAACCATCTCACTGTTATCATATGCCAACGAATTTGAACGATCATCATTGGGTCGAGGTGAGTAACATAACTGAGAATTTTTTCCGGCCTCGTTCCCAGTCCCATTGTCGTTTCCATTAGTGGCCTCATCCACGCCCACCTCAAAACCCATATCATACAAGTAGTTCATGTCGTCATCACCGAGGTCAAATGCATCCCCCGTTGGATTATAATTAGTATCAGGAACCATAGGACGTACCTCCTCCTCCACATCTTCATTCCAATCAAACATATAGTAAGAACATAGAAAACATCGTGATGAGAGAGATTTCATTTCTAAGATGATACCTGCCAAAATAGAAATTACAATGAATCGTGATATTTCACCTTGCAGCACATATGCATAAGAAATTTGGAGAACTGGATTGCTTGAATTGGGGAGGGGTGCATTGGGCAGCAGATTAGTATCCTCCGGAAGATTAGGGCTTCGTTTCAAATAGCTGCAACGTACAGTAGAGTCTGGAGGAGAAGTATACTCTTGCACGTTGGGGCAGCTGCACCGCACATGATAGACATTGGTGCAGTGTACAGGATAAGTATCCTCGTCCACAAGAAAACCTGGCCGGTAAGTCTCCTCTTGCACATTATTGTTGTGTACAAGATACACTGGCTTATAAGTCTCCTCCATCACATTATTGCTGCGGCGTATATGATACGCTGGCTACACATTGCCAAACCGTCCATGTGATGGAACACAACATAAATAGGTTGTGCCCCAAAAATCATTTCCATCGGCTGATCCTAGCCTTCCAATCTATAGAGGTTTCCATAATATGTTGTTCCTCTTAAATCGGATGGTTAAGATCACCCTATAGATTTTTTATTAAAAAAGCATAAAGGAGGGGAGTAAGATTGAAATTATGTGGCTTTATAGGTTGATCCAAACCGTCCATGTGATGGAACACAACATCAATTGGTTGTGCCCGTAAAATCATTTCCATAGGTTGATCTTAGCCCTCCAATCGATATAGGCTGATCCTAGCCCTCCAATCGATATAGGCTGATCCTAGCACTCCAATCGATAGAGGTTTCCATGATTGTTGTTCCTCTTCAGGTGCCCGGAATCTGTCAATATTTTTCAAGTGTCCTGCACGAGTTATATAAAGTAGTTCTTTCGTCATTGTCATATGTCTTTACCTCTTCTCGGTAGTTTTTTTTTCGTAATTGTCATAGACAGGTACCCTGTGTCGGTACTTTTTGTATGTAGATTACAATTTTACCCTCACATGGATAGTATGTACAGGTCTGTGGGGACGGCAAAAAAGGATAAAATCATCCCCATTGACGTGTTAAATGGACAATAATTCTCCATTTTCTCTTTTGCTATATAGTATTAGATATATATATATATATATATATATAGAGAGAGAGAGAGAGAGAGGAAATGAAGTATGTGGAACTACACAGATAAGCTGTCTGTGCATGGCTGTCTGTGCATAGCGGGTAGGGGTGGCCAGAACAGAACCAGACCTGAAGAACAGAACCGGACCCGAAGAACCGAACCGGAACCGAACTGTTTAAAAATACCTTTGGTCCGGTTTGGTTCCATTGATGAAGAACCGAACTTATTCGGTTATGTTCGGTTCCGGGTCTAATGTTCTTAGTTCGGTTCTGGAACCGAAGAACCGAACTTTTGAATATATATATATATATATATATATATATAATATTTTTTATGTTTCTATTATACATATACTTATTAATATAAATTACTTATAATATTAATAAGTAATAGTTAATACTATTCTTATAATAAGAAAGTAACTTATATTATAACTTTAATTAAAAGTTTTTATAAATTATAATTAGTAATTAGTAATTAGCCATTAGAACCGGAGAACCGGACCGGACCAAACCGATTATGTTCGGTCCGGTTCGCTTCAGTCTTACTATGTACTATGGTTCGCTTCGGTTCTTACGGTTCATGGAACCGGGAACCGAGAACCGAAAAAAAAGTAACCAAGGACCGAGAACCGAACCGGTTGGCCACCCCTAATAGCGGGGGCCACATTTTTGGGGGATCCAAAGCATTTATTTGGAAGGCCCTTCCATGGATAGGGTGTGTACCAAAAATCAGCCCTATAGGATCATCCTAACCCAATCAAAGTTGGAGGGGGAAATGGACAGACACTGTTTCTGCCCATTTTTTCCCTCCACAAATGGCAGGGTTATGATGATCCTAAAGGGCTGATTGTTGGAACACACTCTATCCATGGAAGGGCCTTCCAAATGAATGCTTTGGATCCCCCAAAAAATATTGCCCCCACTATGGTTTGTACAACCATGCACATATAGCTTATTTGTGCAGCTGCACATACTTCATTTCCGTATATATATATATATATATATATATATATATATATATATATATATATATATAGAGAGAGAGAGAGAGAGAGAGAGAAAACGGTTCCTACACACATGTGTAGATAAGTTTTCTACACACTAGCTTAAAATACAGTGGAGGGCATATTGTTTGGGTGATCCAAACCATCCATTTGATTGGCCCTCACATAGATAGGGTGTCCGCAAAAAATCAGCTCCATAGGATCATCCCAACCCTACGATTTGTGGAGGTAAAATGGACGTGTATAAACCTTCACAAATCTGTCCATTTTTTGCCTCCACGGTTCGAAGGGTTAGGATGATACTATGGAGCTGATTTTTTGTGGACACCCTATCTATGTGAGGGCCAATCAAATGAATGGTTTGGATCACCCAAACAATATGCCCTCCACTGTATTTTAAGCTAGTGTGTAGATAACTTATCAACACATGTGTGCAGAGACCGTTTTCTCATATATATATATATATATATATATATATATATATATATATGATGACAGCATTCAACCCTTGCATGTCAAACATTCTCATAACCACAGAGAGATTTTGATCGTCACGGATATCGTAAAGAATGTAGTTATGCGGATCCACGATGTATGTATCGAGAACGGATACGCAGTGAAACATCATTTTTCCTCATTCGAATGGTATTACGAATTGCAGATAAAAATCCAGAGTATCGAACTCTGCGGTCTAAGACTACAGCCTTCACAGTACCCCCAATGTAATCAAACGATCCATCGTCCCTCAAACATCCACCATAGTATACCATAAAAGTAAATGTACCCTCCTCCATCTTCTTAACCCAGATTGTCAAGATTCAATACAACTTAAGTAAGCAAAAACACAGCAGTAACTGACAACAACAAATATGCCAGTGATGTATGTGTAAAGAAATGTGTGACTTAAACTCTTAATGTTAATGTTGAAAAATAAAAGAGAGCTGCAGAGAGACCTTCAACATAGCTTCAAAGTGAACTTAAAATACCTTCTAACTCTTTGATAAATCTTGTAACATTAACACCTTTATTGGTTCGCAGAAATGGAGTTTACCTCAGATTGCAGACCATCTTGCACTTTAAATATCTTCAGTAGGGGTGTAAACGAGCCGATAGCCGAGCCGAGCCGAGCTTGGCCAGGCTCGGCTCAGCTCGTTAAGCTCAAAAGCTCGGCTCGGTCAGGCTCGGCCAGGCTCGCGAGCCTTATCGAGCTCGAATTATATTAATTTCACACCCCTCATCTTCCCTGGAAAACCCTATCTAGTATTTTTTACTACTCTTTTTACACTGTGAGGGGTAGTCCAAGTAACAAATGGGGTTCCAAAAAAGAAGTGACATATTTTGCCTCCCCCTTTCACTCCCTGGACAACCCTTTTAGTGTATATATTAATATATAATATATATATATTTAAATATATTAAATTCTTAACGAGCCTTAACGAGCCGAGCCGAGCCTGGCCTGGCCTAACTCGGACTCGGCTCGTTAAGCTTAATGAGCCTGACCAGCCGGCTCGGCTCGGCTCGTTAAGGATTCGAGACGAGCTCGAGCGAGCTTCCGAGCCCGAGCCAAAATTGACACCCTTAATCTTCAGTGCTTCACCATTAACGCCTCCCACATATATCTTCTAACTTTTTGGAATGGAGATCATCTTTCATAGCAAGCAAGCTTCAAAGGGAGCTTCTTCAAATATGCCAGTGATGTTGTGGAAAACTTGTAACTGTAAGAAGATGTGCTTTTGTTTGCCTTTCTTGATGTCAGTGTGAAAGAAATCAAATTGGGTGCTCTCTACCCTTTCTGGACATGTTTTTCGTCACAAAACCGCCGGCGTACCGACAAAGATGCCGGCGTATTCAAAGATACGCCGGCGTCTAAGTTGAAAACACCACCATTTTAACTAATAGCGCCAGCGTCTTAGATACTGATGCTGGCGTTTACTTAAGTACGTTGGCGTGTATTTTAGTACGCCGGCGTTTTCGCTACTATTTTCTACTACGTGGATTGTGGAGCACGCCACCGCGCCATGAATTAATGAGGACGAGATGTGCATTAAATGCAGCGCCATTTTCTCCCCAAGAAGTTTATTTTTTATAGAAAAAGCTACCTCCGAAGAGAATGATTGAGGTGTACAATCTGGCGCTAAATACGAGGACTACCTCTTGGTGTAAGAAGGGTATTGGGGTCTTTTCCCACTCGATTTTGAAGAATCGCCCGTGTTTCATTTTTGTTTTAAAAGGAGCCTGAAATCCGTAATTCCTCAAAACATATACCCGTATTCCGTACTTTTCTCTTGTTCCTTATCTATTAATGTTATAAAGACCATTTGCCCCTACCAATTTCCCAAAAACCATTTAAATTACACCAATCATTCGTGAAAACCACAAGGGCAGAATCGGTCATTAGCCCCTTGTCAACTTTAACCCCAAACTATCACTGTCAATTGAGATTATTCCAATCATTAATCCAAAAGTAAAAATCCCCACGTGCCCCTATTCCTATTCTCACTAAGTCAGACCTAAAAATGGGCATACCCGTCATTGTCACAAATTCCAATTTTCCCTCTTGTCTCTTCTTTCCCTCTTTTTTTACTTTTCTAATTTCAACTTTGTTTCTTTACCCTATGAGTCATCTTCCTCATCGTTCAGCCACCATTGTCGCTGGGAAGTCTCGAAAAGTTGAAACGTGAGTTCATTCCCCATCTATCTCTTTGTATATAGGTTTTGTTTTTCATTTGTTTTAGGGTTTTGCATTTCTCCTTCTCCCTTTCAATGGCAGATGAGGAAGATGAATCGTAGGGTAGAAAGAAAAAAGAATGGTGAAAATGAACAAGTGAAAAAATAGGAAGTAAAACGTGTTCATAAGAGACTTGATAAGCCCATTCGAAAATTGGTAACCTCATTTTGATACTAGATAACCCCAATCCTAGAGGCTTGAAAACCCCCTTCCAAAACTTCAGTACCCTCGGCCAATTTTCAGAGACTTGATAAGCCTATTCGAAAATTGGTAACCCCATTTTTTATACTAGAAAACCCCAATCCAGAGACTTGAAAACCCCTTCCAAAACCCAAGTACCCTCGCCCAATTTTTAGGGACTTGATAAGCCCGCTCGGAAATTAGTAACCCCATTTTTTATACTAGATAACCCCAATCCCAGAGACTTGAAAACCCCCTTCCAAAACTCCAGTACCCTCGGCCAATTTTCAGGGACTTGATAAGCTCATTCAGAAATTGGTAACCCCATTTTTTATACTAGGTAACTCCAATCCTAGAAGTTTGAAAGCCCCCTTCCAAAACTTGAGTACCCTCAGCCAATTTTTAGGGACTTGATAAGCCCATTCGGAAATTGGTAACCCCATTTTTTATACTAGATAACTCCAATCTCAGAAGCTTGAAAGCCCCATTCCAAAACTCGAGTACCCTCGGCCAATTTTCAGGGACTTGATAAGCCCTTTTGAAAATTAGTAGCCAATTTTTTATACTAGATAACCCAATCCCAGAGACTTGAAAACCCCCTTCTGAAACTCCAGTACTCTAGGCCAATTTTCAAGGACTTGATAAGCCCATTGGTAACCCTACTTTTGAGAGTTGCTAACCCCCTTCCAGAGAGTTGATAAACCCCTTTTACTACAAAATCCCCTGCCTATAGCAACTCTTAAGTGGCATTACAATTCTGCCCATGATAGAAATAACAAAAGAAATGGATGTTGCATTCATTAAATGTGCTTCATGTCATCCCAATTCGTGTATTACAAAATAACATTAAGTACATCAAAAATGTGTAGCCATCCATTCATGTATTACATCAAAATTTTCTTATACAACCACTAGTCTTCCAAAAAGTGAGTAAAGCCATCCATACATTATCTCCATAACACACCCTAAAATACAAATTGTTTAAACCCTAAACAAGATAAATCAGAAATAGAGGAAGATGACTAGTAGGATAAAAAAACTTAACTTCTAAGTTTTCGAGATACAGAGAGATAGATGGTAAGAACTCAACTTTCAAGTTGTCAAGACTTGCCAGCAATAATGGTGGCTGAACGATGAGGAAGATGACAGGTAAGGTAAAAAATCAAAAAGGTGAAAATGGAAATATAAAAGAAGAGGGAAGAAGGAAAAAACTCGGTGAAAACATGTTGTAAATGTCAAAGAGCATTTTCGTCCGGCTTTTACTTACAAGACCTTTTTTGTCCCTCAGGATAATTTCAGAAAAGCATGAGTCTTGTTGACAATTACGTCATCTATGTGTCACGTCATCTCTGTGTCAACCATCGGTAATTGTTCCTTATCTATTTAATGTTATAAAGACCATTTGCCCCTACCAGTTTCCCAAAAACCATTTAAATTGCACGTCATTCGTGAAAACCACAAGGGCAGAATCGGTCATTAGCCCCTTGTCAACTTTAACCCCAAACTATCACTGTCAATTGAGATTATTCCAATCATATAAATCCAAAAGCAAAAATCCCCACGTGCCCCTCTTCCCATACTCACAAAGTCAGACCTAAAAAATGGGCACACCCGTCATTGTCACAAAGTACCCAGGTCATAAAAGTCATTTAAAATAGGTCCCTAAGAAAACGTCCGACACGTTTCGCACATTCGCGAATCCTGAGAGGGAAAGTGTCGGGACAGTTTTTAACTTTTTCGGAGCGATTTTCCCATTTTCTTATTCTTTGTAAGGACGAGCTCTGAGTCATTTTCGAGAGATTTTGATCTTGAACGATGTTAAGATCTCCGGTGAAAGAAAACACTGGAATGGCTTCCGGAAGGCTGGACTATGGAGCTCAAGACGAGGAAGAGAGGCTCCAAGGAAGGTACCAAAGATAGGGTAAAAAAATAATCTCATCTTTCAAACTCATTCACTTTCTTTTGTTGTGTTTTTCTCTTCGATTCTCATAATCTAGGGTTTCGGATGCGAAATCTTGCATTCTCTCTCTATTCGGAGTTAGAGTATCATCGTTTCGGATTTTCGATTTCCGTGTAGCCGGAATTTCAGATTTCGGATTGCTCGACTCATCCAGTTTGTTTGTTGTTTTTTCCTCTTCGATTCTCGTAATCTATGGTTTCGGATTTGAATGCTTGCATTTTTCTCTCTTTGTGGGAGTTAGAGACTAATAGTTTCGGATTTCGGAGGGAGTATTCTCTGGTTCGATCATCTTCCCCCGTAATATAATCTTGTTATTTTTATTGTATCTTTTCTTCTTCTTCTCTGTTTCTTCTTTCTTGTTTTTGTTCTCTGGGTTGCCTCTTCTCGGGTGCTCCCTTGTCACTTTTTCTTATTAATGCAAATCGCTATTTCAAAAAAAAAAAAAGTTTTGGATTTCGGATTTTCGTTGGAATCTGACATGAGGCACTGGTACTTACTGGAACAGTCAATTACTAGTTATCTAGGATTCTTTTTTGTTTTTCTTTTTGAATGGAAGTTATTTAGCATTCTTACAACTGTTGTTAGAGGATCTTAGCTTTAGACAGGGCTTGCATGCAATTTGTTGTTGCTTGATTTGTGCAAAACTTTGATTTTGAGTGTCTTGTATCAGTGTCTAATCTGAATCTAGGGTTTCAGATTCAAAAGCTTGCATTTCTCTCCCTGTTCGGATTTAGATTCTCAGCATTTCCGATTTCTGGTTTCAGTTGCCGGAATTTGACGACATTACGCCCCCTACCTGCGGAAACAGTCAATTACTAGTTATCTTTTTTTATTTCACAAAAAAAAAACAAGTTATCTAGCATTCTCTTATTTTTTTTATGTTGTTGGAATGGAAGTTATCTAGCATTCTTACTACTGTTGGTAGAGGAGAGGATCTGAGTTTTAGATCGGGCTTGCGTGCGATTTGCTGTTAATTGATTTGTGGAAAGCTGTGATTTTGCGAAGGCGAGAGTGTCTTGTACCTGGTTCATGTTAGCGGAATTCTGTTATAGATTGGGCTTGTGTGCGATTTATTGAATGGAAGTTACTAGTTATATAGCATTCTTTTGTTTTTTAAATGGAAGTTATCTAGCATTCTTACAACTGTTGGTAGTGGAGAGGATCTGAGGTTTAGATTGGGCTTGTGTGCGATTTGTTGTTGCTTGATTTATGGAAAGCTGTGATTTTGCGAAGGCGAGGGTTTTGTACCGGGTGCATGTTAGTGGAATTCTGTTATATGTAGGTTAATGAGATGATAGGTTACTGTTCTTAAACATATTGATGGAATCTGGATGTGCATGTTAGGAAGATGCTTTATTTTTGGAAGTTAATTGAATATTATTCTTGTTTCTGAATGAAGTTGAGAGAAAGAAGTCTGGCTCTTTGAATTGACCAAAATGCCCTCAAGAATGATCAGTTGGAAGGTTTTGAGTGGCATTTATGGTTGCTTTTAGAAACAGGAGCCCCGTAGTTGTAGGCAATTTTCTGACATCGATCGATGGTTCGATGGTGTTAGTATGATTATGTTGGGGTTTTTATGGTACTTTTTATTTATTGACATCAGCAGTGGCATAGCTGTCAGAAAATGGTGTTTTTGTGATGGTTGGAACTTTCCTACTAATTATTGCTTAGTATCAATTAGGGGATTTTTGGGAGATTCTTTTGGGGCGTAGTTGGGAACTCCAAATCGCTCTTTATTATTTTGTTTAGAATCAGGGTGTCCTCAGAAAATTAGCCCCATTATCTCTAGGAGATTCTTTGGCATCCAAGTGATGTTACTGTATGGGGTAGTTTTTTCTGTTAGACTTTGTGATTTGTTGTTTTTATTATTATATTTTTTTGTGTGCATAGAAATGATTGCATGCAACTTTCTTGGCATATTACTGATACTTCTCTAGTTTTGGACACGCGCTAAAGTGTCTTTCATTATTAACTGACCCGATCGTCACGTGCAAATCACAACAATTCTATGACCTCAAAATGATTTATGACTTTCTTGGCATGTTCTCAGATAAGAGAGCTATTTATGGAAGTAGTCATTTTTTGGGTTCTATTTATGTCGAAACAAATTACATGTATTTTGAAGACTGGGATGCGGAATGCATAGAAATTGGCCGAATACGTTCGTGAGCATTGAATATTACACTATAAGAAAACAGGTGAATGCCCTCCAAACTGGTTTTTAGTTTGCTGCAGATTCTTAGATGTGTTCAAGGATATCTATGAGTCCATTTATGGAGAAAGAAGGAGTGTAATGGTTAATATAGTCGGTTTATAGAAGGCTTACAGTTTAGAAATTCTTTTGTGGATTTCATAGATGGGTTTTTTGGGGCTTGAATTAATGTTGGGGTTTGGTAGTGCATTGAAAACTGTAGGGTATTGGTCCCCTTTTCAAATGTGCTAACTAAGAAAAGTTATCCTAATTTTGGGGCTGTCATAATCTCCCTTTTTCTTTCTATATGCTTGAATATTCCTATGTTTAACAAGTTTATTGAGGAGTGTTTGTCAAAGCATTCATTGTATTATTTATTTTTTAATTTTATTTAGGTTTAAACAAACTAAGGCTAGGCGGCTTATATGCTTACTAAGAAATATTGATGATTATTCTTGAATAAAGGGCCTCTCAAGTGGTTTTGCAAGGGGCAACCTGATCATTTATTGGGTTCTAATATCCACAAGGCCATTTGTAATAAAATGGTGAAAGGGGTTGCCTTAGGAAAGTTTATGGTAGGCTGGTAGGGGCATCAACATTGTTTCGTTCTCTTTCATTTTACAAACATTTTCCTTTTATGTTCATGGAAATTACGTATTTTGCAGATTTGAAGTTACATTCACTATATGCTGCGATACGTGTTATTTCTTACACCATGTTCCACCCTGTAGCCTGAAAAATATGCTCATGCTTGAAGACTACTCCACATCAATTCGCATGCTGGAAAGTTCTGAAGTTAGCAATCCTGAACTGTGTTGGAACTGTAATGTTTCTTGTCTAGCAAACTATGTTATTTCCTACACCATGTACCACCCTGTAGCCTGGAAAATGTCGTCATGCTAGAGGACAATCCTCCAAATGGAGTTGCATGCTGGAAAGTTCTCAAGTTAGCAAGCCTTAGTGATGTAGGAGTAGGAAGAGAAATAGAGGAAAGAGGAGGAAAGATGAGAAGAATAGAAGAATAAAAGAGGAATAGGGGAAGGAGAGAAGGAGAGGAGAGGAGAATTGGAAGTAGAGGAAGAATTAGAGGGGAGAAATCTCAATCAATCAATTAATCATCCAAAAACTTAAAAGCTCTACTACATAAGGCCTATATATTGCCTTTAAAAAAAAGGCTTATATATAGGCAATTAAAGTAAAATTCCATTGAAATAAATAAAAGCCCTAAAAACTGAAAAACATGAAAATAAAATCCTAGAAACTAAATAACATGTAAATAATATCCTACAAACTAAATAACATGTAAATAAATTCTAATGGGGAAATACGCCTCTTATTGGGCCTACAATCTGGATCACTTAGGGTGAGGTTTTTATACAAAGTGTGGTTATTGGTATGTGGTTTATTTTCATGTTGATGTCTATGTTCTTATCATGCTGAGTTGCTTTCCATCTAATATTTGCTCATTTTATCTTTTATGTTTTGTATCTGTACACATACTTCATCTGGAACTAGACAAATGTTTTTGTAATTGGTAATTTTTTGCAGTATTACACTGATCCTGTAACTGGATGCAAATTCCGCTCTAAACCAGATGTCTTTCACTATCTTGAAACCGGTGAGCTAGGAAAACGCGTAATCAAAGCATCGACGATGATGCACAGTCAATACAAAACAAATTCTCTGTAAGTCTAAATAGTCTCCAACTCTAAATCGTCTTTCTTTATGTTCTTTACTTCAACTTCCTTTATTTGTCCTGTTTTTGGCATGTCAGCATATAAAGAGTGTTAACTTACCAACTTCTCCAAAAACTTAAGCTGTTGGAGAAAGGCGTTATTTATCTTTTATACTTTAACACTCCCCCGCACGTGTGGCCCACTTGGCAAACACGTGGCACATGTGGTCCCACTTTGGGCCAACCATCGCATGTGGATTTTTGCTATCCGGGAGGTTTGAACTCGAGACCTTTGGCTTTGATACCATGTTAACTTACCAACTTCTCCAAAAGCTTAAGCGGTTGGAGAAAGGCGTTATTTATCTTTTATACTTTAACAAAGAGTTTCTGCTTATTATGCTGAAGTAGTTTTTCTACAAGAATATCTTGTTTTCATCGATGTTTTTGTAAACTGGACCAGAAAATGAATGGGAAATTACATATGTAATCCACTCAAGAACAGTGAATACACGTACCATTCAAAAAAAAAACAGTGAATACTCGTACTGAATTTACAAACATATCATATTGTTTACCCCTTGGCATTTCCTTAGCCCATTTCGGAATAGGATGTTGGATTAGATACACTGACTTCCTATTACGTTTTGGAATATCTCTTTCCTTTTCATTGGTGAGTGTGAAGTTTGGGCTTGACCTCAAGGAATGTTACACACTTGGAGCCCTTGTCAATAGGGAAAAAGTCCCAACTTCTACCTTCTTTAATCCCAGCTGTTAATAACCCTTTCTTATAGGTACTTTTTCATGATGATGGGTAAATCACCGCTTTAAAGGACCGTTATTTGTGCTAGTGGAAGTATTACATGCCCAATTCATTTATATAAAGTTCTGAAATTTGTATTACTACATTCCTAAATTATAAAATAGGGTGTATTTGTCACCTACTTGCTAATGGTCTTCCGATCCTTGCTCCATTATCAGGAGATTCAGGTCTTATTGTTTTTTTTTTAGAGACAATTCATGTCTTATTCTGAATTACCTTGAACTAAATCATTTTATAGTATCCAAAGAATAGTTACCGGAAACTTCCTAATTGGATGGTAAGCTTGCTTCCCCAGAAACTCACTTCGGAAGCTAAGTTCTTCTCGCTTCCCAAATTTAGAGGAAGCGCACTTCCCATACGCTTCCTATGCATTTCGTCCTAATTAAGAGTACGCTTCCTATTTAGGTGATTACTTCTTCCTAAAGGAATATTTTCTTCTTCTTTTGATAATGCTGAAGGATCTTTTTAAAAAAAGTCCATTTAAAATTTGAAAACTCATCTTAAGTTTCAAATGGAAATTATGTGGAACTTTTTCCAAAAACTCAACATTAGATAAATATGAATAAAACATTTGAAATTGTAAATTCCTAAAACTTGTAATTCTGATCAATCACGAAGTCTTCTTTTCTACTTGTAATCCACCTATATGAACCCTTCCTCCCTAACCTACTATAATCATACTCTTTTTTGTCATTCTTGTTTGCTTCCAAAAGGCTTATTATATGCTTCGTGTTAAATTTCAACGCTTCCCACACACAAGGTTTTAAATGTCGGTTTCGACCTCAACCAAAATCATGTAAAAAATTATATTAAATTTCAGTTTTAAAAAAATTTCCAACGAAATTTCACGGTGGAAATTTCGATAATTTCTATGGAAATTTTCAAAATTTCCCCCGAAATTAACAAAATGTTGGTGGAAATTTTATAGAATTCGGTAAAAAAATTTGGACTTTCGGTGGAAATTTTGTAAAAAGGATAAAAAACGCTTGTACTTTTCCGATTTCATGTGAATTTTGTGTCCGTTTGCGCCGAAATCCGAAATTTCAGCTGAAATGTTTCGGTTTTAGCCAAAATTTAAAATCATTCCCACACATTCTCTTTATTTTATTTTTTGAATTTTTGGCTGCCCGCCTTTTCTCTTTTCTAAGCCCCTCGCTTCCCTCTTTTCTTCCCACATCGCTTCTGGCACTGGCTCCCCACTCGCTTCCTACTCTGGAAACTATGATCCAAAGCTCCCTCCCTTCCATGAATTGGTTAGGGTTAGGCAAAAAGGGTAGGAGGAAGTCATTCCCGTCTAAAGGCATGGTGAAATAGAAGAGTGGTCTGTGCTTCTTTAAATGTGCACCTGGAAAGAAAAGCCAGGGATCAGTACGACAAATTTTATTGTGAGGGACTTCTGCTGTTAAAACTTCAACTTGTCATTGTAAGATGTACGCCTGCTCATATGGTAGTATTATTGATCCTTCCCAATAATAGGAAGGACCGGGAAGGCCGTTTATCGAGTTCCCTGGCAAGCGTGAACAGGAGAAGCAACATTGTGAAAAAAAAAAATATTTGGGTGCCATAAAAAAGGACCCAAGTACAAAACATCTGCCTGACATTTCCTGATCTACTGAAGCTATTGACCTGGCAGGCTGGCACCCAGCAAGATATACATGCGTGTAGTCTCCCATGTTCCACTTCTTTTGTACTCCACTAACAATGCCAAAGATTTGAGACCAAAAGTGGTTATTGACCAGTTGCGCAATATTTATTCTTGGCTTTCCCTAATAATTTTTTGTTTTCTTTACTCATAACTGTAATGTGCGAATGTCTTGATGATCAGTACCTGATAGTCTGTTTAGTTGTCGTTCCTCAAACTGTAGGTCATTCATTCTCATTAGTTTAAAGTGTGCCAGGATCTATATGGGCCTTGAATATCATTTAAAGAGGTCCATTGCTCCCACGAATGGGAGCAGGTGAACTTTTTCCTCACATACAATCAGCACTGTTCCGTATATGTTATTTATAGCATATATCCGAAAATGAAAAGGGAAAATGTTAAAAGAACTAAATAAAAAATTAGGAAAGAAATAGAAGAAAAAGTTCTAGCTACACTTGACAGGATGTTGATACATATTTGACGCATCGAAGAAATTTGAGGCATCAAAGAAACCGAAATGTGCCTTTTCCTTGTTACATACACCTTATAACTCCAAAGGGAATGTTGAAAGAACTTATTTAAAGGGTTTATACGTTCTTTACTGTTCTGCCAGATGCATTCCCCTTCCAATAGCCATATGACATCTGCTCCTCTGCTGCCTTGGTTTTTTTTCATGCAATTTTTTATTTCCGTGGCCGGAATCTGACGACATGATTCACTGAAACTTACGGGGACAGCCAATTACTAGTTTTCTTTTTCTTCAAAAAAAAATTACTAGTTTTCTAGCTTTTTTTTTTTTCTCCTGATGGAAGTTATCTAGCATTCTTACTATTGTTCGTAGGTGATCTGAGCTTTAGATCCGGCTTGCGTACGATTTTTTGTTGCTTGATTTGTGGAAAACTGTGATTTTGGAAGGCGAGTGTCGTGTTAGCAGAATGTTGGCGGAATTCTGTTATATATAGGTTAATGAGTTGAGAGGTTACTGTTCCTAAACAGATTGATGGAATCTGGGTGTGCATGATGGGAAGGTGCTTTATCTTAGGAAATCAATTGAATTATTCTTGTTTCTGAATGAAGTTGAGAGAAAGAAGTCTGGCTCTTTGAATTGACCAAAGTGCTCTCAACAATGATCACTTGGAAGATTTTGAGTGGCGTTTATGGTTGCTTTTAGAATCAGGATAGTGCCAGAAATTTTGCTCATTGTTGTAGGCAATTTGCTGTCGTGGATTGATGGTTCAATGCTGTTACGGTCGAATAACGGTATGATTATATTGGATTTTTATATTACTTTTTATTTGATTGACATCAACAGTGGCATAGCTGTCAGAAATTGGTGTTATTGTGATGGGTGGAATTTTCCTAGTCATTGTTGCTTAGTATCAATGAGGGAAGTTTTGGTAGATTCTTTTGGAATGTAGTTTGAAACTCCAAATCGCTACTTATTAGTTTGTTTAGAATCAGGGTGTTCTCAGAAATTTAGCCCCATTATCTTTGGGAGATTAACTCAACTAACTCAACTAAGCCTTTGTCCCAAACTAGTTGGGGTCGGCTAATGAATCCTTTAGAAAATTTTCATGAAGAAGGTGAAGGGATCTACCCGGGTCAAATTGACTAAGTCTAATCCTGACACTATTTGGGTTCGTCTACATGGATCAATTTCTTTCATTCTATCCTATCCAAGGTCATGTTCTCTGTTATATTCCTAGCCCTCAAGTCTTTACTCACTGTTCCTACCCAAGTTGTGTTCGGTCTGCCCCTACCTCTTTTTACTTCATCAACTTGGCACGAGTCACTTCTTCTCACTGGAGCATCCAAAGGCCTATGTTGGATATGCCCAAACTATCTTAAGCGGTGCTCTCTCATCTTCTCCTCAAATGGTGCCACCCCCACCTTTTTACGGATGTCTTCATTTTTAATTCGATCTAACCTTGTGTGACCGAACATCCATCTAAGCAATGTTGTCAAAATCGTACGATTTACGATTCAAATCGTACGATTTGAATCGAATCGTACAGGTAACGATTCAGATCGCTTCAATGAATCGGTTTTGGGTTGAATCGTACGATTCGATCTTGAATCGCACGATTTTTGTGAATCGTACGATTCATTTTAGCTATCATTTTTGTTAGAAAAAAGTGGGCCAAGGTCTTAAGTTAAAAACCCAATCGACTTTTACCTTTCTTCTCGACTCTCTCTCTTTAATGCATATATGTGAGACGGCAAGACGGCAAGAAAAAAAAAACCCAAATCGATTTAGGGTTTGCTGGTTTGGGATTGCAAGCTAGGGTTTGATGGTTTGGGAAGAGGAAGAAACCCTTGATGGCATCCTTGCTCCTTGCCAGCACGAAAGAAAAGAGGAAGAAAATCTGTGCCGTGAGAAGAACAAAAAGAAACCCTCACTGTGCCTTGAGCCCGTGAGTGATTTTGCAGTTTTTTCCCTTTTTTTTCTTATTTCTTGTCTTCTCTCCTCCTCCAATATATATATATATATATATATATATGCTATTCTCTTGTCTTTGCATGTGGGAACAGCCACCTCAAATGAATTAAAGAATAAAATAAACTCTGCCAAAAAATCAATCTGTGTGTCTGTTCCCACATGCCAATGCCAGCTGAGGTAGGGTTCTCCTCCAATATATATGTTTTTTTTCTTGCCTCTGATGAATTAAATGAATAAGATAAAATCTGCCATGTGTGGCTGTTCCCACATGCAAAAGCCAGCTGAGGTGGGGTCCCCCTCCAATATATATATATGTTTTTTTTCTTGTCTTTGCATGTGAGAACAGCCCTCAGATGAATTAAATGAATAAGATAAAATCTGACAAAAAAATCAACCCGTGTGGCTTTTCTCACATGCAAAGGCCAGCTGAGGTGGGGTCCTCCTCCAATATATATATGTTTTTTTCTTGTTGTTCTCAGGTAAGAATAAAATTTGCCAAGTGTGGCTTTTCTCACATGCAAAAGCCAGCTGAGGTGGGGTCCTCCTCTAATAGATATTAATATATACGTTTTTTTTCTCTCGTCTTTGCATGTGAGGTCAGCCCTCAGATAAATTAAATGAATTAGAAAAAATCTGTATTTTCTCAACTCCCAATTCCTGTATTTTACAATCCTGTTTTAATGGTTTTGAATGGAAAATTGATAATCACTCTTTTTATTCTTATTTATAATTTTTTCTATTTTTTATTAAATTTTTCTAATTTTTATATATAAATCTGAAAAGATCTTACGATTTACGATTCGACCCCTCTTACGATTTACGACACGATTCTGATTTTCAGATCATTGCATCTAAGCATTCGCATCTACGATACACTCATCTTATGCACATGTTGCTTCTTGGTGGCCCAACATTCTGAGCCATACAACATGGCGGGCCTCACAACTGTCTTATAAAACTTTCCCTTCAACTTGGTAGGTATTTTATGATCGCAGAAAACTCCTGAGGCATGCTTCCACTTCAACCAACCTACTCTTATTCTGTGGTTAACATCCTCTTCAATCTCTCCTTCCTTATATAGGATTGAACCAAGATAGAGAATGATATCCCTCTTAGGCACCTCCTATCTAGTTATATTTACTACATCCTCGCCCTGCCTCCTTACATTACTAAAGTTGCACTCCATATACTCTGTCTTAGTCCTGCTCAGTATATAACCTTTGGATTCCAAAGTAGTTCTCCATAATTCTAACTTAGCATTAACTCCTGCTTTGGTTTCGTCAATTAATACTATGTCATCTGCAAATAACATACACCACGGCACTTCATCCTGGATACCCCTTCGTAAGTTCATCCATAACTAGAGTAAAAAGATAAGGGCTTAGAGCTGATCCTTGGTGTAGTCCTACTGTAATTGGAAACTCACTTGACGTGCCATACGTAGTTCTGACACTAGTTACTGCTCCATCGTACATATCCTTAATCATATCAACATATTTAGTAGGCACTTTTTCCTTTCAAGGACCCACCACATAACACTCCTGGGAACCCTATCATACGCTTTCTCCAAGTCAATGAAAACCATATGAAGGTCCTTTTTATTTTCTCTAAATCTCTCAATTAACCGCCTAATCAAGAAGATAGCTTCCATAGTCGATCGTCCGGGCATGAAGCCAAACTGATTCTTTGACACCTTCGTCTCTTTTCTTAGTCTTATGCTCAATTATCCTCTTCTAAAGCTTCATGGTGTGACTCATTAGCTTAATTCCTCGGTAATTGGTGCAACTCTGGATATCCCCTTTATTCTTATAAGTAGGTACTAATATACTCTTCCTCCACATATTAGGCATATTCTTAGTTTTCAAAATATTGTTAAATAATCTAGTTAATTCCTCGGTAATTGGTGCTACTCTTACATCTGATGTTCGAATTCTACCAACAAACCTCCGGCTTGTATCATCAAAAGCGTTATCAAGTTCTCCCAAATTCGCTACGGGTTCTCTAGTAAACAACTTATCGAAGTAACTTCTTCACCTCTCTTTAACCTCATTTTCTTTTACTAACAATCTCTGATCCTCGTCTTTGATGCATTTTATATGATTCAAGTCCCTGCTCTTCTTTTCTCTCATCTTAGCAAGCTTGTAAACGTCTTTTTCACCCTCTTTCGTCCCTAAACTGTGGTACAAATCCTCATAGGCCTTGCCTTTAGCTTCCCTTATTGCCTTCTTAGCTTCTTTTTTAGCCACTTTATACTTCTCAATGTTCTCCTCATTTCTACACCGATGCAAACATTTATAACACTCTCTTTTAGACCTAATTGCCTTTTGGACCTCCTCATTCCACCACCATGTATCTTTAGACGGAGGCCCACTCCCTCTAGATTCTCCAAGTACCTCTCTAGCCACTTTCCTGATATAACTAGACATCTCATTCCACATAATATTAGTCCTTTTGTCATGACTTCAAGGTCCTTCTTTAAGCAGTCTATCCTTAAACATATTCAGTTTTTCGGTTTTTCCCCTTTAAGATTCCACCACCTAGTCCTCGGATATCTAACATCTCTATCTCTTCTCTTCCAATGTTTAATGCATATATCCAACACCACCATCCTATGTTGTGTGACTAAACACTCTCCGGGTATGACTTTATAATATTTAATCGCAACTCTTTCCTCTCTCCTAGTAAGGATAAAATCTATATGGCTACAGTTGGTGCCACTTCTAAAGGTTGTCAAGTGAATCTCTTTTCTTAAAAAAATATTTGTTAACGTCAAATCATATGCCGCTGCAAACTCCGAAATATCTTCTCCTGCCTCATTCCTATTATCTCTGGGAGATTCTTTGGCATAAAAGTGATGTTACTATATAGGATAGGATTTTTCTGTTAGACTTTGTGATTTTTTTAATTATTATAGGTTTTTTTCTGGGTGCGTGGTATATGTGCATTTTTTTGTGGTTTTGCATTTAACGTTCTTGCCATGTTTCAGATACTTCTCTAGTTTCGAACACGCTCTAAAGCATCTTGTATTATTAATTGACCAGATCGTCACATGCAAATGACGACAACTCTATGACCTCAGCTTTTGAAATTGTCACAAGAAAATGATCTACGACTTTCTTGGCATATTCTCAGATTAGAGAGCTACTTATGGAAATAGGCATTTGTTTTGGTTCTATTTGTCTCAATAAAGTACATGTATTTTGAAGACTGGGATTTGGAATGCATAGAAATATGGCCGAATGCCATCGTGAGCATTGAATATTACGCTATAAGAACAAATGTGAATGACTTCCAAACTGGTTTTTTTATTTGGCTGCAGATTCTTAGATGCGGTCAAAGATGTCTATGGGGTCGTTTATGGAGGAGTGAAATGGTTATTATGGTAGTTTTAGAGAATGCTCACAGTTTGAAATTCCTTTATGTGGATTTGGTAGATGGGTTTTCTGGAGCTTGAGATAATATGTTGGGGTTTGGTACTGCATCAAAAACTGTAGGGTATTGGTGCATGTCCCTTGTCAATGTGCTAACTAGGAAAAATTATCACTGTTCAAAAAACAAAAAAAAAACTAAAAATTATCCAAATTGATATGTCCCCTAACAGTTTGGTTATAGAAGATGAAGGCTTTATAGCCATTTTAAAAACAATTCTAGTTACTGGGAGAGATTTTGTTAGTTTTGAATAATGTGTACGTTGAAAGTGATGTTGCTTGGCTATTCCATATTAAAGGAGTTTAATATAAAGGTGTTATGGAAGGAAACATTTCCTTTTATGTCCGTGGAGATTACTTATTTTGAAGATTAGGAGGTGTAGGGCATGCAATTTAGGTCAGTAATGGACAAGGGATTCTTTGATGTACAATCTATTTTCCGTTATGGGCAATACATTTTTGCATCGGGTTGTTGATGTTTGTGTTGCCATGAATTGAAAGGAATAGAAATAAAGATTGCATGAAATGATTCTTAGTTAGACTTGGAGAAGGTTTACACTAGTTGGTCATTTTTTCTGTCCATTTGGAAGTGGGTGGCTTTTGTGATTAAGTTAAAATACTTGATTTGTTGGTGCAAAAATCTTGTCCATTGTCCATAGTATGTTAAGGAATGAGCCCTAGGCTTCTAGCGGTTGGGATACTTGAGAGTGTTAAATTCATTTAACTATCAATTTTATTTTTTTGAAGAAATATTCATACTAGTTTTGGTCAATTTATTCATTCTAGCACAGGCTTCTATAAAATTCCTGTGCTCAGATATTCCTCGAACAACGAGTTTAATGTAGATGAAGGTGAATTGTGTTGCCCTTTATATGTTTAAAACTTTAAATGCCAAAAAGAATTACCGTTGTTTTGAAGATCAGGACGTAGCATAGAATTCATATCAATAAGCTTGGTGAGGGGCTATTGGTGATTATGGAAAAAAGAAGAAGAGAGTCATTCTTCAAAGTGGTTTGCAATGAGAAGCTGGGCCTTTGGAAAAGGAAAACATTGAAGGTATGTTGGTTACATTAGACTCAAAGAAGGTTCATTGCCTAACTGATTTCTTGTTGCCCAACTGACTTGTCGTTGCTTATGTGGAATATAATAGCTTTCGCTCTTAGGTTAATACACTTGACTTGGGTGCATGTCCATACTGATCCAGTGTTGAATTCACTGGTCCGAACTATTTTACTCACCATAAAAAAATTGACTTGCTATATGATTATTCTAACAAGTTCCAGGGTTTGAAAACAAATGATCCATTCTTCCTTTTTTATTTGCTCAGTAACCTATTCAATAGGGGTGGCAAAAGGCCGGACTTGGGTCGGTTCCTCACATGCATAGCTCAGGATCCGTAGGATCGTCATTGGGTGAGATCTTGAATTGGATCCTTCTCATAATGATGGGACCCATCCACCAAAGAGAAAGTCCAAATGAAGGGGTCTACGCCCATTAGTGCCTTAAGGCCCAATAGGCCCACTTATTCGCATGACCATTTGTGGGGCCTATTCATGTCCTTTAAGTTAATTAGGACATCCATGTCATAGTCCATGTCTTATTAGGACTTTAGTAAAGGGCTATCTATAGTCGTTTAAGTCATCTAGTTTAATTAGGAGACACTGGTCCTACTTCTATTCAGGTTAGTTTTTATTATTTAAAGAAGACGCTCTACATCTAACTTGACGAAAAATTCATGAATGAAAAGGAAAGCTTATGCCATATTTCTGAGTGGATACTTGGTGTCTGTGAACTCTAGGTGGATTCCTAGAACCCTAAGCTGTATTCCTTGGGTACTTGCTTCTTATTCTCTTCCATTTAATATCTTGTCTTGCTTGCTGTTTTTGTTTTCTGCATGTAATATAGAGACAATCTGCTGTGCGAATGTGCTTACTACTGATTACATAATGTAATTATTTCTCTCTCAGTTTTATTTCCCACATTAAGCTCCGGATATTGGCTAGTTATTATTGGCTGTTTTTTGTTTCTATTATTTCTGCTGGAACATATTTCAAATCAGTGTACTATTGCCTCATTTCTGTGCACAAAACTGTGCTGTAACACTACTTTGGTTTGTATGACATGTCCGAGGAACAAAAGGTTAGATCTACTGAGACAAAATTAGTAGCCCATGCAAAGACTCGGTGGAGGCAGCATGAGGAGAAACTATATCGCAAGGGTTCTCCTATATCGCATGGGGCACCCAACTATTATATTTTGGTACAAGATGAAGCAACTATTGAAAGAAGAGTTCCTAGCGGCCAATTTCTAGGGCAAGCTTTATGATCGGAATGGTCACCCGATAGGGAGCTTTATCAATGCTGGAGTATGTGTTGGGATTTGATGAGTTTCTGTTGAGGTGTGAGGTCTAGGAGGACGATTGAAAGTCCCTTTATCGCTTCAAGGATGGGTTATGACTTACGAATGGAGAGTAAATGCGGGATGAATGTCATGCATATCTACGATCTAGACAATACCATTCAAAAAATAAAAAATAAAAATCTACGATCTAGGCAATGCCTTCCAGATGACATTGAAGATAGGAGAGACCTTGAGATAGTCGTTTAGGAGGCTTGGATATCAAGCCAGGGTGATGACTACTAGAAGGTCACTGAGTATTGACTCACTCAAGGCTCCTAGGACAGCCCCTCCTACTGGTGATGCCACTAGGCTAGTATCTTTGACGGAGACCATCCAAGATGCCATGAATCAAAGCAGTTACGAAGATGGAGCCTATCGTTAATTCTAGAAGAGTTTTATTTAGTTTTTAGAGTGTTAATTAAGTCTTTTATAAGCTACGAGGGATGCTAGAGTCTTTTACCATCAAAATCACATAAGTTCTTTGTGTTATGAATGTTTTAAATGTCCCATACATTTATTACAACAATTTTAAGTGGGGAGAGAGCCTTTTAGTCATTTAAGGGTATTTTAGTCCAAAAGTGTTAGATTTTTTTTTAGGGTTTTCGAACTTTCTAGTTTTCTTCTTTTTCTTATGTATATATTATAAGGATAAGGCCATTGTCATTTGCTGGTTTGCAAATTGGTGGGCATGAAGCCTTCAACCTAACTGTAAAAGATACTCCCATAGATCGTCCTACATCAATGCTCTAAGACGACACAATACATTGATAAGAGAAAGGTGTATAGATAAGGCTGCAATAAAATGCCATGCATTGCTACTGATGCGAAGAGTGGGGACACAGATCCACGAACTGTCCTAAGCGCAATCTAAATGTTGTTGTTGAGGATGACAAGTACTCAGAGCGAGGCAGTTGGATCCGACTGAGGGTGGAGCTTCAGAGGATAATGCGATATATGAGGAAGAATCTCACCTGAATGTGGTGAAATACTTCCTTTATAGAGCGTGGGGAGATTGGTTGAGCACAAGCATATTCCAAATACTAGTCAGGTGTGGAGAGAAAGTGTGCAAGTTGATTGTAGATAATGGAAGCATTTTGGATGTGGTATCTAAAACCTTTGTGAAAAAGGTGGGACTATCAACAAAGAAACACCCACGACCTTCCAAATACGAATCATGTGTTGAGAAAGTGTGCAAGGTGATAGTTGATAATGGGAGCATTTTGAATGTGGTATCTAAAACCTTTGTGAAAAAGGTGACAGAAACACCCACAGCCTTACAGAGTGGCCTTGATTAATGATGCAATGATGAAAGTTGATCAGCGATTTTTGGTTCCCTTAGAGATTGGATCATACAAGAACTCTGTCTGGTGTAATGTAATTTGTTTTGAATGATGAAAAAAAAGGGCGGCGCAGTGCACGAGGCTCCCACCATTTGTGAATGATGAAAAATTTATTAAAATGGGCAAAAGCCCAATGACCAAGGTGGTCACGAAAAATATAATCATCTATAGTAATGTCATGGTTACAGTATAGGAAAAACACAACCAATGCAACCTACTCAAGGAGTCAAGTGATTGAATGACAAAATCATCGCTTTCAACATCGGAAAGAGTGAGCATCCACCTCCGAATTAGCCGGTCGCTAAACATGCCAAACCTTTGTATTGTAGCCCTCTAATCGATCCTGAATCTCTTCTATAACATCTACAAACCATCATGGAGAAGGGATCATGTCTCAGCCATATAACTACGTTTAGCGAACTCTATAACATCTACAAACCATCACGGAAAAGGGATCATGTCTCAGCCATATAATTCCATTTAGCGAACCCCCCTCGATGATAATTTGGTCAATCTGAGATGGTTCTACCCACCTGATCCAATGAAGAAGAGCATGTACCTCCATCTCGTTACAGTCCTCATGCATTGGTCTTGAATAAGACCAGAGAACTTCGCTAGCCTCGTTGCTTAGTAGCCCCAAATGTCTGCCGAGTCAGGATTGTCTATACTCGAACCGTCAAAGTTTAGCTTCATCTTGACAGGCGGAGGAGTGGTCCATCTACACCGAGGGTCCTCAAATTGCACACTTCTCTACAGGATCTCCTCCTAAGACCTGTATAAGGAGGACACTGAAATTCCTCGGGGCGCTGTAAGACTAGATAACCACTGGACAACTGTAGGGAAGATTTGTTTCTAAATATTCTTTACATGTTTAGATACCCCTAAATATTCTTTACATGTTTAGATACCCCTTTGAATACTCTCTTGTTTCTTTCCCTCCATATGATCCAAAGAGTGGGCTCCTATTTCTTTCCTTTCAAAAGAAAATAAGTACCACAATATCTACGTCTGGAGGTTGGAGGATCAAATCTCCACGCTCAAAGTATCTTGCAATGTGGACACGGAGAATGCAACGAACTTCGTCTGGTGTGATGTCATTTCGATGAAGACCACACATGTGTTGTTGGGCAGGCCTTGGATTTATGACAGAGATGCTACTGTTAGACGAAGAGTAACTTAATTTTTAATGGAAAGAGGATTGTGCGTAACTCATTACATGTTGGGGTCGAAAAGGCCAATAAGCGCGCGAGTTCAAAGAAGAAGCTATGTAATCTGTCAGGACTGAAAGGAGCAGGGTGTCGTATTAGCACCAGTGACACGAGAGATGGTTCATAGTCCCGATGAAGAGGACAAGGAATCCGGTTATCAATAATAAAGTGATACACAAACTGAATGAGTGATTTAAGAGGATCTAGAGTTTGGTAGGCATGTTATCTGATATAAGTATAACAACTGCTAAGACCACTTTTATTTATTTGTGGTTTTATAGTATTATACTAATCCGACAACTGCAGACAAATTCCGTTCCAACGGTGAGGTCCTTTGCTATCTTGAAAGTGGAATGCACTACAACCACACTCAACAACTAAGAGGCATCAGCCTTTGGTCAAGAAACAACCCAGAAGAAGTAAGCTTTGCCCCTCCTATCTTCTATCTTATTGGTTCTTCAGTATCTTTGACTTCTATATTTAGTTGTTGATTATTTAATTAACATCTAGCTCGTATTGCCAATGGGGGATTCACCGGAATGGTTGCCTTTAGGCTGGATTACCGAGATTAGGACCCGTAAGAGTGGATCAAGTGCTGGATCACATGACAAGGTACTCGTCATTAAACAAGAAATTTTCTATCCATCTCATATTTTTTTTCTAAGGGTACATTTGGTTGAATCCTCGGTAGTGATTGACAATAATCCAACTCTAGGTTTGTGGAACTCCGTATCGACATATTACACGTGGACCACTTGGTGGCAACCTAAGGAGCACAAGTACTCTCCGGAGGCCCACGTACCCGTGTCGGGCGCATATCGGGTGCGGGTGCGGGTGCTCTTTGGGTGCGTACCGGGTACGCACCCGGGTTTGTGTAAGTATCGGGTGCGCACCCTGTTCAAATTAAATCGAAAATTACAGATTTACAATAGAGGGGTTGTCCCAATTAACAAAAGGGGGGGTTTTAATATATCAAAATATCTATAATATATATATCCCGTAATTAAAAACCTAACAACTTAGAAGTAATATTAGATTTTGGTGATGTTATTGTTATTTGATTGTTCTCCAATTAAATTGTTTGAATTCTTTAACAAAGTATTTAATTTTTTTATTTATTTATAAATATATAATAAAATATAAAAATATATTATATTCAGCATACCCCCAAGGTATCCGTATCCTAATTTTTTTTTAAAATCACGTATCCACATACCCGTATCGTGCCGTACCTGCACCCCGTACCCGTATCCGTGCTTCATTGGTGGCAACTCACACAACTTTATTGACACATCATATGTAAACTAGCATGTGTGCTAAACATAGAATTTTTTTTATCTACCTTGCACTATGCTAATTGCCTGATTGCGTTATCATTCTATAGCATGTTTGTACATGCGTTGTAGAAGATATATCTATCGTCATTGAACTAATCAAACCCTCTTTATAAAGAGTAAGGAAATCTCACATGGTTTTCTAAAATGACCAAAATGCACCTTGCCAATGACCAATGTAAATAGGAAGTGGGCAGCCGATTTTTTTTCATCTATTCGAAAACCAATTACAAAATCATTTACAGAAAAAGAAAGAGAAAAGAAAAGGAAAGAGGTTACCTAGTTGTCCCACCATAGTCAGGTAAAAGCCACATTGCAAGTTGGGTGTAAAACAGGGGTCCTCAAATTGCACACTTCTCTACATGATCTCTTAAGACCTATATAAGGAGGACACTGAAATAACTCAGGGCGTAGTAAGACTAGATAGCCACTGGACAACCGTAGGGAAGATTTGCCTTTAAATAGTCTTTACATGTTTAGATACCCCTTTGAACACTCTTTTCTTTCCTTCCATATGAGCCAATGAGTGGGTTCCTGTTTCTCTCCTTCCCAAAGAGAATAAGTACCACTATTGAAGGAGAGGAGAGAAAAGGTTGAGAGTGAAAGAGTGTGTGTGTGTGCGTGTGTGTGTGTGTGTGTGTGTGAGAGAGAGAGAGAGAGAGAGAGAGAGAGCTCCCCCTCCCTTATGTATTTATATAATAAGAGAAAGAGTACAAAGACTAAAGTGCCCTTAGGCACATATACACCTTCTAACATTTTCCCTCAAGCTAGAATGCATATATCATACATTCCTAGCTTGTTACAAATATCACTTAGCTTAGCTTTACTCAAAGACTTGGTAAAACCATCAGCTAGCTGATCCTCAAAATGAGTGAAGTTAGTGCATATATTGCCCTTTTGGATTCTCCGGCGTATGAAATGATAGTCCACCTCTATGTGCTTGGTTCTCTCATAAAAAAACATGATTGGTAGTAATGTGAATAGCAGCCTTATTGTCGCAATATAGCTAAGCTAGGGATGATGGCGAGAAACCAATCTTAGATAGGAGAGAGCGCAACCAGATAAGCTCTCCACTCCTATGTGACATGGCTCAATTTATGCTTCTGCACTCGATTTGGCTACTACGTCCTATTTCTTACTTTGCCATGACACTAAGTTACCCCCAACAAAGGTGCAATAGCCAGTGGTGGATTTCCTTTCTGCTGGAGATCCTGCCTAATCTACTTCCGTGAACCCTTCTATCATCTCATGACCATGCCTCTTAAATAATAAGCCTCTTCCTGGAGCACCTTTCAAGTACTTGAGAATCTGGAGTACCGCTAGTGAGAGGTACGTGGTGAGCTCATATACTGACTGACTACCCCCACAACAAATGAGATGTCTGGACGAGTGACTGCGAGATATATAGGCTTGCCTACTAATCTCTTATATCTGACAGGGTCATCTAACAATTCTCCTTTCCGTTTCGGGTCCATGGGCACAACAACAGGTTTTACTCCTAGAGAACCCGTCTCATCCAATAAGTACAATGCACACTTTCTCTGTGAGAGGGAAATGCCTCTAGTGGAATAGGCTACCTCAATCCGAAGAAAGTACCTCAGGCGACCTAGATCTTTGGTGGAAAACTCTTTCTGCAAGAAGGCCTTCAACTTCTGTATGCCCACTGAGTGACTCCCAGTAATGATAATATCATCAATGTACACTATCAGAAGAACACATCTAGCATTAGAATAATGGCTAAAGACAAGAGTGATCAACAACACATTATTTCATGCCATACCACATAACAGCATCACTGAATCTCCCAAACCATGCTCTAGGAGATTGCTTTAGGCCATAAAGAGATTTCCACAAGTGACAAACTGACGAGGACATCTCCCCCTGAGCAACATACCCAGGAGGTTGCTCCATGTACACCTCAGTGAGGTCAGCATGAAGAAAGGCGTTCTTCACATCTAACTGATAGAGGACCCAACCATAGTTAACTACAAGGGAGATCAACACACGAATCGACGAAATTTTGGTGACATGGGAGAAGGTCTCAGTATAGTCGACCTTAAATGTTTGTGTATACCCTTTCACAACTAAGCGCGCCTTGAGGCACTCAATCGTCCCATCTGGCATATATTTGATGGAGAAAACCCATCGACAACCCACAAACTGGGCACCGTGAGGAAGAGAGACCAAATCTCAAGTCTGACTGGCCTGAAGAGCAGCCATCTCTGGGACCATAGCAGCGCGCCATTCTGGGGGCGCAAGAGCCTCGGCCACAGACTACATCAAGGAAACAAAAGACAAAGAAGACACAAAACTACGAAATTAAGGAGTGAGATGATCATGTGAGACAAAATTAGAAATAGGATATCCAGTCGAATGGGAACAGGTACGGGAAGTAATCGGTGTGTTCGGAGTAACATCTCAAGAAGGGAGAAGTGGTACCGAGACAAACTAGCGGGCATCTCCAGTTGAGAAGGCGGTGCCTCGGGCACAGGATGGGGGGCCTTAGGCCTCGGACACCGCTAATAGACCTTCGTAGGAGCTGGAGGAGGGGCCGAAGTCACCTGTACTGAAGAGGAAGTGGACTCAACAGGATCAGGTAGAACAAGAAGAGATAGAGGGACCTGGGAGTCAGGTATAATGGTACTGCTAGGGGTGTAAACGGATCGAATTCGGAGCGGATATGGCTATATCCGAATTCGATTACAGCATACACTATCCGAATTCGGATTCGGATTCGACGGATATTTAATATCTATTACCAAATTCGTATCCGTCGGATATTGTTCGAATTCGGATATTATCCGTATCCGTTTATCCGGTAAATTCGAACATTTTATTGCAGCACTTTATCTTTTTTCTCCTACTTACTTGAATGAATTTTCCAAACCCTAAAACTAGACCTCTACATTCTCTTCACAAAATTAACTCTCAAACCCTAAAATATATGAGATCATCTTCTTCCTTTTAAAACAAAGGCAGAGAGAGAGAGAGGGAGGCGATGGGGATGGATGATAGTGTTGGTAGTGGTCTTTGGGTTTTTTTTTTTTGGGAGGCGATGGGGATGGATGATAGTGTTGGTAGTGGTCTTTGGGTTTTTTTTTTTTTTTTTTTTTTTTTTTTTGTGTATGATGGAATGGGTTTGGGTTATTTTGATGGAATGGGTTTGGGCTATTTTTGTTTTTATTTTTATTTTTCTAAAAAGAATATTCACTTTTCTTATAGAAACAAAAGATAGTGTGTCATTACTAAAAATAAATATTAATGATAAATAAAAAGGATTTACTTCTCGGATTCGGATGTTAAACGGATCGGATATACCATTTACCAGATTCACATCCGCTAAGAGCCGGATATCTCATAAACGGATTCGGATAATATCCGCTTGAAACGGATTCGGATAATATTCGCTTTAAACGGATTCGGATGCGGACGGTAATCGAATTTCCGAATATCCATTTACACCCCTAGGTACTGCTCGCAGCTGGAGCAGTAAAGAAGGAGACATTGGCGGAGACAAATAAGCGTCGTAGTCGAGGGTTATGACACTGATAACCCTTCCGGGTGCGAGAATACCCCAGAAAGACACACCTTTCTGCCCTGGGATCTAACTTATCGAGGATAAGGAGAGATTGTGGACAAAGCAAACACAACCAAAGACCTGTGGAGTAAGGGGAAGGGGTCACGGTGAGGGTGTAAGACAGAGAAAGGAGATGTGCCATCAAGGACAGAGGAGGGGAGCCGATTAGCCAGAAAAATGAGTTAAGAAAGGTGTCGCTCCATTAGGCTTTAAGGACCCGCATTTCAAGGAGAAGAGTGCGGGTCATATTAAGTAAATACCTCAATTTCCCCTCAGCTACACTATTTTGTTGAGAGGTGTAAGCACAAGAGGACTGATGCACGGTGCCATGAGTGGATAGGAAATTCTGAAAGCCATTAGATATAAAAAAAATATTCCCTAGCATTATGAGTGCGAAAACATTTAAGAGTGCAATTATATTGATTAGTAATCTCTGCATGAAATGTGCGAAAAGCATGAGCAGTCTTTAAATGAGAATAGCAATGTCGTACGAGAAAAGTCATCAACAAAAATGATAAAGTATCTATATCCAAAACGAGACATAGTCCTCGAGGGACCCAATACATCATAATGGACTAACTCAAAAGGACTCGAGATTTGTCTACTCTAGAGGGAAAAGACACACGATGGTGCTTCCCAAGTTCACAGGACTCGCACTGAAAGGATTGGACGGGACTAGAAATAATAGATGTCTGCTAAAGTCGTTGCAGGGAGGGATGTCCAAGGCGACAATGTCACTGATAGGCGTCGACAGAGCTATGCAAAATGGCAAGAGAGGGGCTACTGTGAAGACGATAAAGCCCATCCACCTCACGACCTGAACCAATCATCTTCCCAATCAAGAGATCCTGAATGACATAATAAGAAGGAAAAAAAAGGAGATAGAGCAGTTAAGATTTTTGGATTCTTCTTTCTTGGTTCAATAATTCATATTTTCAATCAGAGATGGAGTTCGGGAGTTCTTTGGCCATCGTCGAGAGAACTCCCCAGGGGTCCTTTACCTGGGAAGAAACATAGCCAATGGTATTTGCACTTGCGGATACTAAAAATAGAAAGCCTCAAAGATGTGTATCTTGACATTATTGCGGCTGGCTACTCAGCTTTTGAAGCTCTGCAGTCGTTGGAGTCGTTGGAGATTGACAGGGACTGTTGCAGAAAAAATCTGGTTCTCTTAGGTAATGGACGGTGCTTAAATCCATCACCTCGATCCTTGCTGAGGACCTCTCAGGAGTATGACCTTGATTTCGGAAATGAGGAGGAGAGAACAGTTGATCCTAGAGGAAAACTTTCTAATTGTAGAAAGAACTCAAGAAGGTGGGCGGAGGATCTCGGACTACCATCAACCTCGAATCAAGCTGATGATTGGAAGTGTGTAGCCTGTGGATACTACAACTTTGGCACTCGAAGTAAATGTAGAAAATGCGTGCGTGTGCCGAAGTTGGAGAAGACGGGGGTCATTCATCGCGAGGAAAGAGAGAGGTGGTGTCCTCCCCTGAATTGGAAGCTAATGCGAGATTCCCTGAAATCTCCATAGCCGGAAAAGAAGTGGAGGAACGTAAGAAGGAGCTGAAAAAAATGCCTGGTGGGTTACATGAAATGTCCTTCATGGGAACTTGAGGAGGTTTGGCAGTGGGCCATTAAAGCTTGGGATATGCCATTATTACCAAAGCCTCTCGTAATTAATAGATCAGAAATCTTATTCAGGTTTGACTAGGAGCAGCAAGCACTTTGGGTTCTCCGAAAAGGGGGAGATGCTCTGGGTAACTCTATTACCTCCCTGCATTCCTGAAACCCGGCCCTTCATACTGGAGACGGTGTGTTTAAGATTTTGCGATATTCCTCTCCATGCATGGTCTTTATCAACGATTGAAGCTCTGGGAGGGCTTTTTGGACAAGTACTTCAGGTCCAACTATCAGGGGATCACGACTATTGCTTGGCCTTTGCCTCAGTAAAGGTCCTTACTCAACATTGGAAATTTGTGAAACCGTTCATTAACTTAAAAGTGGATAGTAAGGTTTATTTAACTTAAGTTAGATGTATGCTTGAAGCTGTAACTGAGGACGATTCGTCCCAGTTGGTTAGTCAAGATGGAAAGAGCATCATGGGATTTTTTACGCCGGCGCCGGAAGAGGGTGGCAGAGAAGGAGGCCAAAATAGGTAAAAAAAAAAACAGCTCTTACATGAGAGCCAGAAAGATCCGTTGGATCCCAAATTCAAATTTGATTCTGGCTAGGCGGTAGCTGAGACCTCCCTGGCTAGTGCTCTAAGACCAAGGCTGATTGGTGTTGAGGCTAGTCGAATTGTCAAGCGAGGCATATTTAATGCTCCCACACATGGCGGCTTGTCAATGGATACCTCAAACCGAGTGGGATTAAGTCAGGATAATAACCCACAATGGATACCAATATTTGATAAGGCGGCAGGAACGAATGCATATAAAAACTTTAAAGGTGATTATTTTTTGAAAAGATCTGCTCTGGAATCCAGACATCGTGGCTGAAAGGACAAGAAGCTGGGGATAGCGTCGAAAAATACAAACTTTAGCTACAAAAAGGATTTATGTAGGTCAAACAAGAAAGTATTATGTAGGTCAAACAAGAAAGTAGCACAGAGGCGCAACTTGGCTGAGAAACAAGTCAATTTTAATCGGAAAACGAAAACTTTTCCTGCTGGAAATGGCTCTTTCATGCACGACGTTAATAAGCCCAATGGTCATCATTACAAGCCCTCTCTCCTAGAGGCTAGAAAAGGCGGTACTTTCCCCTATAAGAAGAAGCTAGAGGGCTGATGTTCAAGCAGAAGAGAAAAAAAGCAACAATTTGTCTCTGATATTCTTAAGATGCCGGAAAGCTTTGAGAGACCTGGGGACTCTTCGTCTTCTGAGAGGAGTAAATAATGGAAGACAAAGGTGAAGGGAAGGCTGCAAGGGATGAAGGATTGGGAATTGGGGAAAAAAAGCAATTAAAAAATGAAGGGCAGGATTAAAAGAGAGCGTGCGAAGGATCCCCGACTAAAAGTGAGATAGCAATGGCGTATATGAAAGTTCAGTGGAAAAGTTCAAGAAGGAAGCTAAAGAAAAGGAGGAAGAGTTCTTCCAACTAACAGGTTAGAGATCTGTTAAAGAAGCTTGTATCTCGGAATACAAACTGCCACACTTTCAAAAACGCTTGGAAGAAGAACGGAAGGAACAAAAGACTCGTATGAAGGCCGTTGTGGCGGAAAAAAGCCAAAAAGAGGAGAAGGAGAAGGACACAACTATTCCTAATGAGGAATCGAAGATGTCTAGAGGCTCGGTAGAGGTGGAGCTCAGTGGGAAGATCAAATCCTGCATTGGTAGGGCCGAACAGGTTTCAGTGGAGGTAGAAAAGGATGACTCATTGGAGAAGAGAAGGTTTTGTCAGAGGAAGAAGAGAAGGCTTATTTTGATGAGTTTGATGAGATTACAAAAATGGGGGGATATCTTGGGAATAGGGTATGGGGAGAATGTAGATGGGACAAAATAAGTTTTTTTTGAGATAGAGAACGGGACATGGAGGCAAAAAAAGGAAGAACCCCTGGGCGAGGCAGTAGAGAGCTCAAAGCTCTCAGGAAGTGAAGGGGGTTCTTTCTTTGTAAATAGTTTGGGTTGGGGCTTTTGGGGATCATTTTATCATGGTTTTTGGATTGGAGTCTTGTAAGTTTTTTTATGGTTGTAACCTTAGGAGATGTGCGGGATAGTTTCTTGGTGGGTGGGATGCCTGTGGATATGCTATTTATTGATATTTTTTTGGGAGGCAATATTGGGCTATCCGAGTCCTCAACTGCTCAGGGGAGATCCACTCCCCCTGATGCCCTTCCAATCCCATGGTTAATGCTAGTGTTTTCGTAATTGTCAAGGTGCGTGAAAAATGAAGAAGATCCTCGACAGCTTGAGAGACTTTTGTCTTTCGTATCTCGAGGCTCATAAAATCCTTGATGTTGGGTGTAGTATGTGGAATTTAGATGGTCTTGGTGGATGGTTTCTGTGGTTACCCTTGGAAGTCAAAGTTTTGAAGGTCTCTCTGGAAGATTTTTGTAGATGTTTGTCTGGAAGTTATAGTGGAGGGTCTCTGTTGCTGGTTGGAGATGATGTTTAATTTAGACCCTTGTTGGGTGTGTAGATGTTTTACTTCTTTTTTCCCTTTTGGTCTAGGAGTATGCTCCTGGGCCATCATGCTGTGTTTATCTGGTGGGACTACTGGTCCCCAATGTATCTTTCATGGTATGAATATATTTGTCAATTTTCAAAAAAAGTAAAGGATTTTTGGTCAGCTAGCTAACAGAAAGTACATTAAAAGGAGATTTAGGAATGCAAAGAACTGAGAATAAGGTAAGGCCCGAGTGTGGAGAAATAATACCAACACCAGAGATGGGAGCAACAGTCCTATCAACAAGAGTTATAGAATGGGTGACAGAAATAAAGGGCCGAAAGGAACTAAGTGAGGCAGAATTACACGTCATGTGGTTCGAGGCCCCATAATCAATAATCTAGGAATTGGAGCTAGTGAGAAGAGAAGCAGGTGAACTACCTTGCTGTGCAAAGCCTGCAGTGTGCGGTCGGCTGCTGACGCGCAGGTGCTGAAGCTCCTCATAGTCAGCTGGGGAGACAAGGAAAGAATCATCAGGCGCCGCTGGGCTGGCAAAGGTGGAGGTAGAGACATTAGGAAGGCTGGCAGCAGTGATGTGGGCAGAACGTTGTGGACGGAGCTCAGGATGTAAGACATAGCAGATATCCATATGATGTTCGACCAACTCACAATGAGTGCAGTAAGGGCAGCCACACCCATCGTAACCATGGCCGCCTCTAATATCTTGGCCACCAGTACGGCCTCTACGACCTCTGCCACGGCTAAAGGTACCACTGCCGCTGTTTGAACGGTCACCGTTGTCATACGCAGCAAGTGCAGAACCATCGACGGAAAGAGCATGAGAGAAACCACCATGTACACAATGTTGGACACGAGAGGAAACCTCCGTGGGGGATGGAATAGATCCGGAACCAATAATCGTAGCCGGAGGGACTGAAAGTCAGGGCCCAAGGCATCGAGAAAGTGAACAACATAGAGACATCGAGCTGCTGACAAAGAGACACGAACTGATTGTAGAAAGCAGCGAGAGGGGTATCACCACGCTGGATGCGCATCCACTCTGAATATGTGGCGCAAATACGAGTGAGGTTATCAACCCCAGAATAAAGGACAGTCGTGTGCTCCCATATTGCCTTGGACGTTTTAAGGCACATCATAGTGCCAGCAACATGAGGAGCCATGCTCTGCCAGAGAAGGGTGCAGATCAAGGCATCATCCTGCCGCCACCGAGCATCAGAGAGATCCGTGGATGGAGGGGGATCATTCTCAATGAAATCAACCTTACCTCGAGCAAGGAGGCAGGTCTCAACAACCATACGCCAATTAAACTAATTAGACCCATCGAGTTGTTCAGTAGTCATCTGTGGGAAAGAAGCCTCCACATAAGGGGAATAACTAGATGAGAGAGCTGAAGGGGAAGGAGGCATGCTGACAGGAGGATCCATGATGACAGGAAGATCCATGAAAAGACAAATAGAGAAGGGGACTCTCAATCACCACAACGGCAGATGAATAATATAGAAGGGAGAAGAGAGAAGGGAGAACCACTAGACGGGCACATACATGATGCCGTGGCGTTGAGCAAGACTAATAGCCAAGGTAGACACGCGTCTACTAGTAAAGAAAGGAGAAGAGATACTAGCAAAGAACTTCGGAGCCACGGGAAGGGATAACAATGGAGCATGGTTTTAAATTTCGGCCGAAATCCGAAATGTGTCGATTTCGGTGAACACCGACACCGAAAGAACATAGACTCGGGAAAATACATTTTTGTCGCCTGAATTTTAGGCAAAATTGCCGGAACATGTGGTCTCGGTGGGAAATTTGCACGAAATAGCCCTGAAAATTGGAATATATGTGCCCCTGTTTTTACCTGGGACAGCTCCATATAGTGTATACGAGTAGTCATAAATACACTAGAGGGGGAGGGGGGGGGGGGGGGGGGGCTATCCCAAGTAAAACAAGGGCTGCATATATCACTTACCTTGTTTTTTTGGAAGTGATAGACAGATAATTAATTGGGAAACCATCTTTGGTGCAGCTTTATACATGTGGCAGTGATAGTTCCGAGGGTTGTCTTTCTTTTTTGCAAGTAGAGAGAAAAGGTGAAAGTGACACTCTATAAGAATCTTAGGAAATCTTCTTCCTGCCACATGTCACAGCAATGATGTATTTCACTGTTGCCTTTTTCTTGTAAACACAGCAAAAAGTAAGTTGCTGATATTAGCAGTGCATTTATTTATAAATGCAATAACTTATCTTGTCCTTTATAATTTAAGCAGCTGTCAAGGGTTATTAGGGTACCTAAAAAGCATATCATATACTAATTATAAAAGAAAGGACAAGCTGAATTTGTGTAATTAAAGAGAGGGTGCAAAGAAAGTGAAGTGATATTGTCCCCTTTTTTACTTGGGACAGCCCCCACTAGTGCATTAATGGCTACTGTTTTACACTAGCAAGGGTTGTCCCAAGTAAAAAAAGGGTTGAAAATATCATTTCCAAAAGAAAAGGTAACGGATGCTCAATTGATTTTTAGTGGAAGCCAGCTCACATGCTTTCTATATCAGAGATAAGGATAGAGACGGCAAGAGGTAGGTCTTTCTGACTTTCTTTTTTGAATTGACAGATCCTTTTTTTTCTTTGAAATGCTAGTAGCCAACTCACACACTTTCTCTATCTCTCTTATGAGCACCTTTTTTTTTAGAATGCTAGTAGCCAACCCGCACTGTGGCATTCTCTCATTTAACCGGTCCTAAATGTAATTTTTTTTTTTAAAAGGGAATGTTCCGAAATTTTGGACCTAAATATCAGAATTTTGGTCCGAAATTTCAGAATTTCGGTCAAAAATTTCGGACTTATTTAAAAATCATTTCAAAATTTTACCAAATTTCGGATTTCGCCGAAATTTCGGATTTCAGTGGGGTCCGAAATCGGTACCGAAACCGAAATTTAAAACCTTGCAATGGAGCAAGGGTGATTTAGGTCATACTAGAGAAGGATTTGAAGACGAAGAGCAGGTGTTAAAGGTTAGAAAACCCTTAAAATTTGGGTTTAGGGCAGTGGAAAAATGATTAGGGTTCAAGGGAAGAAGAACCCCTGATTTGTGACGTTAGGGCAGGGGAGTGGTGGGGGCTTATGGAGGTCAGGGGAAGGGCGGTAGGGGCCGTGGGAATTTTTTTTTTTTTTTTTGGGGGGGTGGGGGGTTCTGTTTGGTTGGAGGGGGTGGCGTTGGGGTCAGAGAACGTGGGGCGGGGTTTGAGGGGGTGGGTAGCGGTCGGAGGTGAGAGAAAGGAAGAAGAAGAGGTGACGGAAGTGGATCTGGAGGCGTAGGGTGGAAGAGGAGGTGGAGGGAGGATTTGGTGGTGGTCGAAGGTGGAAGGGAAAAAGTGGCGAAGATGGCAGAAGGTCTGGGAGTGGTGGCGGAAGGGCTGGGGTCGCTGGTGGTGGGGGCGAAAGTTCTAGGTCGAGGGGGTGGGGGGGGGTTCTGTTTGGTTGGAGGGGGTGGTGTTGGAGTCAGAGAACGTGGGGCGGGGTCTGAGGGGGTGGGTAGCGGTCGGAGGTGAGAGAAAGGAAGAAGAAGAGGTGGCGGAAGTGGATCTGGAGGGGTAGGGTGGAAGAGGAGGTGGAGGGAGGATTTGGTGGTGGTCGAAGGTGGCAGGGAAAAAGTAGCGAAGGTGGCAGAAGGTCTGGGAGTGGTGGCGGAAGGGCTGGGGTCGCTGGTGGTGGGGGTGGAAGTTCTAGGTCGCGGATGGTGGAGGGAAGGGCACTGGTGGAGGCGGTGAAGAAGAAGTAGAAGAAGTAGAAGAAGAAGAAAAGGAGAAGAAGGGAAAGAAAAATCTTTCTTCCAATGTTGGTCCCTAGGGCACCACAACCCTAGGGCTCTGATAACATGTTGAAGGAGAGGAGAGAAGAGGAGAAGAGAAGATATTAAGAGTGAAAGAGTGTGAGAGAGAGAGCTCCCCTCACATATGTATTTATTATAACAAGAGAGAGAGTACAAAGACAAAAGTGCCCTTAGGCACATATACACCTAACAACCACAATTTTTGCTTCTAGATGTTGAAAGATCAATTCTCCACAACTCAAAGTATCTTGCAATATGGCCAATGAGAACCCAATGAACTTAGTCTGGTGTGATGACATTTCAATGAAGACCGTGCATGCGTTGTTGAGCAGGCCTTGGATTTATGACAGAGATGCTACTCTTCAAGGAAGAGTAATAATTGCGACTTAAGTTTTACTGGAAAGAGCATTGTGCATAATTCATTACGTGTGGGGGTCGAAAAGGACAATAAGCGCATGAGTTCAAAGAAGAAGCTATGTAATATGTCAACCATGAAACACTTCAAAGAAGACTGAAAGGATCTGGGTTTCGTATTAGCACCAGTGACACAAGAGATGGTTGATAGTCCCAATGAAGAGGAAAAGGAATCCAGTTATCAATAATAAAGTGATACACAAACTGAATGAGTGATTTAAGGGGATCTAGAGTTTGGCAGGCATGCTATTTGCTATAACAACTGCTAAGACCACTTTTATTTATTTGTGGGTTTTATAGTATTATACTAATCCGACAACTGGAGACAAATTCCGTTCCAAGGGTGAGGTCCTTCGTTATCTTGAAAGTGGAACGCCCTACAACCACACTCAACAACTAAGAGGCATCAGCCTTTGGTCAGGAAACAACCCAAAAGAAGTAAGCTTTGCCCCTCCGAACTCATTGGTTCTTTGGTATCTTTTACGTCTTTATTTAGTTGTTGATTGTTTAATTAACATCTAGCTCATATTGCCAATGGAGGGTTCACCGGAATGGTTGCCTTCAGGCTGGATTACCGAGATTAGGACCCGTAAGAGTGGTTCAAGTGCTGGATCACATGACAAGGTACTCCTCATTAAACAAGAAATTTTCTTTTCATCTCATATTTCGTTTCTAAGGGTATATTTGGTTGCACGTGGACCACTTAGTGGCAACTCACACAACTTTATTGGCACATCACATGCAAGCTGGCATGTGTGCTAAACATAGAAAAAAGTTTTATCTACCTTGCACTATATTAATGGCCTGATTGTGTTATCATTCTATAGCATGTCTGTATATGCATTGTAGAAGATATATCTATCTTCATTGAACTCATCAAATCCTCTTTACGAAGAGCAAAGAAATCTCACATGGTATTTAAAATGACCAAAACGCACCTTGCCAATGTCCAATGTAAATAGGTAGTGGCCAGTCAATTTTTTTTTAACAACAACATTTTCAAAAGAAAAATAAGAAAAGATAATAAAGAGGTTACCTAGTTGTCCCACCATAGTCAGGTAAAAGCCACATTACAAGTTGGGTGTAAAACACCAAGTATTTTTTGCGATGAAATCAATGCAAAATTTTGCCAACTTGTCTGCACTCTGCATTGTGAATTTACCTTTCGATGTATTCTTGAGACATGAACCACTGATGAAAAATATTTGTCCAATTTCTTAGATCTTTTTGTATAATCATCGGTTGCCATGCTAGGATGCATAGAGCCAGAGATACCAAGAAATTTCTTAAAAAAATACATCAGTTACCATGCCATGTTGCCGATGTAGATCAATTATTAGTCATGTTTAATTAATTATTTTCAATCCAAGTTATTGAGGATGGCAGCCCATTAGAAATTTACTTTCATTAAACATTGTTAGTATATTAACTTCAATAATAGTTGCCTTGGTTATTGGGTCATTGTATGCAAATACTGCATTGAGAGAATAACCTTAAATTCAAATAATTGGATGATGAGAATCCATTAGGGTTATGGGTTTGAAATTTTTTGACATTTTCGTGGCTGATAAAAAAGGTAGAAAGGAGGGTTTGTAATCCTTATATTGAAATAGTGGAATTCTTGGCACACCGCCGTACCACGTAAATTTTTTTGTTTCTTGCTTTGTGTGTTTGCATTTCTTGCACCTCTTATTGTCGTTAGCTGCACACCAAGTTTGATCTTGTTTTAGAGAGATTAGAGATCTCTTGGTTTTCAACGTCGTCATTGCTTTTTATAAAGTTGGTTTTCCAATGGAATTGCGGCAGAAGGTAATCGAAGGAGCAGGGTCTTCTTGGGGGTTTGATTCAGGCCAGTCCATCCATATCAGGGAAAAAGGAATGCATAGTGCCAACTGAAAGGATCTTGAGAGGCTAGGAGATTATGGTGGTTGAACGACCATCGAAGGAAAAAAAAAATTGGGTGACCTATGCACATGTTATCAGGGCCCATATATGTAGGAGAAAATACGGGATGCTTGATTTTGTTTCTTTTTTATTTTTTTATTTTATTTTATTTTATTTTATTTTTGTTTTTGCTTTTTTTTTTGTGTGTGTGGTGGAGGAAGGGGGGGGGGGGGGGGGGGAGGGCGTGGTTAGACTGAGCAGGACATAGAGTCTATGGAGTGCAACTTTAGTTGTGTAAGGAGGCGGGGCAAGGATGTAGTAAATATGACAGGACAGGAGGTACGTAAGAAGGGTATCTTCCGCTATCTTGGTTCAATCCTACATAAGGAAGGAGAGATTGAAGAGGATGTTAACCACAGAATAAGTGCAGTTTGATTGAAGTGGAAGCATGCTTTAGGAGTTATGTGCAATCGTAAAATACCTACCAAGTTGAAGGGAAAGTTTTATAAGACAGCTGTGAGGCCAGCCATCTCAGAATGTTGGGCCACCAAGAAGCAGCATGTGCATAAGATGAGTGTAGCGGAGATGTGAATGCTTAGATGGATGTGCGGACACACAATGTTAGATCGAATTAAAAATGAAGACATTTGTAAAAAGGTGGAGGTGGCACCGATTAAGGAGAAGATGAGAGAGCACCGCTTAAGGTGGTTTGGGCATATCCAACGTAGGCCCTTGGATGCTCCAGTTAGAAGAAGTGACTCGTGCTAAGTTGATGGAATAAAAAGATTTAGGGGCAGACCGAAAACAACTTGGGTAGAAACAGTGAGGAAAGTCTTGAGGGCTAGGAACATAATAGAGAACATGACCTTGGATAGGATAGAATAGAAGAAAATGATCCATGTAGACAAACCCAACTAGTGTCAGGATTAGACTATGTCAATTTGAGCCGGGAAAATCCTTTCACCTTCTTCATGAAAATTTTCTAAAGGATTCATTACCCGACCCAACTAGTTTGGGACAAAGGCTTAGCTGAGTTGGGTTGGGCCGTGTACGTATGGAATTCCTAGGTTTTAGATTAGAATCCAAGTGAGGGCGAAAGGGAAACCAATGTGTGGCATTTTTTTTGGCTATTATTGACCAAAGGATCAACAAGAGTAAATGCATGGATGAGGAAATTTTGCTGAAGGTCTTAAATGTTGATATTGGTATGCATGTCGGTCGCCGTGGAAATAGAACATGTCGGTTTTGGTTGGGTATTTCAGTGAAAACCCTATAAAATCATGGGATTGTATGGAAACATATGCAAATGATGAGAACTTAGATAGACTTCAGGGATGTTAGAATAAGCTCAAATTCACACTTAGAAACTAACAAATATGCAAGATATGATCCATAATGGTTTAGCAACCCCGAGCACCTACTGACATGCACTATCGCGCGTATCTGAACCATTAAAAATACACAAAAAGTTGTTATAAGTTATAACAATATAAAATATAGTATATAACTGTGAAACAACCAGTAACACCAAAAGCTTAAGCTGATGAAGATGGCGTTATTTAATCTTTATACTTTAACACTGGGTGACCCCTAATTCTAGGGTTGGCCTACACGTGGCACATGTGGCCCCTCTTTTGGGTTTGGCCATTGCATGTGGATTTTTTCTATCCGAGAGGTTTGAACTCAGAACCTTTGGCTCTTATACCATGTGAAACAACCAGTAACTCCAAAAGCTTAAGCTGATGGAGATGGCGTTATTTAATCTTTTATACTTTAACAATAACAATACAATAGTATGAAATTATGAATTGTGCTATTTATATAATTTTTTAGTCCAGTCTATTTTTTAAGATTTTTGAAATGTATTTATTTTTTATTTTTTAATATTTTTAATACAATTATTATTTTTATTTAATTTTTATAACCAAATAAATAATTTTTAAAATTAAAAAACAACTAACAATTGGTAGATTGGGCAAGAATAACTTACATATAAAAAAGTAGAACCTAACTTGCATATTTGATAACTTTTTCCAAAAATATTTTTTCTATTTGAATGTTAATTGTCGAAAGAATAAAAGAAAACTGAAAATATGTATTCATTGGACTTGAAAACCGAGTTTATTAAGCACTTCAGTTGAATTGTTGACATGTAGACCCAAATCCTGTAAAATATATGCTGTCAACATAACTTTTCTGTCAGCTTGACCGCGACCGTAATGCCACTAACATGCTACTGACATGATCAACGTAAAGGTCGACATATTGTAACAAAATAACTTCTCATGGATTTCGTGTCGGTAAGGACCGTTGACATATATCATCCAAAACCAACATATGTTGACCGTCATTTTGTTTGAAGGATAACAATTTATTAAAAATGGGGCTTTGACCAATATGGTAAAAAAGCCAAAAGAAAAAAGAAGAAAATACAGCAAACAAAAATCAAGGAGGAAGAAAGTCAAAAAGCTCTAGGTTGGGCCTAGCAACTCCAGAGCAAACTAGATGAACAACCTCACTATTGGCGGAGCACCAAATATGTTGCAACTTTATAGGTGACCCTCGACGTGGTCCAGGACCTCTTCGATCACATTGGAAAACTTCCATTGGTAGTTCGCTCCCTTGTTCATCCAATGTATCACGTTTAGAGAGACCTTCCACAGCCAGAAGGTCTAAATCACTAGACTCAACCAAACAAATTTTAGCCAGAAGGGCTTGCACTTTCATGCCAAATGCATCTGTCAGCAACTCTGTCCACCTTATGAAGAAGAGCCTCGATTGCATTTGGCCCTAGGTTCCCTAAGCTGGACCCATCAAAGTTCAGCTTCACGAACCAGGACGGGTAGGCAACCATATGAGGGTTGGCTTGCTCGTGATAATCTTGTTTGATTGCATCTCTGCCCATATCTTCTCAAGGATGACTCAGAGGACACCCCTAAAATATTAAGTACTCCATCCTGCTTCAAAATCAAGGAAAACATAGGTTGCTGGAAGGGGTTGGGCCTGTAGCTCAATGGTTGAGGCTTTGTTTCTCAACCTTGAGGTCCCAGGTTTGATCCCAATTTATCCCACCCTCACCCACCCAAAAAATAACATATGTTGCTGTATCGTAGGAGCTCCTAGTCGCACCTTTGAAGCCTGGCTATTACATTCCTTGCATAGAGCCTAAGCAGAGCCAACAAATCCACTCCCCGATGAATGCAACCCCTTCTAGGCCATGGAGCGTAGGTCCACCCCTCATATAGGCCCTCAATGTGCTATGGAAAATCCATAAAGCTCCAAACAGATTTAGCACTAATGACCAACCAAGTCTCTCTAGCCACCCTTTATTGAATAAAAAATATGATCTAAAGATTCCCTAGCTCGAAACAAATAGCACAATGGCCAATAAGGACCTTATGTTTGCATAGGTGGTCCACCATCAGGAGTTTATTGAGGCAGTCTGTCCATGCGAACATGCAAACTCTAGGAGGGGCAGAAATCCTCCAAGCTCTGATTGCAGGTAGAGAAGACGTAACGATAATAAGGTATTGGTGAAAGAAGGAATAGAAAACTCCTCGTCGGGTCCCAGATCCAAACTCTCCTATCCACACCAACCTTATTGGCAAAGAAGTTAGCGATTGGATAGATTGAAAGGAATAATGAGTTAGGGTTTTGAAAATGGAGAGACAAAAATAGGGGAAACTGGGGTTTCAAATTGGGATAAAGTAACATAGGGAAAAACTAGGGTTTTGAGATGGGGAAGATGTAACTCTGTTGGATCAAATGGAGATTCCCTTGGATCTTGATCAACTTGGCTTTGATCAACTTGGCTTTGATATAGTGTCAAATCAACAAACTTGGTTGTATTCTCCTTCTAATGCAAAGCCCCAATACAACAACTTATATATATGACTGAATTAAATAATTACCAAACTACCATTAGTTACATTCTTCATATGCAGCCATACTCGTTATTTCAAACACCATATTCCACCCTGTAGTCTGAAAAATGTGCTCATGCTTGGAGGATCCACATGGAGTCGCTTGTTGGAAAGTTCCAAAGTTAGCAAACCTGATCTGTGTTAGAATGTTTGTTGTCTAGCAAAATGTGTTATTTCTTAGACCATGTTCCACCCTGTAGCCTAAAAAATGTCCTCTTGCTTGAGGACAATCCTCCAAATGGAGTTGCATGTTGGAAAGTTCTCAGGATAGCGAGCCTGATCTATGTTGGAATGACGCATCCAGCATCTGCTTAGATTGTTTAGATTAAGATGCTGATATTTGAATGTCATTTCTTTTGTAATGAAGAGTATTTTCTTTACCAATCTGAAGAGAATATACAATTCTTTTCTACTACATTTGGAGTTTCCTTCTCTTTATAGAAATGGAAATGTTTAAGTTTTGGTTGAAAATTTTGATGGAAATCTTATAAAATCACGGAAACGGGTTTTTAGAAATAGAAATGTTTTAAGTTTTGGTTGAAAATTTTGATGGAAATCTTGTAACATCACAGAAACGCATGGAAACGTATGCAAATGATATAATTTTTAGATGAAACATCATGAAATGATGGAATAAGCTCACACCTAGAAACCATCACATAAGCAAGAGAACCATCCATAATGATCTAATAGCATCAAGCACTTAGTGACATATGTCATCACGCATGTCTGGTTATTCAGTACACCACATTTCATATGTAATTCATGTAAAAATTTATAAATAATGCATACACCACATTTCACTTGTAATTATATAAAAAATTTATATCACACGTACTGATATTTTTTTTTTGAACAATAGTTAATTTTATTAGAGAAAGCAAAGGGGAAAGACCCCACGACCGAGATGGTCAATACAAAGAGAAAACCAAAAGAAAAACAACCAGCTACAAGCACAGAGGAAAATCAAGGGGAGAGGAGATCTAAGGTCTCTAAAATGATCCGTATGCAAATGATATAATTTTTAGATGAAACATCATGAAATGATGGAATAAGCGCACACCTAGAAACCATCACATAAGCAAGAGAACCATCCATAATGATCTAATAGCATCAAGCACTTAGTGACATATGTCATCACGCATGTCTGGTTATTCAGTACACCACATTTCATATGTAATTCATGTAAAAATTTATAAATAATGCATACACCACATTTCACTTGTAATTATATAAATAATTTATATCACACGTACTGATATTTTTTTTTTGAACAATAGTTAATTTTATTAGAGAAAGCAAAGGGGAAAGACCCCACGACCGAGATGGTCAATACAAAGAGAAAACCAAAAGAAAAACAACCAGCTACAAGCACAGAGGAAAATCAAGGGGAGAGGAGATCGAAGGTCTCTAAAATGATCCTATCAAATCCTGCCTGGGCTAAACAATCCGCATCACTATTTCCTGACCTCCTGACATGGTGAAAAACGGCCGGATACCCCTCGAGACTATTCTGGATCACTTCAATAACACCTATGAATCTCCAAGGGTGAGGGCTTCTCCCATCCAACGACCTGATAACATTTAGGGAGTCCCCTTCTACGATCAACCTACACAAATTCTCTCTCCACATAAGCCGAATACCCTGAATAACGGCACTCACTTTAGCCTCGTTAGAATCCTTGATCCCAATTGGTCTAGAGAAATCCTAAGCCTAAATAACGGTACTAACATAAGCCTAAATTCCACATGGTTACTGCTTTCTCATCCCTAAGGAGACCTCCAACTCTAGGGGAACCTGGATTGCGGATGCTCTGCCGATTAAAATTTAACTTCACCTTGCCTGAGGTTGGAGGATTCCGTTGCAGACAACACACCTCAACCCTATGATCTAGCCGACACTTTGAATTTATTGTTGACACAAGTGGCACTTTTAAAAGTATTGCTAGAAGTTTTCGACTTAATGTGGGCGTGTTGACACGTTTTTGTACCTTGTTAAGTGTGACATACAGTTTTATTATTGAAATGTGGGTTTACCTCTTTTATTATTTTTTTAAATTGTTTACCTCTTTTATTATTAAGTCTTCATTTATTATAAAAGTAAAACCACCTTTTAGCTCTTTAACTAATATTTGCTGCTATATCTCCTAACCTAAAACCTAAACAAACTCTTATTCCAATACTATATTCATTGTATCATACCGGTCTCCCTTTCTCGTTGTATATTAGAGATGTATGAGAACTAGAATAAATTGATAAATTCATTATTATTTGGTTATCTCATATTTGTTTTAGATCATAGTTGATTAATTCTAAGATTTATTTGTTTGTTAAATGAATATCATATTGGAGGGATGCCAAAATCATAGGAGCCCTTGCGTAAACCGGCTACAAGGGCTCCCCCATTGGATCCACATCATCCTTAGTGCATTTATAATGGCACTGATAATGCTATCAGAAAATGACGTGGATCCAATGGAGGAGCCCTTGTAGCCGGTTTACGCAAGGGCTCCTGTGAGTTTAGCATCATATTGTTACAAATAATGATAGTAATTAGTAATTTTATATGTATGTACATGTCACCATTTCTAGATTTTTAGATGCACGTCAGACAACTTGTATCCATGCCGAAACTCAACACGTGAATCCGTATCTACTGATCATGATTATATATACTCTGTACTTTAGATGTGTCACCGTTTCTAAATTCTGGGGGTTTCCCGTGCCCGACATTCCTTCTCCGTGTCGACACGCGACACTCGTGTCCGTGTCCACAAATCATAGCCTCAACCCTTTCCCTACTAAAACAGATCTCCTTCCAGCAATGTCTCAAGACCTCACTAGAAGTGAATTTGAAGCAAAGTAAATTCTGATCCAAGAAATGACAAGCAATTGAATCTTCGAGTACAAAAAAAGGGCCTTATGTACTGTTTTTGAAGATGTGAGTGTTCCTCTCCTTCCATGGGACCCACATAGCCAACATCACCAGTCTCTATATTGATATAGTATACAACTTATAGACTTACTGAATTGGTTTTTGTGTGTGTTTTGATTTCGGTATTGGCTTCGGTGGGGATGGAAGCAGAAATTTTTCAGTCATTTTGTTTGGTTTCAATGGAAATTCAGAACCATGACTGTATGATGCATCATATTGATTTTGTCCTCATTGTAAATGCTTGCCTTAGATTCTTTTAAGTGGCCTCATTGTTTCACCATTTAACCAGTGACTGAAGGTTTAGTATAGTTCTTCGATATGGCATGGATAAGGCTTTTTTTTTTTTCTTTTTTTTTGTAATGGCGGCATGGATAAGACTTAGGGTGAGGATTTTATACAAAGTGTGATTATTGGTATGCCAACCATTCCGACGTTTGTGTTAATATGCATAATAGGTGTCTGTCCATTATCGTCACCATTGTGCTGGTTTTATGCCTAGTCCGCTGCTACGCTTTAGGGTTGAGTATAATTATTCATTTCATTCTTCATAGTCTTGTTAATCTTCTATGACATTGTACTTGGTTACTGATTTATCAACCTTATCTGGCATGTATCTAATTCATTAGATTTGCTGGTTGTTAAATTATCAAGACCAATCCTGCCATTGTTCATTGTTCTTTTTGAGGTTGACCAAAAAGAGTACTTTTTGGGGATTCATATTTTTCACTACCATTCATGTCAGTTAGTCCTGCCGACCCCAACTAGTTTGGGACGACGGCTTAGTTGAGTTGAGTTTTCATGTCAGTTAGTCCTGATTTTTCTTGGTAAACAATTGGCTGCTTGTGCTATTTTTCAGAAAAAAGTAGTCATGCTTTGCTCAGTCCGCTGTCATTTTTCCTGTCTCTTAGAGTTGGTTTATTTTCATGTTGTGCTGGATTGCTTTCCATCTAATATTGCTCATTTTATCTTTTGTGTTTGTATCTGAAAACATACTAGTTCATCTGGAACTACACACATGTTTTTTGTAATTGGTAAATTTTTGCAGTATTACACTGACCCTGAAACTGGATGCAAATTCCGCTCTAAACCGGATGTCTTTCACTATCTTGAAACCGGTGAGCTAGGAAAGTGCGTAAGCAGACCAAAGAAATTAAGCATTGACGATGAGGCTCAGTCATTACAAAACAAAGTCTCTGTGAGTAAATCATCTCCAAATTTATTTTGCCTCTATGTTCTTTACCTCAGCTTCCTTTATTTGTCCTGTTTTTTGCATGTCAGCATATAAAGAGTTTCTGCTTATCTTGCTAAAGTAGTTGCTCTACAAGAATATCTTGTTTTTCTCGATGTTTTGTAAACCGGACCAGAAAATGAATGGGAAATTACATATGGAACCCACTCAAGAACCGTGAATACACTTGTTGAATTTACAGACATCACTCTGTTTCGGAAAAGGATGTTGGATGAGATACACTGACTTCCTATTACGGTCTGGAATATCCAATATCTCTTTCCTTTCCATTGGTGATTGTGAAGTTTAGGCTTTGACCTCAAGGTTACACAGTTGGAGTGCTCATCACTAGGGAAAAAGTACCAACTTCTACCTCCTTTAATCCTAGTTGTTAATAACCCTTTCTTATAGTTACTGTTTGATGATGATGGGTATGTCACTGCATTACGCTTATAGTTCTGAAAGCTGTATTTTTATTTTTATTTTTGAATGGCAAAGCTGTATTACTACATACCTAAAATAGAGAAATAGTGTGTGTTTGTCACCTACTTGAAAGGTAATTCTGGTCTTATTCTGAATTGCCTGGAACTAAATCATTTTATAGTATCCAAAACTCCCTCCCTTCCATGAATTGGTTAGGGTTAGGCAAAAAAAGTTATGAGGAAGTCATTCCTGTCTAAAGGCATGGTGAAATAGAAGAGTAGTCTGTGCTCTCTGTATGTGTGCACGCGGAAAGAAAAGCCAGAGATTAGTACAACAATTTTTTCTTGGTTATGGCCCTATAATATATTGTTTACCTTACTCATAACTGTTTTGTGTCTTGATGCTCACTACTTAATCAGTCTTTCTAGTTGTATTAAAAAGTGAACAGTTCCAGTAGGACAGGATCGTTCCTCAAACTTTTGGTAATCCATTCTCATTGGTGTAAAGGGGGTGGGATCCATACCCATTCACAGGCCTTGAATATCATTTAAAGGGGGTCCATTACTCCCACCAATGGGAGGTGAACTTTTCTGCACATACAATCAGCACTGTTCCCTATATGTTATTTATAATATATATCCAAAAATGAAAAGGGATAATATTAAACGGCCTAAATAAAAAATTAGGAAAAAATAGAAAATAAAAGTTCGTTGATACATATTCATTGCTTCAAAGAAACCTTCCTTGTTTTATACACCTCATAACTCCGAAGTTAATGTTAAAAGAACTCCTTTGAAGGGTTTATGAGTTCTTTACTGTTATGCCAGATGCATTCCCCTTCCAATAGCCATAATTCCTATCGAACTGCTTGCTCATTCCTTTTTCAGCGGTTTTGACTTTATGCAATTTGTTTTGTTTTCTATCTTAGGCTCCTGATGCAAGAAAAAGACAGAAATTAGCAGGCTCAACAGCAAGGCGATCCCTTTTTGGGAACCGTGGCTTGAATTGTGATGAAATGGCAGCAGAACAGCCCAATGGATCACTGTTGCAAGAACAGTGCTTAGCCCTTACCAGTGACAAAAAACATTGTCAGGGTAAAATTCTAAGCTTTGTTGTAACGAACTCCGTGACTGCTGGTTTATTTTCTTAGTATTTCAGAATGATCTTTCTAGGTGGGATCCTGAAATCACTCATGTTCGAAATGATCTGAATAAACCCTCTTGACCTGATAACACTAATCAAAATCTTCTCAAAAAAAAAAAACAAAAAAAAATAAAATAAGTGGCCCTCAGCAAAACTCAATGCCCTCTTGTAAATATGACTTGTGGATTGAATTCACAAGGCTGCAATAGCAAATTCCAATTGAGCTGACAGGCCAAGGCCTTCTTCTTGGAGTTTATGATCCATTCAGAAAGTCCAGTGAGGAGCTGCAATGGGGTTGGATTCGAATGGTCTTTTAAAAGCCTTGCCACTCTTGGGTCTGCCTTACACCCAACTTGATGGCCAACTGATGACCCATCCAAGCTATGAAAAGTTACCAAATATGGGTGTGTCTAAGGCTTGCGAACATTTAATCAGCCTGCCTTTCTAATGAAAGTAATTAAAAATAGAGGGGGTGTCAACATCATCTCCCTTTTTGAAATTGTATAAATGCCATTGGTTAATGGATGCTGAAAAGATAACTCAAGTCTCATAACTCCATAGGCTCATGTTAGAAGTCCTTCACCCACTGATCTGATCTTGTTTCCATTGGCAGTTGGGGAAGGCGCTGGGCCAAGCAACATAAGCCCGCCAAATGCTGAGCCAAAGAGAAGGCAGGGAAGTAGGAGGGTTGGAGCCAAAGATCACCTCGGCACTGGATCATCAGAAGATAAGAAGCCCTCAAGGAATGGTGTGCCTTCAAAATTGAGAGAGAACATAATTGAGAGTGCATTGCTGTTGGAATTGGAAGATAAGCAACTGTTGGCGATCCAGATGTCACCGGAATCAGAATACAAGAAGCCCGCAGAAAATGGGATGCTACTGTTGCAAGCAGAACACGAGAACCAGTCGGACAATGGTGTACAATCAGAGGCTGTGACCCTACAGAATGGGCTGCCGCAACTGGAAGTGGAAGACAAGAACCAGTCAGATAACGGAGTGCCATCAGAGTCTGAAGACAAAAAGGGCACGGCAAATGGGCTGCCGCCAATGGAAGACAAGCAGTCTGATAAAGGATTACCATCAGAATCTGAAGAGGGCAAGTCCCTGGAAAATGGGATGCTACCGGGATCCGAAGACAAGCAATCGGAGAATGGAGTGCCATTGGAACTAGAAATGAAGAGCCTGCCAGAGAATGGAGCGGAGAACCAAAAAATTGAAAGTGCCCGCACTTGTTCAAGAAAACGCAAAGATAAAGAAGCAACACGCTTTCCTCGTCGAGCGTCAAAGCGACTCGCTGGAATCGAACCCGAGGGGCCACCAGTCTTTATGAATCTCGACAGGGTTTATCGTCCTACGGCTAAACAACAGGCTCATCATGAAGCTGATGATCAACCTGGTGGCTGGGCTCGGTGGGCGTCCGACCAGCTTGATAAGCTTGAAGCCAATCCAGAAGTAGAGTCCATTCTTCATGCTTCCAAAAAAACTGCACAAGAAGGACAAACAGAAAAGCTCGAAGAAGAGAAACTCGCCGATGAGAAGTCAGTTTCTGCGCTTGTCTATCCGTTTGGGGATTCATGGCCAGATCCATGCCTCGAATTTGCATTCAAGACGCTTACAGGTGTAATTCCAGTAGGGGAGGAGGATACATTAGCGATCCAAGACTACTTCCAGAAGCAGATCGTTATGGGTCAGACGAAGAGTCGTGTCAGCTCAGGTTGTGGGCTTGAGAAAGAGAGCAAGGAATGCCAAAAGGGGAAAGTAAAGCATTAGTAGAGCTATCTCCACTTGGAGGAAATGAAAAGATCTGTAAATATATACTGTCTTTGGTCTCTTTTAAGCCCTCTGGTTTCCCCAACTTTTAATGAAAAAGTAGTTGTGGGAAATGTTCTTTGTGAGCAAAAGTTTGGAACCTCAGTTCAGCTGGCGCAGGAGGGATCATTCGTAATTCTCATACTCGGTCCTAGGACTGTTAAGTCTAAATGGTTAAACAACACCATTAACTCTTAACAGGTTAAGCTTTTGGAGTAATTGGTTGTTTCACAGGGTACCACAACTATTGTCTCATTACTCCCAACTCCTTGATATAATAAAAATCCATGTGTACAACCAACCCAAAAAAGGTGCCCCCGTGTACAGCCAACCCAGAAAAAGAGGGGCCGCACTAACACCAACTTAACAGCTTAAGCTTTTGGATAATTGGTTGTTTCACAGACTTTTCTCTCTCATCGCCATTTCCTTTCATGGGCCATCCTTTACTGATTTCTTTCCCTTGGAGCTTGGAAGATGATTTGGAGATACTTTAGTCCCTCCCAGAGTGCATTGGGAGTGCATGCCTTTTTCTTGCACAACCTCACTTGGCAAGATCAAAATCACAATATTTATTTAGCAAAAGGATCAGAGGAAGATCCATTACTCCTCTCTTTATTCATTATAAAGTGTTGTTCTTCATTTGGACTCAGGTGCTGGGTGCTGGGTGGTTTGGAATCATTGGTTAAAGACCTGATGTTATATTGACATGTTAGAGGTACAGGATCTATGGGATTGATTTTTTGCCGCTTTTACTGTTCAATGGAAATTTAGACGAGGTAAGAATTTGCAGATTTTTTTGTGGAAAAAGTTCCCTCCTGATTTGGATGGGATGGGAAATTAAATTTACAGTGGCCGATGTAGGCATTGCAATGGTAGACCTTTTGGGGCTATACAAATGTATAATATGCTTTAAAAGTTGGTTTTATGGTTTTGAAAGATATTATTTCTAGCAAAACTGGTTGCTAGATGGAAGCTCTCAAATTCAATACCCTTAGGAGTTAGGGATAGGGACTTTAAATTTACATCTAGCCCTCTCCAGACCCCGCAATGGAAGGAGCCTCGTGCATTGGCCGCCCTTTTTTTTAGGAGTTAGGGATAGGGACTTTAAATTTACATCTAGCCCTCCCCAGACCCCGCAATGGAAGGAGCCTTGTGCATTGGGCTGCCCTTTTTTTTTTTTTAGGAGTTAGGGACTCTAAATTCCAACTTAAATCTTCTGCTACATCTTTGATGGATATATCTTTAGAATCATACAATCTCGATTTTGGTTTAACATGTCACCATTTTGAAGCATATATATGTTCGATAAATGACTAACAATGTTTCTTTCCATTGTCATTCGTTTTCTTTTGAAGAATTTTTTTAAAATTGGGAAACCTTTTCTTCCATAAACTTGGTTACCTCTTATCTGCTTTGTTTCCATTTTTTTTTATTCTTACGGTTAACTTTCCAACTCTGCATATGGTGAGGCCACTATATCATTGCCTGGCATCCTACCATTTTACACCTCATGTTTTGGTGGACTGGGGGCCACCATCTCTACACAAACATATGCATTAGGATGGGCCCACGGTATGCTTTAATGGCGTGGGGTTCACTTTTACACCATGCACATATCTTGGGCCCATAATACTAGTATATTAATAAGGAGAGTGATATATTCTCCCCCTTCTCTTCCTTGGGCCACTTTGCTTTATTGCATTTATGACTACTTTTGGGGCCGATTGGAAACGTGGATTTTAGAATCCAGGTTTTTAATTGAAACAGTGTAAAGGAGGGTTCATGATCTTGCTTTTCTTGGCTTTTAAGTACGAAAACCAGGTTTTAGAAACCTCTCCTGCATCCTGAGATTTCTAAAACCTAGAAATATAGGAGGATCGCTACTCTCTTGCTGACGGAAAGAAGGGCGAGAAGTCAAAAACGACGGCCGGTCAGCTTCTTCTCTTGTCTCTTAGCTACAATTTTGAAGAAATCTCGGATTTTAAAATCCGAGTATCCAAACGGCCTCTTTTACATCACAAGTGGGTTGACCAGAGAAAAAAAAGGGGGCAAATATATCATAATTAGGGTGCTAAAAAATTAGCCCCAAAAATCTCTCTCCCTCATTTTACTCAAGCAGAGATTATCTTCCGTTTTTTTTTCCAAAATTGCTCACAAAATTACATGTTTTGGTCTATAAATAGTCACCCCCAATTTTCTTCGTGCGTAGACTTTTACCAAAACTTAGCCAAAAATTCAACAGAAATTCCCTGAGAATTCATTAAAAAAATAAAATGGCACTTGCTATTGAATGTTTGTGAGTCCACCCACATCCATCTCTAAATGGTGGTGTGTTAAATGTTGCAGTCTAAACAAACGTCCTCCTACTTGTACAAAGGACAAGAGATCTCATTTTTTTCTCATCAATCAATAAAAGACCCAGTTTTTTCTCATGTTAATCACTGAATTCTTATGGTATCCATCCAAGGGATGCAACTCAAGTCAATTTTTGGGGATCTTTGTTGAGCTTTTAACATTTCAGGTTGATTCCAATTCATTTTTTTCGCATAAGCTTAACCCTACCCAACCCAAATTGCATCCCTAATCCATCCATACAAATTGAAGACGCGAGCGGCTACTGCTAATTTTAATCCTAACTTAAATCTTGCAATCCTCATTAGCAGAATCGTTGAATTTTTTTAAACTTACAACTTATTTGGTTTTATTTTACAGTTGAGGCTCTAATAAATAATGCACCATAAATTTATCATCTCTTTTGCTCAAGCAGGAACCAGCATTGTTCCTATACTTCCTTCTTGCTAGTACTTAATACAAAACTCCAGTGCTATAAGATATAAGAGTACTTTCTTAGGAAACATTCTTCAAACTACAAACAAGTGAATATTACTGCTATTATTACTATTTTTATTTTGACCAAGTTATGAGTAATCTAATAAACATCCCCTCATCACGACTTTTAGAGTAAAATCAAGCCTGAATTCAAAGAAAATTATGAAGAAATTGTCAATGGCAACAGTATCACAGAATCGTAACAAGTTGGTTCTTCACCTCATGAAGATTCTCTCCATCCACCATAGGTCTCTCCGCTGTAATCCTGAGTTCCATATTCTTGGCCTCCATACCCCCCTTCACCCCTTTCCTGCAACAACCCATTATTGACAACGGTTAAAAAAAACAAACCAAGTTGCTTTATCATAACAGTAGAAGACATACTTCAAAATCGTAATTTTCATGACAGCTGCTAAGAAAACAAATTCTTTAAACAACAACAAAAAAAAAAGTGTTCCGTGGAAACAAAGAGATGAAACCGCTGGGAAGGAAAAAATAGTTTTAGGGAAATGGGAAAAAGTGAAAAACCGATACTTTAGGGTTAATTTCCAAGAGAAAAAAAGAAGTTTGGAGAAGGTTTTTCTTTTCGAAAATTAATAATTCGGATTTGCTAGGGTCCATCGCAAAAGGCATTTCGTAGCTGGTCTGTCGCATGTCAAACTAGCCACCTCGTGAATGAAGACAACAGCTGTCGAAGACAATTCATTCACGAGGTGGTCGACAGCTGTTGTCTTCATTCACGAGGTGGCTGGTCTGACATGCGACAGACCAGCAAAATGCCTTTTGCGATGGACGCTAGCAATTCCCTAATTAATTATGGCACCATAGTTTATGTATCTAATTAGCTGTTAAATGCTGTTATTATGCTCAAAAATCTAGGGCAGTGATATCCCCCGCCCCCAAGTTTACAGCTGGTACAACTACTCCAAACCTCTCTCTCTCTCTCTCTCTCTCTCTCTCTCTCTCTCTCTCTCTCTCTCCAACATGAAACATTGGTGAGCCCAACAATTAATTTATTGAAATCTTTGAGCAAGGTAGGCCCACCCATGTTTTTCAAAATGAACCGTAAGGCCCACACCATAGGATAATCCAAACCGTCCATTTGATGGGCCACATCGTAAATAGGCTGCGCCGCAAAATATCATTTCCACAGGATGATCCTAGCCCTCCTATCTAAAGAGAAACTCCATATTACGGAAACCTCTATAGATAAGAGGGTTGCGATCATCCTATGGAAATGACTTTTGGGGCACAACCTATTTACATTGTGGCCCATCAAATGGAGGATTTAGATCATCCTATGGTGTGGATCGTTCAGTAACATTAAGGCCCAATAGTAGGCCCCACCCATATTTTTCAAAATGAAGTGTATGGCCCACACCACAGGATGATCCAAGCCGTCCATTTGAAGGGCCACAGTGTAAATAGGTTGTGCCCCCAAAACCACTTCCATAGGATGATCGCAACACTCTGATCGATAGAGATTCTATAATATGGAGTTTCTCTTTAGATCGGAGGGCTAGGATCATCCTATGGAAATGATTTTTGGGGACACAACCTATTTACGATGTGGCCCATCAAATGGACGGTTTAGATCATCCTGTGCTGTGGGCCTTACAATTCATTTTGAAAAACATGGTGGGGCCTACGTTGCTCAAATATTTAAACAAATTAATTGTTGGGGCCACCAACCGTTCATGATGGAGAGAGAGAGAGAGACCGGTTTGGAGTAGTTGTACCGGCTGTGGACTAGGAAGAGGGAGGGGGTATCACTGCCCAAAATCTATCAACAGCAAAGTTGAAAAGTGTTAAATAAAGTGACGGGTGCCATTACTGAAACAAGGTAGTGCATATATCATTTCTTGTTGGGAAAGTAGCCTTATTTCTCACCCACCGAGTGTTGCTTGCGTGGGAAGGCACTATCACAAGAAAGGAAAGTGGATTTTGTTTGTGGAAACCCAAAGGCTATAAAAAGAAGAATCGGTATTCTCTTTGAGTGCACGGCAAAACGAGAGAGGGAGAGAGGGAGAGAGAGAAAGACAGAAGAGAGAAGAGAGAAAGAGAGAAAGAGAGAAGAGAGAAGAGAGAGAAAGAGAGAAAAGGAGGGAGAGAGAGAGGAAAGAAGGAGAAAGTGGATTCTTCTTTGGGATTCTTCTTAGGTTCCTCTTGGGGTTTTTTCTAGGGCTTTTATCTTGTGGATTTCTCTCGGGTTACTCTTGTGTGCGGTCTTGGGTTTGAGAAGCAAGGAAAGGGTTGCGGGCTGTGGGTTTTGGTTTTAATCCATTGTAATCCTAGTATTTTGTTTTTCTCATAGTGGAAGATCGTGTTTCTTGCCCATGGAGTAGGCTTGGCCGAACCACATAAAATCTTGGTGTTCATCTTGTGGCTTTATTTATTATTTTACTTTTTCGTTAATTTGTACACGATCGAATTATTTTGCCCGGCGGATTTTCTCAATAAGTGGTATCAGAGCTTTGGTTGGAGCGATCCCTCTCCAACGTCTTTTCTCTTTCTCTCTCTCCCTCTCTCGTTATGCTGTGCACTCGGAGAATATCGATTCTTCTTTTTACAGCCTTTGGGTTTCCACAAACAAAACCCACTTGCCTTTCTTGCCATATTGCCTTCCCACCCAAGCAACACTCGGTGGGTGAGAAACAAGCAACTTTCCCAACAATCTCCACCTTGGCTTATTTCCTAGCCACCTGAAGATTTCCTGTTGATGTCGCGACCGGTCCGCTATTACCGCAAACCACCATTGGCCTTCCGAAGCAACAGCTACGCACCCTCGAATCACCTTGGTTCTGACTCCTCTTGATTCGATCAACACGGCCGATGCACATGTGTAGCTACCAACCCATTGACTCACCCAGTCAACCTTGGAGAGGGATCTCGATCCATCCTCCCCAACGCAGGTACTAACACCTCACCATCGTATGCAACCCGAAACTTGTCTCTGCACCAACTACGAAAGAGACCCAACATATGCGCACACAATAACCCTGTTTCCAACTAGCCATCGAGATCTTAGGAACACTAGTCACCGTGTCTCCGACCAAACGATATAACCCGCCACACTTCTCGCCTTTCATCAGAACCATACAGCCGCATGTGATTTTCATGGCTCCACCTGCAGCTGAAAACATGCAACTCTGAAGTCCAACCGGCTAAGAGATACTAGATTCCTTCGCATCTTTGGGACATACGCCACACCACCTAAAGTACAAACAACTCCATCAAACATTTTGATCTTCACCATCCCAACTCCCGTGACGTCACAAGTAGACCCGTCACCCAAGGACACTACACCCGCTCTTGTCTTCTGAAACGTATTAAAATATTCCCTCCTGGAGCATACAAGAACAGAGTACCCTGAATCTAGAATCCACTCGTCATAAGAAGTGTGATTACCTGTGGAGACTGTGAGAACGTCTCCGAACTCTTCACCTTACTCATCCGTTACCGCCACCACAGCATTCGTAGTACCATTTTCTGCTCGGTCAGCTCGCTTTAGACAATCCCGCTTAATGTGGCCATATTCTTTGCAACGGTAACATTGCACGCCCTTTCTGCCGACCCTGGATCTAGACCTGCCTTTTTCCGATCCCCTGTCAGACGACCTTCATCTTTGATTTCCACCATGAACAACCAACCCATGCTCTTCATTTCCACCAACAAGTTTCTTCCACATCTCATTCGATAAGAGCGACTTCGTGACTTCCTCTAACTTTATTGTATCCTTACCATACAACAAAGTCGTCACCAGGTTGTCATACGAATCAGGAAGATAAGTAAGAAGCAAAAGGCCCATGTCTTCTTCCTTCAACTTTTCATCAACCTTGTGGAGCAGATCCACAAGCCCGTTGAACACCGTAATGTGTTCCAGAAGATCTCCGCCTTCCTGCATCTTCAGCCCATACAACTGCCGCTTCAGATACAACCGATTGGCCAAGATTTTTGACATGTAAAGCTTTTCCAACTTCTCCCATAAATTAGGCGCATCTTCTTCTTCCATAACGTTAAACATAATGCTATCTGCCAGACATAGTCGAATCGTGCTGACCGCCATCGATTCTATGTCTTCCCACTCAACATCCGTCATCTTCTCCGTCTTGCCATCCTTTCCCTTCAAGGCCTTAGCTAATCCCTGTTGAACTAAGATGTCCTTCACCCTCATTTGCCATAGGGTGAAACTGTCCTTTCCGTCAAATCTGTCGATGTTAAACTGAGTAGAACTTGATTTTACCGCCATCTCAAATTACTTCGCACTTCTCGGTGTATCGCTCCACCTCGAACGAGAATCTTTCTTGGACAATCTTTGTACTCCAAAGATCCGCGATCCAACCACAGCACCCACGATCACTCCACCTGGCCTCGACGATCGCTCCAACCACAGCTCTGATACCACTTGTTGAGAAAATCCGTCGGGCAAAACATTTCCGTATTTTTATTTTATTAAAATGCTTATTGGTAATTACTACATTACATTGCTCTGCCATTGTTTGAAATCTTGGACTACATACTATAAAATTTCTGTTGTTTTACATTCTTTTAATTAACTTTTCAATGTTGTTTAACCAGAATAAGGAGTGTCATTATCAAAATAAGTATGGGAGTGTGGATTGTAATAAAGTAAATCCAGAATAAGCCTTCACTATGGATACTCACGCGAGGGTTTACCAATAGAGTGAATCTCAATAACTCTACTTGATTATATATTCTTCAATTTTTAGTTAGGATAAGGGAAAGGGAATATGCATCGATTATTTGAACAGAAGGCCTACTTAAAATTGTGTTCTGAAAGTTTAACGGTAACTTTGAAGTTTTAAGATTTCTTTGGATACTTCTAAAACTTATTTTCATTTAATCTTATGTGAAATGGTTTTGAAGTTAAATGTTATGATTAGCAATTAATGACTAAGAGTTTTAGAAATGATATAGTTAATGGCACAGTCAGAAATATCTCTGACTTTTTCAAAATATTGTGATTTTATGGCTGACATTTCGATAGAGAAACAAAACCCTGAAATAATCTTGAGATTTTAAAAATATCACAGTATTTTCATTTTTATTATTTAACATGAAAACATAAAAAGAATATTGAGATAATTCTACAATTTTTTTAATTTTATATATTTTTCTTTAATTTTATATTATTATATTGTTTAAAATTTGTTTACTCAAGTTCTTTTCCCGATATAGATATGAAAGTAACAAAATAAATCTAAAATCTACCAAGATATACACTTCCTTAGAAATTCCCGAGGAAAATATTTGTGACAGTGGTTAATGGCTTTCTATTGTAATATAAGCATAAGTAGAACTAGAACTTAACGGAAGAGGATAAATACCTCTGCAGTGAAGGTGAGGCCTATTTTGATCTCTCCGCAATACTGTTGGTCCTTAACAACATTGTAAATCATTGGGGGAACACTTCCTTCCAGAAACACGGGCTCTAAAGGAATGCTGCAAGGACCATAAGATTAAAAAAAAGGAAATTATTGGTCTCCAAAGACATCTAAATTATAATTTTTTTGAATGGTAAAGAGTAAAGACAACTAAATTAATTAAGCAAGGGAAATATAAACATTCACCCATTTCGTAGGAACAACAAAAAATATATCACAAAAAATCAAGTAAAATATTCCAGTGCTTTAGGATAATGAAATCATACAAAAAATGTTTTTAATACGGCCCACATTGTTTAGGTGATCCAAACCATTCATTTGACCGGCCCTCACATAAATAAGGTGTGCCCAAAAAATCAGCTCCATTGGATCATCCCAACCCTTCAAACTGGGGAGGCAAAAATGGACAGATTTGTGAAGGTTTATACACGTCCATTTTTGCCTCCACAAAACGTAGGGTTGGGATGATCCTATGGAGCTGATTTTTTGGGCACACCCTATCTATGTGAGGGCCCATCAAATGAATGGTTTGCATCAACCAAACAATGTGGGCCCCCACTGTATTTTAAGCTGACGGAGTAGCTAAGTTAGCTACTCGATCGTGTAGCTACACTTTTCTTATATATATATATATATATATATATATATATATATATTCATGAAAATTTTGAGGGTAGAGGGTCGAGATGTTAGGATTATAAAGAGAGGCGAAGAAGGGGGTCGATGTTCGAGGGTGGAAGGTCGTGGTGCTAGGGTTTTTTATTGAGAGGATAGGGTGAGCTTTCATAAGAAAGGAAAAAATTAAAGAAGAAAACGTGTTTAAATGAAAATTCACATTTTAAAAGAGACAACGGCGTGTCGGATTCGTCTGAAAAAACAGGATTCATACGGGACACGGCTACAATAGGAATCTGGATGCGTCCGACGCAAATCCATGTCGGATTCGCATGTCGAAACGTATCGACAAGGATTCAACATTGCTTATGATAAATATCCAGTTGAAAATCTATGAAAGGAAAGCTATTTTAAACATTTTCTAGAAAGATTAAAACTTGGGATATTAAAACTTGGGATATGTTAGTGCATGTGTACAGAAGTATTGATAAAACCTGTGTATCAGAACATATTGGAAGTCCACATGAACAAACGACCAAAGAACAAGACATACCAAAAAAGACCAGACTTTGAGAAAACACATTGTAGATATTCAATGGTTGACGAGAGTACTCAAGGCGACTTTGCCGCCCTAGAAAGTAGGGGTTCAAGGACTTTGGAGTGAGTTTGTAAACACTCAAGAAAAGCAAATTTTTGTGCTTTCCCATTTTTCGTCTTCGATGTAGAGTGGAAGAGGTAGAGTTCCGTTCGGAAATCCTGAGCTGCCCGTACCAATTCTCCATTTTCCTATTTTTGAGCGGCAAAAGATGTAGAATTACTGAAGCGAGTCGGAGTCGGAGTTACTTCGGTGATTCTGTTATACTTGCTTTGTTTGCTCCAAAAATGGGAGAATGGGAAGCGTGTTGGATGCAGAGAAGAAACAAATCGAAAAAAATGGTGAAGACATTCATTTTTCTTTGAGTGATTGGTATTAAGTTCGAAATTTCCTTGACACGTTTGCTTATCTCAAGGCAATCTGCCACAACTGCTAATCAAGCATTTCTTATTTATCTGATTTCCGTCTATAATCAGAGATCGTCAAAATCCTGCCATCCCATCAAAAATTTTAAGCCGATCGAGTAGCTATACTTTCCTCATATATATATATATATATATGAGGAAAGTGTAGCTACACATACGTGTAGCTAACTTAGCTACACCGACGGCTTAAAATACAGTGGGCTCCACATTGTTTGGGTGATGCAAACCATTCATTTGATGGGCCCTCACATAGATAGGGTGTGCCCAAAAAATCAGCTCCATAGGATCATCCCAACCCTACAATTTGTGGAGGCAAAAATGGACGTGTAAAAACCTTCACAAATCTGTCCATTTTTGCCTCCACAGTTTGAAGGGTTGGGATCATCCAATGGAGCTGATTTTTTGGGCACACCCTATCAATGTGAGGGCCTATCAAATGAATGATTTGGATCACCCAAACAATGTGGGCCCACTATATTTTAAGCCGTCGGTGTAGCTAAGTTAGCTACACGTATGTGTAGCTTCACTAACTCTCTCTCTCTCTCTCTCTCTCTCTCTATATATATATATATATATGTATATATATATATATATATAATGCGGGTGCTTAAGAGGGAAGAAGAAGAAAATTATAACTCAAGAACACATCCAAGAGAAGAAGAAAATGGGAGCAAAGCTCAATCCAATTGATATTCCATCAATTACATAAGTTAATCTAAATCCAAAATCCCCTCTAAAGATGGTTTCTAACCCTTTAAATAAAAGACAACCAAAGAAAATTCGTCCAACTTCCTCCACAAGCTAACTTAGGAACTAACATAACATTAATTGCATTGGAACTCACTAACCTTGACTGGTTTGGGAACCCACAAACACAGTCCACTAAAACTGTCATAACTTTCTAACCACTTGTCCAATTCACCCTCTTGAATATCATTACGAGCCATGAGTTTGTAGAATTCTTCGATGTAGTCCAACACATTAGATTCTTGACGTAGGTTGTTGAATTGAGAAAAAATAATTTGACAAAAATCCAATGGAAGAAATTTCTCCTTAAGCCTTGACTTCATTTTCTCCCAAGAAGAAATCTTACACTTTCCTTTGCGGATTCTCATCTCTTGAACCTTATCCCACCATGTTGAAGCGTAGCCACAAGCTATACACGTTGGCTATTGGGTGTCTCCTTATAATCCAAGAACTTCTCAATGGTACTAAGCCATTCAAGAAACTCTTTGGGTTGTAGAAACTCTTTGGGTTGTAGACAACCATGGAACTCCGGCAAATCAATCTTGACGGTGTCGAAATCACGATAGAACATTCCCAACCAGGCCTCCTCACGAGTATTGGCGAAGGGATTCACATCAGACTTGTCACTAGAACCTCCACGGCTTTATCCACCACGCTCACTACGAGCCTCTTGGTGTTCAAGTCGCATGGTAAGCTGCTTAACTTGTCTTCGAAGCACTTGAAGTTCATCATCTCTTTCATCTCTCAAATCTTCCATCATTTGGTTACCACGCCTTCCTCTACCTCTTCGAGCCGCCATGAAATCAAATCAAAGCTAGCCCAAGAGAGTAACGTTGGCTCTTACACCAAATAATGCGGGTGCTTAAGAGGGAAGAAGAAGAAAATTATAACTCAAGAACACATCCAAGAGAAGAAGAAGAAAATGGGAGCAAAACTCAACCCAATTGATATTCCATCAATTACATAACTTAATCTAAATCCAAAATCCCCTCTAAATATGGTTTCTAACCCTTTAAATAAAAGACAACCAAAGAAAATTCGTCCACTTCCTCCACAAGCTAACTTAGAGATTAAACTAACATTAATTGCATTGGAACTCACTAACTTTGACCGGTTTGGGAACCCACGGACACAGTCCACCAAAACTGCCATAACTTTCTAACCACTTGTCCAATTTTCGAGCATAAATACTTGTTGGAAAGATCTCAAAAATACCTACAACTTTGTAGTTCACCACTTTCTATGATTCTGCCATTTAGATGCCCAAAATTTAGGTTCAAAACGGGCCAGCAACATTATTGCGGGAATGCACCTTGGAAGTCCACCAAAACCACCTAAGCATGACATGGCTGCCATGTTGGCACTGCATCAGTATTATAGTCTTTGTACTCATGTTGTCTCGATGGGCCTATATATACATCATTTACATGAGGAGCTCCCTAGTGGAGACTCTCCATCTCTTCACTTCTCTTCTTCCTCTCTTCTACCCTAATCTCATTTGCAACATGGTATCAGAGCAAAGATCCTATGGGAAGGGAAAAGAAGAAGAGTTTATCTTACCTCACGCCATCCACGCCTCTCTCTCTCTCTATTACGATTTTGGTTTTGTCGTAGAAACTAAATCCACGCCCAAATCCTCTCCATACCCTAAAATCTCTCCCCACAATCCCGAAAATCTCTCCGTAAACTCTCGCTCTCGTATTTCTCTCTCTACTTACATCTTTTTTTAGTTTTTTTTTTCAAAAATCTCTCTCTTAGTCTCTTGGACAACCCTTTTTTTGTGCGCAACCTTTTCCCACTCCAAATATCTTTCCTTGTTTGTATCTTTCATCTCTCAAATCTCTCTCTTTCTTTTTCGTAAAACCCTGTTTTGGGTTTCCCGCAACCACAAAACACCTAAAACTCTAATGGCACTCCATTTCTCCATCTCCCCTTGCTTAAAGTAGTTAATCGCATATTCACTGGAAAAAAAAAAAACTCTATGTAATCTTTCTCTTGCGGTGAAGTTCAACCTACCTTGTCTGTACCGGAAAAACAACCAAAAAAAAATCTCTCTCCAGTCTTGCATTCTCTCTCTCTCTCTCTCTCTCTCTCTCTCTCTCTCTCTGTGTGTGTGTGTGTGTGCGCGCGCCCGCGCGCGAGTGTAGTGTGTGCATATATGCACACAACCCATTTGGATCTCTTTGCCGTAAACTCCCTCTTGGTTTGCGGTAAACCCTATTTGGCATATTTTCCTCTTTCTCATTAACCTAATCTCTACTCCAACCCTTTATCCTCTTTTCTATATTTTTTGGGCTCTTTGGCCCTCCACTCAAAACTCTCACTCTCAACTCACAATCCCAAATCCCCTTTTGGACCATACTTTATCACCGCCATCCCATTTGGGGAAGCCAAATGGCTCCCAATATACCCAAACTCCTTCCAAATCTCTTTATTTTCTCTTCCTTTGAGTTGTTCTTCAAGGCGCACACCAACTATTCGATGAAATGTCTGAGAGAGCTGTGGTGCCTTGATTGTCTGTTTTTCTTTGCAAGTTGAAGGTATTTGACCTTCAACTTGAGAGGGAGTGTTCTCATGTAGTTCTTTGTGTCTTTTCTTGGTGGAGTGTTGCGATGTTGTTGTGTTGTCTTCTTGAGGGAGTGTTGCTATATTGTTATGTTGTCTTTTCTTGAGAGAGAGTGTTATCGTCTTCTCTTTATGTTATTCGTTCGTCCCCTTAGTGATTATTATCGTCTTTCTAGTTTTCATGTCTTGTTTTCATGTCTCTTCGTGCTGTTCGGCTTTATGCCTTATCTCTTCGTTTGTCTTGATATTGTCCTCCTTGTCTTGTCATCTCCGAGCTCATGTAGTTTCGCCTGAGGGGGTGTTGTTGTGCTTCCGATTCAGCCTTTGTCTTCTCGGCTTTATGCCTTATTCCCTCTTTTCCGAGCAATGGCTCTCCTACAGGCGACAGTCTTTTCCCGTCGACCTCTCTTTCTAGGGCGATGGTGTCCCCATTGTTGGTCGGCTCCATTTAGGCGACGATATCCATGCCGTCGAACTAGTCTCCAGACGATAGTGTCCCTATCGTTGGTTGGTTTATCTTTTCCCTCATTTTCTTCTTGTCTTCAGGCAACGATGTTCATGCCGTCGACCTTGTCACCAGACGATGGTTTCCCCATCATTGGTTGGTTATCTTTTCTATCTCTTATTCTCTCCAAGGGATGGTTTCCCCGTCGACCTTGTTTCTAATGGTTTCCCCATCGGTGGTTATCTTCTATTGGCGTGGTGCTACTTAGCTGGTGTTCCTGCTCGTGGTGCTTCGTCATTGCTCACGTGCGCACCTTTGGTGTGCCTTTTTGCTCGATGGATCGTTGTTATTCCCCTGCCAAGGTGCACGGTTCAATCCTTCGTAGTTTGCATATTTATTCGACGGACTCTCATTCAGGGGGAGACCCTGTTCTAACCGCTATTGCCGTATTGCTGCTTCACGGGGGAGCTGTTCATTTGTTGGTGGCTGTTGATCTCGACGAGTGTACCCTCATGCTCATCGTTGTCTTGTTTGTTATGTTTTTCATCATGTATTCACCACACCAGATTGAGGAGTGTTATACCAAGATGGATGTGTGTATGAGATTATTGTACTTATTTGTTATTTTTAGTTGTTTGTTGTAGTTTCTTTGTAGCAAGCTGGAGTTCCATATTATGTACACTCTAGCTTGAGAGGGAGTGTTGAAGAGTATGTAAGGGTAGTTTAGGTATTGCTTGTAGTAGTGAGGGTATTATAGTCTTTGTACTCATGTTGCCCTAGATGATCCCAAGGTTGCCAGAGAGGGAAGCGAAAGCGGGAAGTTGGAAGCAGGAAGTGGGAAGCAAAGGGTCGGGAGAAGCAACAGGGAAGCGTGGAGGGAAGCACCGGGGAAGCACGACGGGGAAGCGTGTTTCCCATTTTTGTGATTCCCATAAAATTAAAACGATAGGAAGCGACGAGGAAGCGCATTCTCAATTTGGGGAAGCGTGATTCCCGTTTCTTGGGAAGCAGATCCCGTTGTTGGAGAAGCACGATCCCACTTTTTGGAGAATCATCGAGATTCCCAATTCGGAATCCGGTTCCAGGGAATCGCGATTCCACGATGCGGGGGAAGATTCCTGCTTCCTTGGATGGGCCTATATATACATCATTTACATGAGGAGCTCCCTAGTGGAGACTCTCCATCTCTTCACTCATCTTCTTCTTCCCCTCTTCTAACCCTAATTCCATTTCTAACATATGTGTGTGTGTGTGTGGAAAGTTGTTTCTACGGGGTACTGCAGATAACTTATCTGTGTTGCCCCTCAAAAAAATCATGCATGCATTGTTTGGATGATCCAAACCATTAATTTGGATGTTCCAAAGATAGATAGGGTGTTCTAAAAAAATCAGCTCCATAGGATCATCCTAACCCTTCGATTTGTGGAGGTTAAAATGGATGGACATAAACCTTCACAAATCTGGCCATTTTGTGGAGGTTTATACCCGTCCATTTTAACCTCCACAAATCGAAGGGCTCCTATGGATCTGATTTTTCGAGCACACCCTATCTATGTCAGGGCCTATCAAATGAATGGTTTGCATCACCCAAACAATGTGGGCCCCCACTGTATTTGGGGCCGACGGAGTAGATAACTTATTTATTCTATAGAGTAGACACGCCTCTCTCTCTCTCTCTCTCTCCCTATCTATATATATAGACACATACACACAGACATATATATATATATATATATATACATATATATATATATATATATATTTTTTTATTTTTATTTTTTTTTTTAATTTTTTTAATTTTTTTTTTATTTAATAAAAATTACAGAATCTACAAATCCTACATTTTGAGGTGTTGGTCATTCCGTCGAAAATCGATTTTACAGTATAGACGCTTATGACCTCCCCCTTTGTGCCCTGCGGTAATGATTCCTCTGGCATTACGACCTTTACCACAATGATGCTGTCCATAATGCTGTTCATAGATCAAATTATTTCGTGGATTGGATTTCACTTGACTGTCTACGGCTCCATTGCGTGTGCTCGGGGTAGAAGTTTTGTAATCCCTCGTTACTGCCCATAGGAGAAGTAATAGGTAGGGATGACAGGATTTGAACCCGTGACATTTTGTACCCAAAACAAACGCGCTACCAAGCTGTGCTACATCCCTTTCAATTGTTGTACAGTTTGATTGTAGGGAATCCTTGTCTTGTTTTCCACATTGTTATTTCCTAATATCTAGAGACAATTTCTCTTGCCATTCCTATTTCAATGGGAACTTGATGAGTCGATCCGCCTACACGTCTTGCCTTTACTGCTATATCGGGAGTTACTCCACGTATTGCTTGACGTAAAACAGATAGTGGATTTGTTTCTGTTTTCTGTTGAATCTTTTTCACGGCTCGATAGATAATTTGATAAGCCAATGATTTTTTTCCGTGTTTCAAAATACGGTTAACCAACATGTTAACTAATCGATTACGATAAATTGGATCGGATTCATGCGGTACTTCATCATACGATTCATATAAGATCCATCTGTCTAGATATCATCATATACATCCAGAAAGCCGTATGCTTTGGAAGAAGTTTGTACAGTTTGGGAAGGGGTTTTTATTGATCAAAAGAACGAATCTACTTCAACCGATATGCCCTTAGGCACGGCCAGAACGAACAGAGATAGAATTAGATCGATTCCCGAAATGCCATTCTGGATATTCCTCAATGTCCCGGCTATTCACGGAACATGACAAGCAGATGAATAATCATCTGCTTCCAGAAGAAATCGACGAATTTCTTGGGAATCCTACAAGATCAATTTGTTCTTTTTTCTCTGACAAAGGGTCAGAACTTAATCTGGGTTCGAATCCTACTGAGAGGTCCACTAGAGATCAGAAATTGTTGAAGAAACAACAAGAAACATGCTCATGTCACGTCGAGGTACTGCAGAAGAAAAAACTGCAAAATCCGATCCAATTTATCGTAATCGATTAGTTAACATGTTGGTTAACCATATTCTGAAACACGGAAAAAAGCCTACATAGCAGTTCCAATGCTACGCCTTGAACCACTCGGCCATCTCTCCTACATAATCTTATGATTATGACCCAGAAACCGAGTGAATAGCGAGTCATTCATATTATTGTATTATTGCAATACAGGTATGACCAATCAATTCTAAATAGAAATAAGAAAACTTTTCATTAAAGAAAGATCTTCCCTCGAGGATCGAGGGATAAAAAAAACCGAATCCACAAATCCTACATTTTGAGGTTTGGCAAATCCAACACCTCGAATATGTGCCGGACCCCAAAATGCAAATCCAAATCCATGCAACACAGATCATAAGTCAATCTAGACTATATAAGAGATACAATTCAGAAGAACGAAAATCATAGATTAAAAAAAAAAAAAATCATAGATTTTATGGGGTACTCACGTTGCTTCCCCCACGAAATCATCCGCGGAGCCGGTATCACTGTCCATTATTTTGAGAGTAAGGTCTGAGACACCATCAGAAACGTTAAATACAAAGGTCTCGTTCCATTCTGGTTCAGTTCCTTTACCTGTGGCAACACAAAGTTACTTTAAATAAACTATGGTATTAGAACAGATATAAATAATACATTTGGGAAGAAAGCAAGAAAAGCTAAATTACAAGTATAACTACTAGCGCCCAGTTCTTATCGGATTTTGAGAATCAATTTGAGTCCAAAACTGATTATTAGACTCAAAATTAAAAGCAATTTTGAGTTCAATAATCAGTTTTGGACTAGATCAATTCTTCTTTTTCTTCTTTTTTTGAATGGCTATGTATTATTAATGAAACACCGAGATGGTCAAGTACAAAGGGGCGGCCCAGTGCACGAGGCCCCCGCCATTGCAAGGTCTTGTGAGATGTCTGGGAGATGGTCAAGTACAGAGCAAAGTAAAAAATAATATACATCTGAAAGAATAAAATAAAGGTTCGAAGAGGCAAAAAATCATTGAGCACCATCTCTTCCTTCTCAACCCCTTCTCTAGCAAGCCTATCAGCCACTCCATTGGTGGACTAGCTACTCTGGAAGAATCAGTATTAGACGTGAGATGAAGATAATATGATTTTACAGAAAAGTCCCTAATGAATTCCATATCCATACCCTTTTATCCTCTCTGGACTGCCTGTGTCTATCGAGTTCATTGAGAGTAATGGACTCGATCAACTCTCAAAATCCAAAACAAACAAGGCCCAAGGAAACTTGGACCGTGATATCTCCCAACAAAGAGGATCAGCCAAAAACTTAGTACAAAATAAGCTCCATTGTGACCCTAACGGTCTTGATACTGTGAACTTTTGAAGTGGGAGTGATACTCTTCTTACTCTATGTAGAAGATTCACCCAACAAAAAAGTTCTGGCAAATGGAATGGAAGCCACAAAAAGCTTTGAAATCTGTCTGTCAGAAGCTATGCTACCAACTTCGGAAGATTCTTTAGTGAAATATTTTTAGAATGATAATATTATTTTCTTATTTTCTGTTGGTAAGAGAGAGAAAAACATAATAAGAAAAAGAAAAAGTGAACTCACTGCAAAAGAAAAGGAAAGAAACAGCAAACCCAGATTGTTAATTATTGGGTAGAGGGGAAAGAGAAGAAAACCAAATGAACCAAAAAGATAATCCAGCCCAAATTGGCATGCAAATCAAAGCAAGGCTGCAGTCATTTTTGTGGCAAAATGGCTTACTCTCTCATTTTCTCTCCTTGATTTCAATGAAACGAATGGCCTAAGGGTGATAAGACCTTGAATAGAAATTTGACCAAGTACTCAAAGAACTCACTAAGTCGATTTGACTTAGATTAATTGAGTATCAACAATTGAGTATCAAGTTTTCAAGTTCGAAAAATAGATTAATTGCTCAGCCAAGTTTCAAGTAGAAAGCCTTAAGGTGTCAAATTTTAAAATCTTGCTGTAGGAGACCCCACACACCCCACTTTTAGCGCTTCAAACTTACCCTACTATATTCCAGACATTGACCCACTACTCCCATATCGTTTCCATGAGAAAAAACTTTTACACCTATGCCAAATTAATTATCTAATGGTTCTTGTAAATTGCAACCAGATCAATGTGACGAACCAGAGGACTGAATAAAGAAAGAAAACTGCAGCAAATAAAGAAAGTATCGTATAAGAAAAAGGATTTTGAAAACATATCCGCCTTTATATGATCCACAGCCACAGATGTGGCGGATGGATCAAACACTGTTAATCGTGGCCAATGCCAGATTCAGGCATCCAAGAATTTAAAGAGGCTAAGAAATGCACCTGATGCAACACTGCTCTTCTGCTCTTGAGTGCGGCAGGTGAGGATGACATAAGGATCCATGTTACCTGTTTTGTTTGACATTTAAAGCTCATCAAACATACGACAGTGAACTAATAATAAACCAAAAAAACAGAACTGAGATAAGATTGCTATGTTGGACAAGACTTTAAAATAGATGTCTATTTAGAAAACTCCAATATAAAAATGAATAGATGTAATTAAGTAGTAGGGACCTGACTGCAAAATAATATCGGAATAGGTTCACCATTCTCATTTCTCACAATTAAACTAGTGCCAATGACCAGTTTATCAAAAAACAATCACTAAAATTAAAAGAAATCTGGTAATTGTGACATAAATAAGTCAAACTATTAATCATACACCTTTTAAAAAAAATATTAATCATACACCCAGAAATCAATGATTCAGATCATAGAGTAACTCATTTTTTTCAGAATTGGTGGCAATAAACTCATTTCAGGAAAAAGTCACTTCTAAAAACAAGCTCCGAAAATTTGAAACAAAAAAAGCCAAGCAAAAAATAGTATTTCACATTTGACACAGCACAAAAACATGTTGATATGCCCACATTAAGTCTTAACACTACTAGCGATACGTATACAAGTGTCGAAAGGGGTGTTGATATGTGTTGACACGTGTGTCAGCAGTGAATTCAAAGTGCCGGCTAAATCATAGATTAGTATCTATCAAATAGCTTAACAACAAGGGCATTCCCTTTACGAATGCGAAGGCTATTCAGGGATGTGAAGAATGGGCTATCCGAGTACTTAGTACTCCCTTTCCCATATACATTGAGAAGGGAACCATAGGGCATATAAACTAGCAACTTTTGGGATAGATTGTTCTAGTCTACGAGTATGGATGAGATACCCTGCTTGCAGCAGGCCACATGCCGGGGGGTGGTTCCAGTTTTGTTTGTGTGTTCAGCTAGCACGGCTGATGTTGTTTTTTGTTGTTTGGGTTCTTAATAGTCACTTATTTGAAGAAGAAGAAGATATTGGAGGGCCCAAATAGAAGTTTGTGTTTCGTAGGAATCAAAAATAGAAACCTACTAAATGCATTGAGTCATTGCCAAAAAAGAAATCATCGCAGATGTGGTTCATGACTCAAAATGCCACCAAAAGAAAGCAAGACCAGGAAATTAACATGAAACTTTCACCAACTTCCAGAGAATATCATATTTTCAATATAATTTCAAATGGAAAAGTAGCAAAAATAGCAATCGATAAAACATGAGTAAAATATAACAGATATGAAAATTTCAATTTGTAGCCTAAAGGAAAGCTAGATCAGAAGTTAACATCATACTCTCAGTGTTTAAAAACATAGATGCGGGTCAAAATGTGGCCAAGAAAAATCCTTATCAACTCAGCGCAGACGCGACCAAGAACACGGTTGACGTGGCTGAGTACTCGGTTGGCGCGGTAATAACTCGGGAGAGTCAAAGGAGTTTTTATTGACTCTGTAGGGCAAAATGCGGAAGGCGGTGGAAAAATGTAGAATGTGGCCAAGGGAAAAGGGAGTTGACTCAGGGAGTCCACGATGATGCAGGGGAGTTTTAAAATATGCTCTCAATAACTAAAGTTACAGCCCAAAGGAAAGCTAGATCAAGTAGTTATCATGATACTCTAAAAAACAAACAGTGAAAGTATTTTTTTCATGAATCAGAAACAGAGACCTTAGCGAGCATAACAATGAAAAAAAAAGGAAAAAAAAAAAAACTAGAGAACACCGTTTGTATTTAAGTTCAAATTTCTACCCAAATAAGGCAGATCTGATGGTACTAAAACAAAAATAGAAAACTGATAAAATGGAAAAATTATGAATGGATTTATGAAAACCCAATGAGAAAATCGGCATTTTTATGAATTGGATGAATGAAACAAAATCCTAGTAAACATATGGTAAAAAATCAACAAACTCCAACATATGAAAAAAAAAATCAAATTTCTGTAATGAGAATGCAGCTCTATAAAACATAAATACACAGAAAGAGCCTGTGAATATGATTTTCCACACAAATAACACAAGCATGAAAAACAGATCCCTACTAAAAGTATGATTATACATCACTCGCATGAAAATATTCAAATCTCCCAAAAGAAACCGAAAGAATCAAAACATGAAAATGAGAGAGAGAGATGACAATGTGAATTTGCAGATCTTACAGAGAAACTTAGTGTTCATAATTCATATTAGCCAAAAACAAAGAGGTAGCAAACACTAAACAAAGGGATGAAGAACCTTAGAACAACATTCGTACAAAGAAATTCAAGTGACCATTCACAAGAGGCAAGATTCAAGGAATCGTAACAGGATTGAGAATGAAGGGTACAAAAGACAGTCAATGAATTTCAAGAGGCTACAGGGAAGAGTGATGTTCGTACGAAAATGCAAGGGTCCAAGTAAAATTGTGGATAAAAAGAATGAATAAAACATGAAAAATCAAATCTCTGACAGGAAAAGATAGATGTGAACAAATTAAAAAGGAAGAAGACAAGAAAAAGAAAACTAGAGTGAGCATAGAGAGAAAATTGATGTTCGTATGAATAAGAAATAGAGGTTTAGTAAGACTTTGGATTAAAAACCTAAATGTATCATTCTTATGAAAAAAATTCAAATAACTACCAAAAATAGGCACCAGAGAGAGAGAGAGAGACAACAAAGGGACTAGAGTCTTGAGATGTTTAACAGTCACTGTTCGTATGAATCAGAAACGAGATATCCAGTGTGAATATCGAAGTATAAAAAAAAAATCTCTTCCAAACTGCCAAGAGTTCCCAAAGAAAACCGATGTTCGTATGAATTAGAAAACAGAGATCCAGAAAAATTATGGATAGAAAAATGCCCTAGAAAATATTATTTGTGAGAGAAGAAAAGGAGGGGGTGGGGGTATGTTCGAAGCTCTGAAAAAAATCTGAGGGAATTAAATCAAAGATAAACAAAACAAAACTAGAGAGAAGTTGAATAGAAGGTTGATGTTCATATGATTAGAAACATAGCCTGGTAAGAGTGTGGCTGAAAACCCGAGAAAACGTCATTCTCATTGACAAATTCAATTATCCACTGTAAAAAGCACAAGAAAGAGAGAGCAAGATGCAATGGTTAGAGTCTTAATATTTTATAGGAACAGTTGCTGCTCATAAACAAAGAACTAGCAGCAGTATGGATGTAGACAAGGACTCAAGAAAACAATATTTGTACTAAAATGAAATCAAATATCCGAGAAATCGAACAAAAATACACAGAACAAAACTAAATTAGAGAGAAGGGTCTTGTAGATAAAATGATAAAATAACAGAAGGAACTTATATAGCACGTAAAAATAACGATAAAATAAATCAAATATCCGATGCAATAATGATATTTCAATAAGTTACTACAACATCAGTAGATGCAAAAGAGAATGATCTTGTAGATAAAATCACTTTTTACAGTAATCAGAAACAAAAATCCTGTAACAAGTACAGACATAAAATAATAAAAAATATAGCTCGTAAAGGAAATTTCAATTATTGAAGGAACTTAGACTCAAGGTTTTAAATATTGATTTTGGCTTTGATTTCGGTCGCAACAGAAACGTTTCGGTTTCGGTGGAAATACTATAAAATCAAGGAAACGTATTACAACATATGCAAATGACAGAATTTAAAGATGAAACTTCAGGAAAAGCTAGAATAAGCACAAATACGCACTTATAAATTATCATATAAGCAAGACAACCATCCATAATGGTTTAAAAAATATCAAACACCCAATGACATGCACTGTCGCTTATGTCAAACAATTTAGTACCTGCCAAAATTCACATGTAATTCATATAAATATGTATAAATAATACATGCTACACATTTTTCATTCACTTCGTATAAAAATAATTATATATTACATACTAATATAGTATATATTACATACTAATATGGTATACGACTATTACACTTTCAATTTTGATTTATGCATTTTGGTCATTTCTGTTTCGGTGGGGACGGAAACAGAAACATTTCAGTCATTTCGTGTCGGTTTCCGTGGAAATTTAAAACCATGCTTAGACTAGTTCAGCAAAAGAAAAGCCAAAGAGCAAGATTTTCAGGAGCTTATGCATTACTCAGGGGTCATGTGTTAAAACCAAAACCTAGCTAACACGCAAATAACAACAACACTAATAACAATTATGATAAACTAGAAGACAAACTTTACAATGAAATCCCTATCGCAAAGCGACCGAAGAAACTAAAACAGAAGATTGGAAAAAGAAAAAGAAAAAGAGAGTGACTAGACTGACAAATACTGTTCGCGCGCACGCACACACATGCATATATATATATGAGGAATGTGTTCGTGCGCTTGAGCTCTAACATCAAATGGTACGCTTGAGTGCACCAATCACATGGGTCCCACAATTTCTGTGAGGATCCAAACCATTCATTTGCAAGGCCCCATCATAGATAGGGTGTGTACCAAAAATCAGCTCCATTGAATCATCCTAACCCCTCCAAAAGTGGAGGGCAAAAATGGGCAGATTTGTGGTCTGTCCATTTTGACCTCCTCAAATGGATGGGTTAGGATGATCCTATGGAGCTGATATTTTGTACACACCCTATCTATGTAAGGGCCTTTCAAATGAATGCTTTGGATCATCCTAACAATGTGGGCCACATGGGTTTGAGAGCTCAAGCGCACCATTTGATTGGAACGCTCAAGCTCACAATCCTTTTCCTCTATATATATATATATATATAGTGAAAATATGGACACAAGGAAAAACTAGAAAACATAATTCATATGAGAAAACCAAATTCCAGCATAAATAAAGCGGGAATGGAAGGAAATGAAGAAAAAAATTAGTAAAAAGCAGTAGTGTTGCATCCTTGGTAGATTTGGGATGGCTTGGGTTTTCCCACTTCGTTTGATTGATCTATTGGATAGTTAGTACTTCATGCCCTGGCCTGCAGAAGAAGGATCATTTGGAGGGTGGCTCTGCTAGCCACAATTTCAGTTCGTTGAAGGAGAGGAATGCAAGGCCATTCAAAAATATTGTCAAAGGCCCTTCACTTAATAAAATATCTCGATCATTATTTCTTGGGTGAGGATCCTCGCCCTCCTTCCAACTCTTCTCTAACTTAGATATTAATAGATGCTCGAAGGAGATTTACTCTAGCTCTGAGAGAGTGGAATCGGTAACCCCTAGATGGAAACCCCTAACCCTGGCTGGATGACGTTAAACTTTGATGGATCTAGCATTGGTAACCCTGGGCCATCAAGAGTGAGGTCTCCTCGTACGGATTGTATGAGCTTACTTGGGACCCATTGGGGGCTAAGGACTCAAAAAAGACAGAGGTTACAGCGGTAGTCCTCATGCTCAGAAAAGTGATTTGGACAAACTAGTTGTGGAGGGAGATTCCATCAATGTTATTAGATAGACGGTCGGTAGCTGGCCTAATCCTGGAGGTTTGTAGAGGTGATCGATTAGATTATTCAGGATCAAGTGGAGGGGCGGTCAGTTCGTTTTCATCATGTTCACTGATCGGCTAACCAGATCTGGAGCTAATAGAGAGAGCCTGGAGATTTTTTATTTTCTTCCCTAGAGTCTTGTTTTTGGTTTGTATTTTCTCTATAGCTTTCTTATGTATCTCCAACCACCGCATTCTAGTGGTCCTCTCTCATTTTAATAAAATGTATGTCATTTCAAAAAAAAAAACTCAGTCAAGAATAGTTTTCACACAAAAAGAAACTATTCCTTAAAAACAAAAACAATAACCAAGTACACATTTAAAATAAAAGCAGATAATGTCTCTCATATGGATAAGTTAAAATCAGTGTTTAAAAAAGAGGATATGGGTCAAAATGCAGCCAAGAAAAATCCTTGTCAACTCAGCATGGACACAACTAAGAGCGCAACTGCAGCGGGTGACTACTAGGTCGACGGGGTCACAAGTCCAAAGAGTCAAAGGAGTTTTATTAACTCTGTATGGCAAAATGCAGAATGTAGGGGCAAAATGCAGAATGCGGCCAAGGGGGGGAAAAGTCGACCCGGGGGAGTCTCCATGATGGCACAGGATGGTTGAAATTGTTGCGGGGTCCAGCCCCATGATGTGGGCCCCACACCCACACACAGTATCCTATTGAATATAGGAAACTAGAGATGTTTCCTAATCGCAAAAAAGAGAAACAAAAGGAGAGATAAAAAGAAGTCGTGTGTGGGTGTGACGAGAGAAAAAAAAAATACATGATAGGAAGAAGAGAGAAGGAGAAGAAAGAAGAACAACGGTTTTAGGGTTTTGCTCGGGATCAGAATCTAAGGCCCTTTTGGGCATTCTTCTTGAAGATTTTCACCGCACCGTTGAATCCTCTTAATGCTCGGAGACTTCGCGAGGATTTGGTTTTTCGATCTTGAAGATTGGAATGCGTATTTGTGGTGAGAAATTGGGATTGGCCATTCCTAAGAAGGTAAAGTATCTTTCTAATTTCTTGTATTTCCTTAAGTCTTGGGTGAAAACTCGAGAGAGACGCTACATTACCCACTTTGATTAGTGGATATTCCGTAGTATTCGCCCTGTGGTTTTTTTCTCTTCACTGGAGGGTTTTCCACGTAAAAGAATCCTTTTAAAGAGAAGAAGAATAAAATCCAAGAAAACACCAACTTAAATTATAATTCCTGATTATTAAAAACATTGTTTGGAAATATTAAAAACAGAAACATATCAAGCAGGTGATTAAAATAACCTAGAAAACACCAATTCATTGGAGAAACATTAAATTAATGAAGGAAAAAAAATCCAGATCCAGATAAAACTAAACCGATAATCAGGAAAGCATAGCGCTGTTCATTTGAATCAAAACAGAAGCCTAACAAATAGAAAGGTTAAAATATATATACGAAAAACATTTTCCAATCAGTGCCAGAAAATCGAGATCTGAAAAAAATTGTAGAAGAAGAACAGCCAAAGAGAGATTCCAGGGAAAAACACAGATCAAAAGAATCCAAAACAAAAACCTAAAACACAGAGAGTTGAAGAAACAAAATAGAAAAAAACAGCATTAATATGAAGAAATTCAAATGAGTTTCAGAAAAGCAAGATCTGAGGGACATTGAGGCAGAAGATAATTAAAAGAAAAGAGAGAGCTATTGAATGATGAGATATTCTTGAAAACTCACAGAGAAAATCAGTGTTGTCGAGACCTTTGGCACAGACGAGAAGAACTTCGATCTTTCCTTGAGGCATTTTCTATCGATCTTAGAATCGTTTGAGAGATGGAATGAAGGAAAAGAAAAGAAATGGATTTGAAAATGAATATTTGAAGGAGGTATTTGTATCAATCCTCACACGGAAAAAGCAAACCGCGTAAAACGGACAACGCGAAAGAAAGCAAGAACCATCGGATTCATGAATATTATGAACCGGGTTCGTGAATATTGTGAACCGCCCCGGGCCCATTATTTGAAGGAAATTTGACACAGGGGGACTAATAAAAGACATAATATCAGAGGGGTCAAGTGCTTGTTGGAAATGACAGAAGGGGGTCAAAATTTGGTTTTCAAAATTTCGTGGGACGAAAATGCCCCTCTGGCAGAAACAGTGAAATGACTTAGAAAAATTTAAAAATAAAACATTTACGTTTTCCCTCTTCTCTCTTCTCTCCTCTCGTCTCTGTTAAATTTTTTTCGTCCTCTCCTCCCTCCGGCGATCTCTACGGCAATCACTCCGGCGATCTCGACGGCAATCTCGACCAAGGTGAAAAGTACGTATCAAACCTCGCATTTGAAGGAAACCCTACCTGGTACGTCGTTTCCTTCCCTTCCTTTATTCAATCTCATTTTTATTTATTTTTGAAGAGGAAAATCAGATTGAGAGAGATGCAAAAGGGGGGGGGGGAATCCTTTTTCATGCTATATGTTTTTTATTTTTTTCAGTTCATATACATGTCAGTTACTGCATTTCCTCCTACAGAGTAAAATAGTTGTAAATGCTTTTAAATGTTGTTTGTTGCTGCTAGGGTTTTATGTTTTACAATAATTTGTGAAATGGAGAAACGTTCTGCTGTTTATTTATTGTAGGGTTTTATTTTGTACATTAATTTGTGAAATGGAGAGATGGGATTTCATTTCATATATGCGTATCCACCTACAGAGTAAAATAGAGTTGCATGCTACGGTATTTGTTGATGCTAGGGTTTAATTTTTGACATTAATTTGTGGAATGGAGAAATGCAATTTCGTTTCATGTACATATGTTAATGCTAGGCTTTTAATTTTACAATTTGTAGAGTGGAGAAATGGGATTTCAAAACACCTTCTTGAAAACCATGTAGAGCTCCCCTATATTGGCCTTGAAAACCCTCTTTTGGTACTAGTAGCTGGAAACCCTTTTCTGTGAACTTGGGGACCATGTTGGGCAGTTGATGGCCCCTCTATGGGGACTTCTTCTAGGTACTATTAACCCCTTTTTTGTAGCTGAAAACCCATGACTTTCAACTTGACGACCATCTTCTGGATTTGATGGACCCTCCAAGGGTACTTCTTCTACCCCATTTGAGGGCCCATAATCCCTTCTCTAATACCATGCATAGCTCCCCTCTATTGCCCTTGAGAAGCCCCCCTTAGGTACTAATAACCCCCTTTTTGTAGCCGAAAACCCATGACTTTCAACTTCACGACTTTCTTCTGGATTTGATGGACCCTCCAAGGGTACTTCTTCTACCCCATTTGAGTGCCCATAATCCCTTCTCTAATATCATGCATAGCTCCCCTCGGTTGCCCTTGAGAAGCCCCCCTTAGGTACTAATAACCCCTTCTTTGTAACTGAAAACCCATGCCTTTCAACTTGAGCACCATCTTTGGATTTGCTGCACCTTCCAAGGGTACTTCTCGTACCCCATTTGAGGGCTCATAATCCCTTCTCTAATACCATCCATAGGTCCCCTCTATTGACCTTGAGAAGCCCCCCTTAGGTACTAGTAACCCCTTTTTGTAGCTGAAAAGCCATGACTTTGAACTTCAGGACCATCTTCTGGATTTGATCGACCCTCCGAGGGTACTTCTTCTACCCCATTTGAGGGCCCATAATCCCTTCTCTAATACCATCCATAAGTCCCCTTTGTTGCCCTTGAGAAGCCCCCCTTAGGTACTAATAACCCCTTCTTTGTAGCTGAAAACCCATTCCTTTCAACTTGAGCACCATCTTTGGATTTGCTGCACCCTCCAAGGGTACTTCTCCTACCCCATTTGAGGGCCCATAATCCCTTCTCTAATACCATCCATAGGTCCCCTCTATTGGCCTTGAGAAGCCCCTCTTAGGTACTAATAACCCCTTCTTTGTAGCTGAAAACCCATGCCTTTCACCTTGAGGACCTTCTTCTGGATTTGATGGACCCTCCAAGGGTACTTCTTCTACCCCATTTGAGGGCCCATAATCCCTTCTCTAATACCATGCATAGCTCCCCTCTATTGCCCTTGAGAAGCCCCCCTTAGGTACTAATAACCCCTTTTTTGTAGCTGAAAACCCATGACTTTCAACTTGAGGACTTTCTTCTGGATTTGATGGACCCTCCAAGGGTACTTCTTCTACCCCATTTGAGTGCCCATAATCCCTTCTCTAATACCATGCATAGCTCCCCTCGGTTGCCCTTGAGAAGCCCCCCTTAGGTAATAATAACCCCTTCTTTGTAGCTGAAAACCCATGACTTTCAACTTCAGGACCATCTTCTGGATTTGATGGACCCTCCAAGGGTACTTCTTCTACCCCATTTGAGGGCCCATAATCCCTTCTCTAATACCATTCATAGGTCCCTTCTGTTGCCCTTGAGAAGCCCCCCTTACGTACTAATCACCCCTTTTTGTAGCTGAAAACCCATGCCTTTCACCTTGAGGACCTTCTTTTGGATTTGATGGACCCTCCGAGGGTACTTCTCCTACCCCATTTGAGTGCCCATAATCCCTTCTCTAATACCATCCATAGGTCCCCTCTATTGCCCTTGAGAAGCCCCCCTTACGTACTAATAACCCCTTTTTTGTAGCTGAAAACCCATGACTTTCAACTTCAGGACCATCTTCTGGATTTGATAGACCCTCCAAGGGTACTTCTTCTACCCCATTTGAGGGCCCATAATCCCTTCTCTAATACCATCCATAGCTCCCCTCTATTGCCCTTGAGAAGCCCCCCTTAGGTACTAATAACCCATTTTTTGTAGCTGAAAACCCATGACTTTCAACTTGAGGACTTTCTTCTGGATTTGATGGACCCTCGAAGGGTACTTCTTCTACCCCATTTGAGTGCCCATAATCCCTTCTCTAATACCATGCATAGCTCCCTTCGGTTGCCCTTGAGAAGCCCCCCTTAGGTACTAATAACCCCTTCTTTGTAGCTGAAAACCCATGCCTTTCACCTTGAGGACCTTCTTCTAGATTTGATGGACCCTCCGAGGGTACTTCTCCTACCCCATTTGAGTGCCCATAATCCCTTCTCTAATACCATCCATAGGTCCCCTCTATTGCCTTTGAGAAGCCCCCCTTACGTACTAATAACCCCTTTTTTGTAGCTGAAAACCCATGACTTTCAACTTCAGGACCATCTTCTGGATTTGATGGACCCTCCAAGGGTACTTCTTCTACCCCATTTGAGGGCCCATAATCCCTTCTCTAATACCATGCATAGCTCCCCTCTATTGCCCTTGAGAAGCCCCCCTTAGGTACTAATAACCCCTTTTTGTAGCTGAAAACCCATGACTTTCAACTTGAGGACTTTCTTCTGGATTTGATGGACCCTCCAAGGGTACTTCTTCTACCCCATTTGAGTGCCCATAATCCCTTCTCTAATACCATGCATAGCTCCCCTCGGTTGCCCTTGAGAAGCCCCCCTTAGGTACTAATAACCCCTTCTTTGTAGCTGAAAACCCATGCCTTTCACCTTGAGGACCTTCTTCTGGATTTGATGGACCCTCCGAGGGTACTTCTCCTACCCCATTTGAGTGCCCATAATCCCTTCTCTAATACCATCCATAGGTCCCCTCTATTGCCCTTGAGAAGCCCCCCTTACGTACTAATAACCCCTTTTTTTGTAGCTGAAAACCCATGACTTTCAACTTCAGGACCATCTTCTGGATTTGATGGACCCTCCGAGGGTACTTCTTCTACCCCATTTGAGGGCCCATAATCCCTTCTCTAATACCATGCATAGCTCCCCTCTATTGCCCTTGAGAAGCCCCCCTTACGTACTAATAACCCCTTTTTTGTAGCTGAAATAGAGTTGACTTTGAACTTCGGGACCTTCTTCTGCATTTATGCTAGGTTTTATTTTTTACGTTAATTTTTGGAATGGAGAAATGCGATTTCATTTCATGTACATATCAGTTACCGCATTTCCACCTACGGAGTAAAATAAATGCAAATGGTCGTCTGCTATTTGTTTATGCTAGGCTTTTATTTTTACACTAGGTGGAGTGGAAAAATGGGTTTTCAAAAACACCTTCTTCAATACCATGTAGAGGGCACAATTTATAGTTGCTGGGCCTTCTTTAATACCATGTGGAGACCCATGTTCATTGTTGAAGCAGTCATGGTTCACTTGTTTTATCTTCGATTTCATTTATTAAATTATTGGTCCAATGGTGGTCATTGAATTCCAATACCTAGTGCTTATCTGCTTTGTTTCTCAAAAGGTCTGATGCTATAAGTTTTTTTTTTAATGCATGTGAGCTAATACTCGCCTGATGCCCATGTGGATGAGAATTTTAACAGACCTCCTAATCTGTTTTGGGGGTTTGTCCTTGTTGTTGTGCTTTCAGAAAATTCATATAGAACACTGGTCGTTGCACTTATTGGTTAGCTCTTTTATTTCTTGTTTGCTTTGCTTCATATCTAAGAAGCCAGACCTTAGAGGTTACAGACATGATACATATTTTCAAGTAAGTATGAGAATTGTAATAATTGTTGGTTTGCTTGGTAGCTTTTCTTCATAATAGTACTGATTGGGAATATGAGTTTATGCTATGGGTTGGATTTTATTGATTTTCTTGGTAATTTATTTTAGAGATGATGAGGACGAGATTTTTAATGATTGTCAATATAACTGAGTTTTTGGGTTATGAATTGATCTCGGTGATTTTGATTTGGTTGTTCATTGTTATACAGTTTTTATCCGGTCAGGAGCCATTCAAAGCCTTGAAAGATGGTGATGCGAAAAAGTGATAGAGTGAAAATAACAAAGCCTCCAAGAAGGACAGAAAGGAGTTTAGAAGGGGAGGAGACGAAAACTGCAGCTGTGAAGAAGAGAGGAACAGATGTAAGTGTGTATGTTGTTAATTGTATCAATCATAGTAAGTTAATTCATTTACCACATATATTTTGGCGATGTAATTTGTTTTGGAATGTCAGACAATACCTGACTGGCACTGTAAGTGTCATTTTTTATCATTAATTTCTACATTACTGTAGGGAATAATGTACATCTGACATTTACTTCTCTTCCTTGAAGATTGTCGATATATATGGGAAGCACGTGCAGTCCTCCAACGACGATGGGTTAGCAGATCCTACAATGGAGGGAATTGTCTTCGTTCCATCGGTGGTACATGTAAGTGTTATTTCTATCATCCCACATTGAGGTTTACATAAGATTTTATCTGTAGTATCCCATTGAATTCCTTTTTTTATAGGGAACTCTTACTGCAGTAGGGACCGAAGTCACTGAGGTCCAGAGGGTAGAAAAGTGGAGGACAGCGAAAGACGCTCTGCACAGTAGACTTATAAACCACCACCTCGAAGCAGTAAAAATGGTACTATTACCATTATGTGAGGACAACCATTGGGTTCTCCTCATTGTCGATATGGTCAACAAAATCTTCCACGAATGCAATTCCTGTAAAGGAATGGAGTTCAAGGAAAGAGCAGGATTGACCGTAAGTGGGTTAACATCTTTAATGTTTTCCTACTTATAAATCTATACGTATAACACTTATGTTTCCTAAACCTGTCAATGTTAACCACTTGCAGGTTGTGTTGTTGAAGGAGTACTTAAAGGAAAGGGGCTGTGATATAGACCACTTTCAATATGCGCAGATGGAAAATTTCCCACAACAGGCCAATGGGTCAGTATATTAGTATATTTAAATGTTTATTTTTCTAGGCTATGATTTTGATTCGCTCAATACAACTGTTGTTATGCAGGTTCGACTGTGGTTTGTTCGTGCTTAAAGCGATCGACCATCTGTATGCAAATGATCCATTTACTTTCAGCAAGTCTGACATTCCCGCTTATCGGCTGCAGCTGTGCGAAAGATTCTTGCGCGGAGAGTTTGGGGACTGTGGTGATTTCCTTAAGGGAGATATATGACTGAAAAATGAAGAACCTCTCTTCAAGTTCTGATGGATGTTGTAAACATGGTGGACATTGATGGTCTTTCCAGTGAAGTTTTCTGTGTATTTGTAAGCAAAATGGGATAAAATGGGCTAAATTTATTTGTAATTGTTGGGCGCATATGTGTAGGATAGAAAGCAGGGTGTAGAGACACAGAGGGAGGGTTTGTTTGTATCTCAGCATACTGACAACTATGTATTTGTAATGAAAAATCAAGTTCTGTGAAGTGATGGTGGTTGTGGCATTGGGTTCATTGCGAAATATGGTAAAGGTCTTTGAAAATCATCAAATATTTGTTCATAAAGTTTTGGGGGAATTTATATTTCTATTGGATGGAAATATGATTTATTTGTAATTGTGGTTATTCTCTCTACTTTATATTTTCATCGTCATAGTTGGCAATGGGACCCCTGTTTTTTGTGCTTTTCCGGTTTTGTTTGGTTGGTTGAACTGTTTGGAAGAAAAAAATTCTTCCTCAAAGTTGTTCATAAATTCCACACTTAATTTCTTACAACAGCCACCCTCTTCTTTCCAAATGGACTTTCCACCCCACACCATAGGATGACCCATAACGTCCATTTGATGGGCCACAATTTCAATAGTTTGTGTAGCAAAAGACAATTCATACAAAATAAAAATATAAAATAAATGGGTTATCAGATCCTAAAGTGGAACCTCCAACGATTCTCGGAATTCCGAGACAATGTCTCGGAACTCCGAGATTTTCGCGACGGTCTTCTCGGAGCTCCGAGATATTTTCTCGGAACTCCGAGATTCGGTCAGTATAATATGAAAAAACCCGTCTATTGTCGGAGCTCCGAGAAATTTTCTCGGAACTCCGAGATTCGTTCCAGTAGCATATCCAAAAAACATGTATATTCTCGGAGCTCCGATAACATTTCTCGGAACTCCGAGATTCCTTCCAGAAGCATATCCAAAAAACCTGTATATTGTCGGAGCTCCGAGAAATTTTCTCGGAACTCCGAGATTCGTTCCAGTAGCATATCCAAAAAACATGTATATTCTCGGAGCTCCGAGAACATTTCTCGGAAGCATATCCAAAAAACCTGTATATTCTCGGAGCTCCGAGATTCGTTCCAGTAGCATATACAAAAAACCGTAAATTCTCGGAGCTCCGAGAGTAATTCGCGGAACTCCGAGATTCAGGCAATTGAAAAAAAAAAAATTCCTTTTGTTCTCGGAACTCCGACACAGTGTCTCGGAACTCCGAGAATCGGCCCAGGAGCTTCATAACCCTGGACCCGGTTCCTTTTTTTTACTTTACTTTTCTTCTCTTCTTTCCCTATACCTAAACCACTTCTCTTGAAACCCTAAGTCCACTTTTTCTTTCGTTCCGTCATTTTCTCCCTACATCTTCCTCCAAAACCCTCTTCTCCCTTCCAAATCCCTCTCTTCTTCCTAAAACCCTAACATTTCACCCCTTTTTCGTTTTTTCTTTCTTCCCTTATCTATTTCTCTTTTTGGCCTCCATTTTAGGGCTATTTCTCTTCTTCTTTACATATCACTTTTCTCTCCACCCATATTTCCTCTCACCATGCCTCCTAAAACCAAAAATCTCAACATCGGAGGCTCCTCCCAAGTTGAAGACCCCGAATACGTTCGTGAAGAAGTTCCCGACGAAGAAGGGCATTCACAGAAGAAGTCCAAGGCCAAGGCTGTGGCTGCCGAGGTTGTGGCCAAGTCCTATTTCACTGGGGATAAGGCGAAGAAACTTTGGGACGACGTCGGCACTAGGCGCGTCCTGACCGGTAGGTACATTGATCCCCCTGTCCTTGAAAATTTTGATTTAAAGGCCAAATTTGATGCTCTTCATTGGACACCCATCCTTCACATTAACGAACCCGTTTACCCTCGATTGATGCGTCTCTTCTATGCCAATCTCACCATTTCCCCTTCCTTCTTCAAAATCGAATCTAAGGTCAAGAAAACTGTCATCAAACTCACCTATCAGACTTTTGCCACAATATTTGGGATTAGCCATGAGGGCCTCTTACACTATTTTTGGCCGGACGATGGGACGCATGAACTTGATGATATTGATCATGACACTGTCTATGGGTGGATAACATGGCGCTACCACCCTAATATGCCCGTACAATCTGCCGACCTCATTCCGGTTGCGCGCGTGCTCCATAACTTCATGTACCACATCTTCATACCTCGTGGTGGGATGCGTGAAGCCGTAAGACCCTTAGAGGCATATATTATCTACAGCATCCTAGAGGGCCGCCAGCTTTGTCTGCCATATATCATGTTTCGCTTCATGTTTCAGACCCCTGAACGCTACCGATCTTCCTTGCCATATGGCATGATTCTCACCCGTGTCTTCCGGCACTTCGGCATCACCTTGGATGGAGAGATGACCATGACTCCTACTGCCCCGTTTGATGTTCCGACCTTTAACCGCATGGCTCTTAATGAAGCAGCGATTGACATCGATGTTCACGATGGAGGAGGCTACGAAGCCGAGGACCAGCCTGCACCGGCACCTCAGCCTTCAGAAGATACATCTCAGTTCTGCACTCGCCAGGATTTGGCTCACATGCAGGAGGCCATTGAGCGATCCATGGCCTCTCAGTTTCAGCAGTTGTCTACCCATGTCGACTCTGCGATTTCGACTCGCTTCCACACCATGACTTCCCACTTTGATGACCAGTGGGCCGCCTATTATCGCTACATCTCCAGTGGTCAGTGGGGCCAGGCGACGGGCAGTTCTTCTCATCACCCACCGCCTCCTTCGGAGCAGTAGATGGCTCTAGTTCTCTGATGATGGATCCTGTCTTGTTCAGATTTTTTTTATATTAGCCTTATCTATATGTTTCTATAGTGTTTGGATTATCAGTTGGTTGTATGGATCATATTTAGGTAGTTGCTTGGATAGTCAGTTGGATCTTTTTGGGATGTATTCCGTTTTATATAATTCTGTCACTGTTATGATGTGTCGTGGATGCTATGTCCTTTGAGTGGTTGTATGCACTTTCATTGGCTCACACCTACTCTCTTTCCTTTTGTTCCACCTTTTTTGGTGATGACAAAAGGGGGAGAATATTTGAGCTCCCAAGTCATAATAATATGCATATATTAAGGGGGAGTAAAGCTCTATGCTCCATTTTTTTGGGACATCAATGCCCATGAAACGAACAAAAAGGTCAATAAATAAAGGTTGCAAAATGACAAACTTTATTTCGCCCTTTCTTACCAGCAGGGAAAAGCTTTTTGCAAACTTTTTTGCAAAATGACAAACTTTTTGCAAAATGAACAAAAAGGTCATATATATATATATATATATATATATATATATATATATAAACAACCAATTTAATTTTCCAGTTCTTGAATTTTCTTACCAGCAGGGCAAAGCTTATTTTAACAATGCTTGCAAGGTAGAACTCATTCGAGCTTCAGAAAACTGGGCAGCCTTCAACTATGATAACCCATTCCACCTTAAGAAAACAGGGTTTCCCTCCAAAAATTACAGTATACCAGTAATTACAGTATACCATTAATTACAGTATAACAAAGAATACAGTATTCCACCTTCAAAAAATTGGGTTTCCCTCATAAAACTGGGCAGCCTTCAACTATGCACACTACTAATTACAGTATACCATTAATTACAGTATAACAAAAAATAGAGTATTCCACCTTCAGAAAATTGGGTTTCCCTTATAAAACTGGACAGCCTTCAACTATGCACACCACTAATTACAGTATACCATTAATTACAGTATAACAAAAAATAGAGTATTCCACCTTCAAAAAATTGGGTTCTCCTCAGAAAACTTGCCAGCCTTCAACTATGCACACCACTAATTACAGTATACCAAAAAAGGGTTTCCCTCAAAAAATTATTATATACAGCAACTAATTACTGTGCACACTTTCAATTAATCCACTTCTCCTCCTTCATCCAACTGGAGCCTCCAATGCATTCTCCGCGGAATAATTACGTGAAAAAAGGAGCTGCACAAGGTACACCCGACCTACAACACCACCACCACACCGAATAAGTATGGAATCGGGGATGTTCTATACTACTTATTTACCTTAATATATTACGTATCATGTACCTATTGAAAACGGGGGCAGAGGGTCCAATGGAAGATTCATCAGGGAGTTGTCTCTCCATGGGAGGTTCTCTGCAAGTCCTTTTGTTGTGGCCTAGTTTTCCACAGATCGTACATTTGCGATGCACTCCACTTTGCAATTCGCGGTCAGATCTTCTCGTTCGCGGCCGTCCAGGTGGTCTTTTCGCTATTGGAGGTAATACAGTCTGCAGAGGTTCTGGAGGCAGTTCCCATTGAGTGCGATCTACTGTAGGGTGAAGCACCTCACAGTACGTTTTCCGATACATCTCTATACGAAACCATTTATGGCAATAATCGTACTTATCAAAATCTGTGATGGCAATGGCTGCCATGGCATGTCCGCACGGAAGGCCAAGCGTTTGGAACTCACGACATGTACAGGTTTGTTGCAGCAAGTTTACGACATCATGATGATCACGGGACCTTACTTCAAATTCGTGCACACCTACTCGATAAGCAGTATATCCGCAACCCTGTTCCCTGGCCAGTCCCAAATGTTTTTCTGCATAATGCGTGCACTTTGTTTCCCATTGAAGGCCCATCGCTTGACGTTTCTGTATGTATTCGGAGCTAATAAAACGAGTCAACTCCACCGCAGCTGCAATCGGCAATTTTCTGGCATCCTTTAGCACTGCATTGTAACACTCCGATCTATTGGTGGTTAACACATCATATCTTTCCCCCTTGAAGTAGAAACTAGCCCAGTTTTCCTTCGGAATAGCGGCTATCCAGTTGTGTGCATTTTCATTCCTCGCCTTAATTTTTTCCATTGTGTCTCTGAAAACACTCTCTCTCAAAGCCCTAGCAGCTCTCCAGAACAATTTCTTAAGTAAAGGGTCTTTGAAGTCGGTGTACAGATTGGCGGCGAGGTGACGCATGCAGTAGCTATGGTTTGCAATAGGCATTACTTTAGGCACTGCTTGCATCAACCCCTTTTGTCGATCGGAGCACAGGGTCAATGCGCCTATCCCCTCAGGCAATACGTGCCGCTTCACCAAATAGAGGAACCAGCACCAGCTATCTTCGTTCTCAGTCTCGACAACACCAAAAGCTAATGGAACTAAGCCGTTGTTCCCGTCTACCCCAACTGCGATCAGTAAGATTCCAAGATACTTTCCACTTAGATGCGTCCCATCGACCAAAACTATCGATCTGAGTGTTCGTTGGAAAGAACGTATGCTGGGACCAAATGCCCAGAATAAGCGAGCAAATTTATCATCTCTCCCTGGACGTAGATCTCTCGCTCGAAAAACACGCATGTAGGTGCCCGGGTTTGTTCTCATCATCCCAACTATCAGTGCAGGGAGCAAGCGGTACGAGTCCTCCACATTTCCACACTTTATTTCAAGGATGATGTTCATCGCAAGGTGTGCTCTACGGTAGGTCATGGTTATACCCCAGTGCGACTTCATGTACTGTCTTATGATCCTTGTCCCCACATCTTCTGGACGGTCAAATAGGGGTAAGCATGTCTCGGCAACCCATGGGGATGTAGCCAGATGATTATCATTGCCCTTTAAGTGAGATGTACACGTATGGTCGCTCACAAACTTCTTCACTAACACATAAGTCATACGGCTAATGCCTGATATACGCCACTTGCAACCTGGTTCCTTGCATACAACGACATACTTCTTGGGAGTTGACCGTGACTTCTTGAACATGAATCGCTGCCGAATTGCATACTCCTTAACGGCCTTCTTGAACTGCTTCATATTTGGATACATAGCCCCAACAGTTAACTCATCGAACTGAAGATTATCTGCATCTACCTCATTAGCCCCAACATACATGTCGTCTACTTCCAGTGGCCGACTTGTGCCAGCAAGTAGAAATGGCCAACCATTGGCGGTAGGGGGAGCCACTTCAGGATCATGGGCGGCCTCATCACCCTCCTCATCCTGAACCTCAGTCTCAGCCTCGTCATCATCCTCATCATCATCCTCTGCAGGATCATCATCATTGTCATCTTCAGTTCTAAATTCTTCGAAATCACAACCGAAGACATGAAAATCATCCTCCAAAATGTTAATATGCTCCAACGGCACATCTGCATCATTCCCGGGGACAATGATATCTTCGGAGGTAGGGTTCTCATACATATCGTCCGAGAAGTTTTCATTTTGGCCAACTCGTACCCTACACAGTTCAACAATATAAAATTAGGATAGTAGATTGAGTACTTCAATATAAATAAAATTGTACAAGACATACCTTGAACTAAATTGTGCCGAGTCACCTCCTATGCTTGTATTACCCAATTCTGTTTCATATTCTCTTTCTAAGTCTACTTCAAAACGAGAGTCGGGAGTGAAAGTTACTCGTTTCGATGGATATCTTAGGTGTCGAATCGGTGGAACGGAAGTAGGAGGTATGCATGCATTATGAGAGGGATTTTGAGAGGGAATCGGTGGTACATAAGTCAAACGTATGGGCAGGTTATGAGAGGGATTTCGAGGTGAAAAGGAAGTAGAAGGTATGACATTGTTTGTGGGCAGAATTGAAGAATAAGATGAATTTAGGCCATTGTCAATTTTTGTTATGTATAGCATCACAGAGTTGAAATTATCTTTCTCAAGCACCTTAACCAACGATTGGAAGATTTCATCGCTATCGACGTCGATTAGAGTGCTTATATATGGATCAACAACATATCGACATTTGATGGATAGTAACACCCCTCCTCCAATACTCCCAATTCGACTGTGGATTAGAGCCTCCAATTCTTTAAGATTCATTCGGGGACTTACCAATAACAATTTCTTACTCCCACCAACATATTCCCAATTAACTTCATCCTTCAGTATGCCATCATAGTGTAACAGCAGAGAAAGCATTGTGCGTGCCAGTTTACGAAGACCTGCAAAGGGCAGACAAGATATGATAAGAACCAGTACGTAAAGGGGGCTTCTCAAGGCGAATAAGTAGAGGCCGACATAAGCAAAACCTTCGGAGGCACACGTTGAAAGAAGAAAATATGACATTCCTGATTGAAAACTTGTCTGCAAAAGGAGTATATGATATGGTTAAGACTTAAACATGAGAAGAAGATGATAACATATTTTTTCTCAGTACATTTAATACCAGACTGAAGCATGTAAATAATTTAACATAAGTGAACATTGCATTTCAAGTACACAGGTCACAGTACGAAATCTAGTTTAAAGACGAAATCTACGAGAAATTAGTTTAACATCTTACATCTGGCAAGGATATAATATTTTCTTAATTAAATTACAGCAGAAGGGATTATGGGTACTCAAATGGGGTAGAAGAAGTACCCTTGGATGGTCCATCAAATCCAGAAGAAAGTCCTGAAGTTGAAAGTCATGGGTTTTCAGCTACAAAAAATGGGTTATTAGTACCTAAGGGGGGCTTCTCAAGGCCAACCGAGGGGAGCTATGCATGGTATTAGAGAAGGGATTATGGGCACTCAAATGGGGTAGAAGAAGTACCCTTGGAGGGTCCATCAAATCCAGAAGATGGTCCTGAAGTTCAAAGTCATGGGTTTTCAGCTACAAAGAAGGGATTATTAGTACCTAAGGGGGGCTTCTCAAGGGCAACAGAGGGGACCTATGGATGGTATTAGAGAAGGGATTATGGGCAGTCAAATGGGGTAGAAGAAGTACCCTTGGATGGTCCATCAAATCCAGAAGAAAGTCCTGAAGTTGAAAGTCATGGGTTTTCAGCTACAAAAAATGGGTTATTAGTACCTAAGGGGGGCTTCTCAAGGCCAACCGAGGGGAGCTATGCATGGTATTAGAGAAGGGATTATGGGCACTCAAATGGGGTAGAAGAAGTACCCTTGGAGGGTCCATCAAATCCAGAAGATGGTCCTGAAGTTCAAAGTCATGGGTTTTTAGCTACAAAGAAGGGGTTATTAGTACCTAAGGGGGGCTTCTCAAGGGCAACCGAGGGGAGCTATGCATGGTATTAGAAAAGGGATTATGGGCACTCAAATGGGGTAGAAGAAGTACCCTTGGAGGGTCCATCAAATCCAGAAGAAAGTCCTGAAGTTGAAAGTCATGGGTTTTCAGCTACAAATAAGGGGTTATTAGTACGTAAGGGGGGCTTCTCAAGGGCAATAGAGGGGAGCTATGCATGGTATTAGAGAAGGGATTATGGGCCCTCAAATGGGGTAGAAGAAGTACCCTTGGAGGGTCCATCAAATCGAGAAGAAAGTCCTGAAGTTGAAAGTCATGGGTTTTCAGCTACAAAAAAGGGGTTATTAGTACCTAAGGGGGGCTTCTCAAGGGCAATAGAGGGGAGCTATGCATGGTATTAAAGAAGGAATTATGGGCCCTCAAATGGGGTAGAAGAAGTACCCTTGGAGGGTCCATCAAATCCAGAAGATGGTCGTGAAGTTGAAAGTCATGGGTTTTCAGCTACAAAGAAGGGGTTATTAGTACCTAAGGGGGGCTTCTCAAGGGCAACCGAGGGGAGCTATGCATGGTATTAGAGAAGGGATTATGGGCCCTCAAATGGGGTAGAAGAAGTACCCTTGGAGGGTCCATCAAATCCAGAAGATGATCGTCAAGTTGAAAGTCATGGGTTTTCATCTACAAAAAAGGGGTTATTAGTACCTAAGGGGGGCTTCTCAAGGGCAACCGAGGGGAGCTATGCATGGTATTAGAGAAGGGATTATGGGCACTCAAATGGGGTAGAAGTACCCTTGGAGGGTCCATCAAATCCAGAAGAAAGTCCTGAAGTTGAAAGTCATGGGTTTTCAGCTACAAAAAATGGGTTATTAGTACCTAAGGGGGGCTTCTCAAGGGTAATAGAGGGGAGCTATGCATGGTATTAGAGAAGGGATTATGGGCCCTCAAATGGGGTAGAAAAAGTACCCTTGGAGGGTCCATCAAATCTAGAAGATGGTCGTCAAGTTGAAAGTCATGGGTTTTCAGCTACAAAAAAGGGGTTATTAGTACCTAAGGGGGGCTTCTCAAGGGCAATAGAGGGGAGCTATGCATGGTATTAGAGAAGGGATTATGGGCCCTCAAATGGGGTAGAAGAAGTACCCTTGGAGAGTCCATCAAATCCAGAAGATGGTCGTCAAGTTGAAAGTCATGGGTTTTCAGCTACAAAAATGGGTTATTAGTACCTAAGGGGGGCTTCTCAAGGGCAATAGAGGGGAGCTATGCATGGTATTAGAGAAGGGATTATGGGCCCTCAAAAATTCAATCCCTACACTCTTCAAACTCATGTCTGTCTTCTTTTCGCAAGCACTTTCGCATTTAACACCAAAGCTAAATGGGATAGCATGAGTTTTGATATACTAATAATAGCAATATCTTATGGAGCACAACCACCATTTGCGCATTATCATATCACACTGCCACATTTCTCTTAATTAAAATCTTTGCAAATTATTTATTTCAGATAGTAAAGAAAATAATATGAAAGATAACAAGGGGGTGAAGGCAATGGAGAAAGATATGTGATTGTATAAGAATGTCATCTGGAAACATGTACCCCAACTGTAAGAACGGTGTGTTTGCCACAAATGGTTTATTTTTTCTCTAAATATACACTCAACTCCTATTGTTAAAGCATCAATTTCTTTAATGTTTATCTTTTCAAGAATTTGTTGCTCAAAATAAATGGATGTTAAGAAAGCTTTTATTCATGGAAAGTTCAAAAGCATAAATGTAGTTCAAAAGCTTTTAGTATGAGAGGTGAGACTACAAACTACATCTACATCTCTACTATGACAGGTGAGAATACAAATTTGTCAACTGACTACAAACTACATCTCTACTTCGTACTCACACCGAAGACAAATCATGAAAAATAAACTGAGACCAGGTAGGGTTTACTGTTTTCCAGGTTTCATACGTGCTTCACCTTCGTCAAGATCGCCGGAGAGATTGCCTACGGCTCTGTTTGGTTGTCAAAAATCAGGCATCTCATTAGAATTTCGTGGGAATTTTAGATGCCGGCACGTCGTTTGGTTGTGTTTTTCAAACCCGATGGTCAAAACACCCACAACAATGTCGGGATACGGTCGGCCCACGTGGCTCTCCAATGAGAACCGAATGGCAAACCCCCAAAACCGAGTTTCTGTATTAGAATTTCAACAGGAATGGCCTTCTCAAACGACGGATGAGGCTCCACGCACTGCTTCGTCGCATATCTTCCGCTAAATTCTTGTAACCAAATGGCATTTGGGAATTTAGTTCCAACAAAATCCTAGTAAGCATCCCTACAACCAAACGTTACTTCAAAACCCCACCCCCATAAGGTCCTTTCATTGCCATTCTGCACAAATCCCCTTTCACTCCCCATTCCCGCCGAGATTCACGAACCAAACAGACCCGTAGAGATCGCCGGAGAAGAGGACGGAAAAAAAAAAAACACAGACGGGAGGAGAGAAGAGGGAAGAGAGAAGAGGGAAGAGAAAGAGAGGGAAACTGAAATGCTTTTTATTTCTTAAAAGTCATATCACCTATTTCTGCCACAAGGGCATTCTCGTCATTGAAAATTTAGAAAACCAAATTTTGACCCCCTTATGTCATTTTTGCTATAGCTAGACCCCTGTGTCATTATACGATTTATTTGACCCCCCTACGTCAAATCTTCTTATTTGAATGGAAAAAGAACTACTGCAATGATTTTTTTTCCACCCCTGTAGGATAATGCGCCCCCCCCCCCCCCCCCCCCCCACCCCTTCGCCTTTAACATCAAAATGTAAGGGCATTCCGCAAAAACTTCCCGTAGTCAGGGCACTTCACAAACAAGCACTAATCAATGCCCTTATCATCTATAATCCGTTTGGTTGCCACACACACACCCCCCCCCCCCCCCACATCAAAATGTAAGGGCATTCCGCAAAAACTTCCCGTAGTGAGGGCACTTCACGAACAAGCACTAATCAATGCCCTTATCATGTAATCCCTTTGGTTGCTGGGTTTTTTTTTTCCTTAGGATTTATGTGGGAGAATATTTAATGGTCACATCAGCTTTTTCTTGGTGACATCAGCAAAATCTTGTCTTGAAAATGGTGGTCTCTCTTTCTCTCTCTACTCTCTCTCTCTCCACTCATCATAATATCTTTCTCTAATTAATACTTGTCCCTTCTTTTGTCTCCTACCTTTACCCACATAAATCCCAGGAAAAAAAAAACCCGGCAACCAAACGGAGCTGCGCTCTCGCTATCCTGAACTCTTTACTAGAGGAAGAGAATCATACGGGATAAGAATCGTACTGATTGGAACAGCCTGCGGAGGTGGAATAAGAAATTGTGGTGAAAGAGACACTATGTGCATGCATTGCCATCCTTGGCTCTGCTCGCGAATCCAGGGAATCCCGTTCGGAATGAATCCTTTTTTCTCTGTTTGTGCGCTTAGGCTTGCTTCACGTTGCACATAACGGCTTAGATAAAGCCATAAGCCATGGAATGGAATTCTGTCTTTCAGGCCTCAAGAAAACCCTATGATTTATGCATAGAAAGCACCAATACCTGTGTTTGATGTATGAAACTATGAAATTCTCTAAATCATGTTTCTTTCATAAATCGGATTCAGGAGATATTGTGGCTCACTTTCTTATCGGCTGAGTTGCAGGCTAACCCTAGGAGATGATTTTTTCACCCCCTCTCTAGGATGATGCGTCACACTTTAAGGTGAATTGTGGGCAGACTTTAACTCTTTTTGACATCAAATCACGTTAAAGAAGGGCGCATCATCCTTCAGGGGGTGAAAAATTATCGCCATAAAGTCTGCTTACAATTCACGTTACAAAGGGGGTGCATTATCCTTTAGTGGTGGGGGGTGAAAAAATCATCTCCCAAGAAATGATGATGAAAATTTGTCAATCCATTGGTTATTTCCAATTCGATCACCAAATATAGTGAGTCATTGGTTTTTTTGTTAATCAAAGATAAGATCTTGGCTACTGATGTTGGCACTATCATGTTGGATAATTGCACAAACTCAAAAGCGGGATTTGATAGGGTCTATCAAAAAAGGCATTTCTCCAAACCTCTGTTGCATAAGAGCATGGTTTTAAATTTCGGTTTCGGTATACATTTCGGCCCTCACCGAAACAGAAATTTTGGAATAATATTAATTTCTTTATTTAAAAACTAATTACTGAAATTTGAACCGAAATTCGGCCGAGATTTGGGATTTCGCCGCCAAATTTCGGTTTCAGTCCCAACCGAAATCTTTCGGACCAAGTTTAAAACCATACATAAGAGAGCAGCCTCCTCATGAATAATGACCAAATCTGTTGCAAAGTGAGCCTATGTGGCTGCTTTCTCATGCAACAGACGTCTCCCGAAATGCCTTTTGCAATGGAACCTAGCAAATCCCTTTAAAAAGCTCAAGAAAAAACAAGAGAATGACTACTACCCATGAGAATAGCAAGTCCGGGTTTATTATTCATGTTGGGTTTTTATTCGATCTTTGGATGGACTGGCCATCCTCGATTCATTGTTAGAAAATTGTAATCCTTTTATTTGTGGAGTTTGTTTCTGAGATAATGTAGGGATCATTTTACTTTTTTTTTTGTTTCCTACAAGTGCATTTTCACTCTAAGGACATCCACGACCAACATGCAGCCCATGTTTGCAACCATGAATTTTCTTTTCCATGGAATATCAGCTTACGCAATGCTGAGGGAGCGTGTTAGGGGGAGAGGCTTTACAGGGACGACTGAGCCAAAAAAGGGCAAGAGAAGGCTGAAAAATAGGAAAAAGAAAAAGTCCACTCAAAATAAGATTAATTTTTCCCTTCTTTTTTAGCTACTTCTCAATAAGGGTGCAACTTGCGTCGGGCTAAACCCGAATCCGATGGGTTCAACCTGGTTTTTCCTCGGATTGGGTTGGCATTTCCTCTGGTTTGGAAAAAACCAACCCGATTTAATTTTGGGTTGGGTTAGGGTTGAGGCCTTGGCAACCCGACCCGAACCAATCTCCGTCCTCTAATTTTATCTTGATTTTCTTTGGGTTATGTTTTTACCTTGTATTTTTCTATTTGGCCCTAGCTGAACCCGAACCCAACCCGACTCAACCTGCGCTGATTTCGGGTTAGATGGGTGGGGTTAGTGTTGAGAGGTTTAAAGGGATGTTGGGTTAGGGTTGACCGTCCTCAACCCGAGGCTTGGGCTAGGACAGGTTAGGGCTGAGGTAATGCTTTCTTGGGTTGGGTTAGGGTTGGCCTCCACCCGATCCAACCCAACCCAAGTTGCACCCCTACTAGTAGTTCTCAACGTCACCTCATTCATGCCTTCTCAAGTCCCTCCTCCCACTCTCCTCCCCCTCACTTATCACTTGATAAACCAACATTCCATGGAAAAAAGTTTCATGGTTGGCTGGTTGCCAAACATGGCCATAATTTCTTATAAAATATTATAAATATTTGTATATATAGGAATGCTAAATTGAAGGGCTTCCTTGAGAAAACCCACCCACAAGGGTACGCCATTGGAATGTGGATTCACATCACCTAGATGTATTTATAACATTTAATTTTGCATTTTTCAGTGTTTGTAAATGAGGTTGGGTGTTCTGGATCCAATGGGGCGCCCACGCTACTGGGTTTTTGCATGCGTGCCCTTCACTTTAGCATTCATCTTGTATATATTATATATAAGAAAAATAATTTGAGTACCCCAAGGAGGACAGTATCCCTAGGACTGTCACCCCCAATGTGGCCTGCATGTGAGCCAGTCAATCAGCACGATCCTGTGCACATGCAAATCATGAGTGGCTGTGGCTGGATGCTGCTATCATGTTAACACGGAGAAGTTTAGGTGGTAATTCAGGTTATCTAAAATCTTGGGAAAACACTTTGAAAACGGGATTCCGTTTAGGCTCTGTTCACTTCGTTTCCCTGGTGCCTGGAAAACAGCATTTCTTTCCCTGACAAGACAGAATTTCTGTGTTCACTTCTTTTGCAGGGGAGAAATATTACCAGATGTGAAATTCCTTATTTAAAAGCTGAAAATGACGTGGAAATTGACTTTTTCCTGTTATTCGAGATTTGGTTTCCGATTAAATATATTGGAAAGAGGATTTCCAAGGAAAACGAAACCTTTTCCTTGACAGTTCCCTGGATTCCTTTTCCTTCTGCCATGTCACCTGGAAAAGAAAGGAAAACAAAATCATTTCCTTTCCTTTCCGGGGAAAAGAAGTGAACAGAGCCTAGAATAAAAAGGGAACTGAATAGACCATTGATTCAACCCTTTTGAATGTGTATACTATTTGTCTTTTAGAGGACGTGACACTAATTATTGATGGCCGTTTTTTTTTTCCCAAATCGGAATCCCGTTTTCCTAGCAGTGCTCAAAATCTATTGGTTAAGAAAAATGTTATACGGGGTGAATTTATCCTCAAGCAGTTAACCATTATCACAGAAACCGTTAGGGGGTGTGATTTTATCCGTTTAGTGGGGGAATATCATTTCCCATCTTATAAATACGAAGTTTTCTCAAGGGAAATGATATCAACACTACCATGTTTTGAAAATTGCACTAATCCATCTTCTCTTTTATTATTTAAAGAGCTGTCAAAAGATTATTCCATTTCCCAAAAAGCTCTCACAAGCCAATTAAAATATGGTTGTGCTGATATCATTTCCCTTTATTAAATTAGCAGATTTCTTATAAGATTAATGATATCAACACAACCATGTTTTAACAATTGCACTAATTGTTCTTATCTTTTGTCATTTAGGCTCGGTTCCTTTCGACGTAAAATTTGTTTTATGTTCATTTTTACGAGAATTTATATGAAGGGTGGCCGTGAAAACACGTGAAGTCTGGAAAGTATGGTACAGCCCGCTTCATATGACGATCCAAACCGTCCATCTGTTAGGCCATAACTTAAATAGGTTGTGCCCCAAAAATCATTTCCATAGGATGATCCTAACCCTCCGATCTGTAGAAGATTCCATAAATCGGATCATTTATGGAATCTTCTACATATCGGAGGGTTAGTAGAGAGAGTTAGACATTTTAGGAATATCTTAATTTCCTAATTTAATTGTTGATTTTAAGAGATTTTTTAGGAATATGAGTTTAAATGGTTCACTTTTTTGAGATAAGGTTTTAAGGGTTTGCGTTTTTGAAGGAGGGTGCAACATTGGATTGAAGCTGGATGGGGGAACTGGCCACATCACCATGAATAGTGAACCCCCTCCTGCTATGTAATAATAGATGTTGCTAGGATGAGAATTCTTATTATAAAAGATGTGTGGGACGTTTTCGGAGCGAAAGTTTATTTGATTAAGTAATAGGAATCCTCTAAGTTGGAGTTTTGACTCATGTTTTTCTTCACAAATTTGCTTGAGTACACCAAATAGTCCTTCGCCTAGTCTTGCAATTTGTCATAAGATAGAAAGTAATTCGTAAGCTGTAAAATAGGGGAGGGAAAACACTTTCTAACCCAGGCTGGTTTTTTGGAGGAATCAAAAGGAAATAAGGAAATGATTCAAGAGAGCAATAAAAAATTCAGAGAAGTAATATTAATAAAACTTGTCATTTTTCAAAAAAAAAATCAGAGAAGTAGCCAATAAGCATAGGAAGCATGTAAAATTCAAACAAGGAGATCTTATTTGGATCAACATGCCGAAGGAGAGGTTTTCAAAGGCTAAGCATGGCAAGTGATCGATGACTCAGATTTTCAAGGAGATCTTATTTTTTTCCAAGAAACTCAATGAGTATTGCTTATGCACAACAAACTCTTGTAAACTCAATGGTTGTTGATTATTAACAGCAACTTCTGTAGGGATATTTTTCCTCCCCAACATGAACTATCTTTTAGATCCATTCTTTTCCAGATCAAAGGCTAAGATCAAGACTCCTTGTTTCCACCAATCACAACACCCACATAAGATAACTACCCTCGCATGCAATGAGTGAGATCAAGACTCCTTGTTTCCACCAATCACAACACCCACCTAAGATAACTACCCTCACATGCAATGAGTGTGACATTTGTCAGCCACCCGCGAAGTTGACTCAACAAGTGATATAATTAGACTCATCCTCTCTAAAGTACCTAATGCACATGCTATGGTAATGATAAAACACTCAATTAGAAATTGGTTTTTATACAAAAAATAATGATTATGAATGGGGCAGTGATAAATTCCCCCTTCTAGTGGCTGTGATGCCACAACCGGTACAACACTACTACAAAACGATCTCTCTCCCTCCAACATGAACGGTTGGTGGGCCCAACAATTAATTTGTTTAAATCTTTGAGCAACGTAGCCACCCATGTTTTTCAAAATGAACATGATTGTTTGGGAGACAAACTATTTACAAGGTGGCCCATCAAATGGACAGCTTGGATCATCCTATGGTATGGGCTGTACAGTTCATTTTGACAAAACATGGGTGGCTACGTTGCTCAAAGATTTAAACAAATTAATTTTGGGTTCACAAACCGCTCATGTTGGAGAGAGACCTGTTTGTAGTAGTTTTATACAGGTTGTGAAGGTAGAAGGGGGATTTAGCGGGGGAATTTATCACTGCCCTATAAATAAGTATGTTTGTAAATCAATGTCCGTGTGTGCAATATGTGGCTGGGGTTTGTCAATATGATGGTCTCCACCAATAGCCACAATCATATCATCACGGATCTTCGGTTGAGTGCTGATGACCATACGATCCCTCGCTTAGTAGCTCCTCCTCTTGTCGTCGGACGACCAAGAAGTTACCTTCGCTCCACTTGAACACCTACGTCTCTTGTTCTCCCTCGAACTCAAAACCCCTTCAACCTTGTTTCCCATCCAGCTTGCCCAGGAGCTCCAGCTTCCGCTTGTTTTTGCTTCCTACTTTAGTAAGCATGGCGACTAGATTGTTCTTGGGGAGAGTAGCTTCATATCTCTTGAAGCTTCTTGGTTGGGGTTCAGAGGAAAGTGCATCTGTTTCAGCTACATGAATAGTGCGTGTTGGGGGTGTTTATTCATGGCTGTTTTACTCATATGAGTTGATCCAGACACATGAACCAAACAATGAACATCCTCCCGAGCTTTACATTGAAGAGTGCAAACATTTGGGTTACACCACATTCATAGCAGGGAAAGAAGAGTAAAATATTTATTTCTGTATTTCTGATTAAAGACGTTGAGCTTGTATTTAGTATTTTAGCTATTGAGTAAGATTCGGAATTTGAATTTAGGTTGTCTTCTTGTTTTGCTTTGCTCAAAGGGATTTGACTTTCTCACCAAAGATAAGGGGCCGTAAATACGCAGATTTTAGAATCCGGGATTTCTTCAAAATTGTAGGTAAGAGACAAGAGAAGAAGCGGACCGGCTGTCGTTTTTTACTCGTTTTTGACTTCTTGCCCTTCTTTCCGTCAGCAAGAGAGTAGCAGATCCTCCCATATTTCCAGGTTTAAGAAATCTCAGGATGCGAGAGAGATTTTTAAAACCTGAATTTCTCACTTAAAATCCAAGAAGCGTTGTCAGAACAGCATACACCAGCTTGATCATGAACCCTCTTTTACACTGTTTTCAAACTAAAAACCTGGATTCTAAAATCCGCGTATCCAAACGGCCCCTAAATGAATTCCACATTATGGATTAGGATGCAACTCCAGTTTTTATGAAACAACTCTCAATTGTAGAAGCTCTAGTTTCTTAATATGCTCGCCCAATTTTAGAAAGAATCAAACTCCTGTGAAGTGGCATTTTGGTCATACCTCTCGCAAAGAAAATAGAATCTTTGATGGGTTTGCTAATTCTAGGAATGGTTGCCTCCTGTCTCTGCATTCTATAATGCTTGAAAGTACCACAAAGCATCCAACGAGTTTACTTGATCATCTCTTGTAGACCTAAAGGAAGCTCAACACAAGCTTGGGGTAGTGGACATTCTAGAAGTTGAGATTGTGTAGAAGACTCTTGAAAGACAGGAAGTATGTAGATATTTGTAGATGTTTATGAGTTTCCATAGTATTCATGCATATTCTTTGTAGAGAGGAGTACTAGTACAATGGTGATTCTAGAAGATTCTAGGCTGTTCCTGGACTGTTGGATGATTGTCATTAACATGATTGGCACCATTGGTGTGCGTAGAGGGATCTTATAAATAGGCAAAGGTTTGTAAGCTTTCCACAGCATAAACAAGGGTTCCTTCCACTCCACTCTTGTGTGCTTCTTTATTTGTGTGTCCATATATCATTGCCTCAGGTGCAAGGCTAGGTCACTTCAGTCGAGTTAACTCAGGCATGATTTTAAATTTCTACCAAAGCCGACATGAAATGACCGAACTGTTTCCGTTTCCACTCCTACTGAAACCGAAACGACCGAAATGCATACATCAAAATAGTAAGTATAATAGCGCTATAATATATCAGTATGTATTGCATAATTAGATTTACATGCAAAATATTAAAATGAATTACATGTGAAATTTCCCTCCATCAAAAGGCAAAAGGTCTGATTGATCCACTTGTAAACTTGAAATCATTCTCTAAATCAGAATTACCTCCTACAACAAAGAATGTGTCCACGGTCCACCTATATAAACATGAAATCACTCTCCATTTCAGAAACCACTCTCCAGGTAACACAGCTCCAAAACCATAAAGTTGACGTCACACAAGTCCAGCCACATGAATAGTGTATGGACCATGATTCAGTTTCTATTTGCAAACTTTGGTTCCAAATGACACAGATAAATCACTCTCCTGTTGTCTTTCAATGTTACTGAAGCAAGGTATTCGTGCTAGCCATCTTTTGCTCAATTGTTTCTAGCAAGACCAAAGTATTCTAATTTGTACAGTATGTAGTTCTTGTCAATTTAGAATCTAGCTATTAAAAGTTCTTAGAAACACAATCACTATTATAAGTCTCTCTCTCTCTCTCTCTCTCTCTCTCACACACACACACACGCACACACAAAAATTTCGGTCAAAACTGAAACCGAAACGTTCCGAAACCGAAATCCCCGAAACGTAACAAATTTTGGTCGAAATTTCAGAAATTTCATCAATTTCGGTCGAAATTTCAATAAAATATATATATTTTTTATTTCTTTATAGAATTTCAGACGAGAGAAATCCGACATTTCGTTAGCTTCTACCGAATTTCGACTGGGCTGAAATTTCGGTTTCTGTGAAGACCGAAATTATAGCCGAATCCGAAATTTAAAACCACACACATATAAAAATGTTTTTGGTCGAGCAGATACACTATCTGCTCAGTTGGCCAAAAAGACAGGAGGGGCTTAACATTGTTTGGGTGATGCAAACCATTCATTTGATGGGCCGTGACAGAGATAGGGTGTGCCCAAAAAATCAGCTCCATAGGATCATCCCAACATACACCTGACATTCGCATTTACATAGATCTAAAAATATATATTATAATGCTAAATGTCATAGGAAACAGCCTCTCTGCAAAGCAGGGGTAAGGCTGCTTACATCTAGCCCTCCTCAGACCCTGCAATTGCAGGAGTCTCGTGCACTGGGCCGCCCTTTTTTTTCATGTTAAATGTCGTATGATCGTCTAAAACGAGTACACAAATAATGCAGTTCTAAATATATCTTCATATACTAAAAGCAAATGTAGTATACACTCAAGAATCCAAAGCAAAACAAAAATGAGAGCTTTTTATTTAATTTTTTTTTCTTTTGATAAGTAACATCTTATCTATGAATGTGGACCTTTTTGTAACAGTTATCAAAAGCCTAGATTTCTGCAACATTGTTTTCTTACCAATCTATATCAAAAGTATCTACAGTGGATACATAAATCCCTCCTTTCACTCCAAAGTTGAACTCACCCCTAGAAAGCTTTTTTTTCTTGGGTGGCAACTCCTGTGAAAACATCCCCCTATATTGCCTTTAATCCTACATTCCTAAGGGGAAGAGGTGACATTCTGGCTCTATGAAGACTTTGAAAAAAGTTTCCCAACCTCCAAAAGTGTGGACCTACTCACCTAACTGCTTATTCCCTGAAAATGCCAACCTATCTACCTTCACCTAACTGCTTATTCCCTGAAAATGCCAACCTATCTATTATTCCCCCCCCCCCCCCCCCCCCAAAAAAAAAAAAACAGAAGCCAAGCCAGATGAAAATAAACTTTCAACCATCAAATAGAGTTTCAAATGTCCTGACTATAGCTGCAATAAGTCATTAAAATGGATCTGGCTTTCCTAAAACTGGCAACAGATACAATCATTGAATCAAGCCATGTCCAAGAGGAATAAGAGAGCCAATAAATTTGCAATTGCTACAAAAATCCAATTAATTTTCCTGTGATTCTCTCTAATACTCATTTAAATAAAATCAAAATCCAATCAAGGGAAGGGAAGGGAAGGAAACTAATGCATATCGCCACTTGCGTCAAGGGGCACAGTTTGATTGTATCTATTTTTCTTTCCAGAAGATGGATATAAACATGATCAAGAAGAAGGAACCCATGTGCCAGAACCACTATATTTCTTAGTAAACCAAGTCAAACACAAAATACCCAATAGCTAATGCATTTCCTCATTGGCATTACGGTACAAATTGATAATGTCCAAAGACCATCTAATCAATTCAGGAGATGGTGCGATGCCTTAATCTGGCAAAAGTACGATGCCTTGATCTTCCCTATGGTGCGACGCCTTGAGCTTTTAGTTGGTGAGATTCCAACCTTTCTATCTATCTCTTTCATATATTACTTTTAGTTTTTCTCTCATAACCCATCTTGCCAAAACCCTAAACCTATTTTGCTATTTTCTTCTTTTTTTCCACCTACCTTCTACCCAAAATCCCTAGAATTCCCATAAAAAAAAATTCTCCAACCCTAAAAATACCATCCCAATCCCCATTCATGCTTTGTGCCCCATTCTCTTTGTCCAAAACTAATTTTACCTCGTCCTGGCACCCTTGACAACCTCCCGGCATATGTCTGCACCCATCCAAACCTATCATAAACCTAGTAGGAATTTTTTCCCTAACCTGATCACATATTTTAGGATCCAAGCCCTTAATTTTTACTCATCCCATTCACCCATATTTCCTAACCCCATAGTCTACACCATCCCGGTATCCTTCGACAACTACCCGTCTTGTGTTTGTTCAACTCGAAACCTACCCAAAAGCCCCTTTTGAAGTCCAAAACTTTCGGCATAGGCATATTCCTATTGTGAGACCTTGTGAGATTTCGTAGGTGGGATTGGAATGAATTTCGTGGGGTTATTGAAATTTCATGTTTGTGAGAATAGTGAGTTCTTGGAATTCTTGCTATTTGCATGCATGTGTTGTAGATTGATTACATAGTAAAATTTACTCATGGATAATCTTAAAATCTCAATCGTTTAATCATATTTTCATGGTTGAATCATAGAAGTTGTTCCCGTCCTACGTCACTTGGTCCCACCTTAGTCCCCTGCCTAGGCAGGCGCCCACTCAAGACCGTAACATTCCACCACGCTTCCGCATCTGCTTTCCTCACACTAACCTTTTTTTTCTTTTTCTTTTTTCTGAGTAGCCCTTTCCATATGTCGCCCCCTGTGTGACTTGAACATGTGACGCGGTGGCCGTTCTGATACCAAATGTTAAGTATCTACCCGCCCTTTCCATAGGTCACCCCTACGTGACTTGAACATGTGACGTGGTGGCTGTTTTGATACCAAATGTTAAGTACCTAACCAACATGCCAATAGATGCAGTTGATGGAACGTGTTTAACTAGGCCCTTTTAGACTGTCCCACGCCAGGCTTGGTCCCATGCAGTAGCATACCTAGGCAGGCCCCCACTCAAGACCGAAACACACAGAGTATATTCATCATCCAAGAAGAACAACAAGAATTTGGTTGCACAAAGAAAAGGAAAAAAATTGAATAAAATCCATAATCACAGAAAAGTATATTCACCAAATGAATGACCAAACAAGAAAGAGAATACGTAATTATAAATTACAACAATCCTTTTCTGCTAATACATAACAAGAACCATGAACAACAACAATAACCAATGTTTCTAATACAAGAGCTAGTCAACATTTCTAGAACGATTTTTGTTTTGTTTTTTGAACTGGGTTTTTTCTTTGTTTTAAAAATCAAACGAATATATGCGACATGATTCAAGACCTTATAACATTAAAAAAAAACACGAATTTCTACATAATACCACAAACCCATTTCAGGATATTGTTTTTCTCTTCAGAAATCAGAACCCAATATCAGAATTTGGGGAAATACCAATGACTGAGAGAGATCAGACGGGTGAGACCTTATCAAGATCATTCCCCTCCGGTGCGTCATGAACGGTCGCCTTCGTGAGCATCAACGGTCGATCTTTCGCCTCTTCCTCATCTTCAAGATCTGTGGTGCTCAGATTAATGCAAGAACAACGCTCCAATGAAGCAAAGAACGCTGAGGCAACGCTCGATCCGACCCAATTCGCCATTCGATCGATCTTCTCACAAGATATGAAGCTGCAATTATCCATGTTAAGGATCGGAAAATGGGGAATTGGGTTGAGAAAAGGGGATTTAAAGGGGATTTGAAGGGGCTAGATGGGACAAAAGTGACGGTAAAAGGGGAAATGGAGATATGGAGCGTGAAGGCCGGTTTTGGTGGTTTTTACTTTTTAGCATGGGGGGCTCATTATTCTTGTCCAGTGCGTGGGAAGCATCGAAGGATATTTTGGTAAATTTGAAGCAATGGATTTTAGTCATTTGACCTGGATACTGATATTGGCATTAGCTTGTTTTAATAATTGCACAAAATCAGTTTGTCTTTTTATATTTTAACTTGTCACGGATACTGATATTGGCACTACCATGTTTTATTAAGTACACAAACTCTGTTTGTCTTTTTATTTTTATTTATTTTTACTTGGCCTCTTAGAGCATTTTGTTTGCTTGCCTTTTATCGCTTTGCGTAATAACGCCACACAGCTGTATAAATAATAAAAGACAAGATGAGTTATTGCAATTATCAAGACATCGTACTGCCAATTTCAGTAATAAAAGACAAGATGAGTTATTGCAATTATCAAGACATCGTACTGCCAATTTCAGTAGCTTTGGCCTTGTTTGTTTTTTGGTTTGAGACTTGATTTTGAGTCTAAAATTGATTATTGGAGTTAAATGTAAAGGAGGAGTCCGAGTCCAATAATTGAGATTGATTCGGCAATTAAATGTGTCTTCCAAAAATCAGCCTTTCAATTTTTGTGAAGGGCTGAGGGGGAGGGGAGAGTTGTGGTGCGTGGGAGGGGGGTGATTTTTGTGAAGGGCTGAGATAAAAAAACGGAGAGCGGGTGTGGGGTGGGGGTGTGTGCCCAAAAGCACAGTGGACCCACATTGTTTGGATGATCCAAAGCGTTCATTTGATAGACCCTGGCATAGATAGGGTGTGCCTAAAAATCCAGCTCCATAGGATAATCCTAACCCTTCAATCTGTTGGTGGACGGTCAACTGAGGGGGTCTACGTTATACAAATTGAAAGCTCAGGCGGTGTAGTTGGTGACTTTTAAAAGTCAGGAGTATAGTTGAAAATGTTAGAAAGTTGAGAAGGTATCTGTATTTTTCCCAAAAATAAAAGGTGGTAATAAATTAACCCTCTTCTATTAATTCACACCCTATTTTTCAAAATGGATTGTACAGCCCACACCATAGGATGATCCAAACCGTCAATTTGATGGGCCACAATTTCAAGTGGACGGTTTGGATCATCTTATGGTGTGGGCTGTACAGTCCATTTTGAAAAATATGAGGTGAATATTGTAATCAAGGTTGAAATTCGAAATTTTGGAATTTAGTGAGGACCGAAATCGAAACTTTCTGAAACTGAAATTTTTTATTCCTTTACCGAATTTCAGCTGAAATTACTGAAATTTCGGGCTTAAAAATGATATTTTATGCACCTTTACGGAATTTCAGCCAAAATTTCGGGATTTCGGCTAAAATTTTGGGGTTACCCTCGAAATTACCTTTGAAACCGAAATTTAAAACCTTGATTGAAATAGAAGGTGGTGAATTTATCACTGCCCAAAAAGAGGGAAAACACTTCGAAAACAGGATTCGGTGTTGAAAATAAAAATCGGATGAATGTGACCGAATGTGACCGTTGATTTGACCTTTCCAAGATTTTATTGCCCTCATGGGAATTTGAGCTCCCTTCTTTTGTACTTTAGTAGACGTGGCCCCAATGACTGATGCCCTTGTTTTTTCCAAAACGGATCCCAGTTTCCTAGCAGTGCTCCAAAAAAATGAACATGCTTTTTAGTGGGGACTTAATGTTATGGACAACTTTTTGTGACTGGCTTTTGCAAGTGAGAGCAGCCACACAGGTTGACTTTTTGGAAGGTTTTGTCTTATTCATTGAATTTTGCGAAAATGGCTTTCGGCGAAATCACCTAACAAAAAACAGTAGCTTGAAAGGTTGATTTTAAGCTACTCAATTAGTAGCAACTAGGGGTGGACATGGTTCGGTTCGGTTCGGTTTTGGGCTAAACCCAGAACCGAACCATATATGTATGGAACCGAACCGAACCAGAACCATATATAATCGGTTCGGTTCTGGGTTTACCCAACCTTCACCAATGGCCCTGTTTAGTGTTTATATATGAATAATGAATTACACTTGGTTATTCTGTTCAACATGGGACAAAGACAATGTGGGCTCCCTCGTGGTGATATAGAAGATCAACGGTCTTGATCTCACTTACTCTATACCTTGTGGTGATATAGAATAAGGCCATGTTTGGAAATCATAATTTATTTTTATCCATAAAATATTAGTTTATAATGTGGAGAGAGATGGGTTAGGAGGGTGGGAGGACTTGAGGTCCTCTTGACCTGAATACCAGAGGCAAACTGATCAATCCATTCAGGGAGGAGCTGCAATGACAGGGAGAAAAAAGGACTATCATTATCTTATCAATGAAAAGATGATATAGACTAAGTATCAAAACTTTTTCCTTTTCCATCCATGGTTTCTTAGAGACAGAGTGCTACAAACTCCTTTTGATTTTTCTAAAAGCAAATCCATAAGTTGGTTATTCTACATACAGCATCAAAAGAGCTCTGCCAGTAATTAGAGATGTTGGGTTCACATTCAGAAGGTTCCTTGAAAACCCATTTGTGACACTTATCAGAAGCAACCCTCCCCATCAACCTGTTCAATCAAACAATGGTAAGAAATACAAAACCATCATATAAAATCTCTTTTTTATTTATCATTCTCATTTAAAAAAACAACAAAAAAGTGCTTCTAAAATGGAACTTGGGAAAAAAAAGATTAGAAAAGAAAACACCTACGCACCCTTCTCCGTAATTATATAGCTGAATGGACATTTTGCTGAAGGCCTTTCTGAAGGCCTTTCTGACTGGATCCTCACCATCAATCTCTTCCAGGCACTCTGCTACCCTTGGACAGCAAAACCCATCTTCCCACATCAACATCCTACAAAACCCAAAACCCCAAACCCAAAAAAACAAAAACAAAACCTCATTAAAATCCCATATCTTTGTTTAATTCCAACAACCCTTTTCTTTACTTGAAACTTCAATTTTTCAAGATAAGATCATACTCACAAGCTTCCATTGTCATCACCAACCTTGCAGCCATTTCCACCTCTAGACCTCCTAAAAAATAAAAAACATGAGCAGAAAGTTAGACAAATTAGTGCATATTTACCCTTATCTACACCAAAAAAGAAAATAAAAAGAGATTGGAAGGGAATTACGGGCGAGGTCTAATAGTCCAGAAGACAGAGTAAGTCCAGTCTGAATTGAGACATACATTCCTTAAGGCCTCATGAAGGGCTATCATCCCAACAGCTTCTTTGTTCTTATCCAATGCTCCAGAGCCCACCATTTCTCTCCCCTTTTCTCCCTCTCTCTCTCTCTCTCTCTCTCTCTCTCTCTCTCTCTCTCTATGTATATCTCTATACTCTTCTACACAAAACCGACCACTCTCATTACCAACAAAAGCTACTCAAGGTAATAAGGACAGTGGGGAAGAGAGGGTGTGTTTGTGTTTGTAATAAAACACAGAAAGTGATAAAAAAAATGTGGGGACAGCTTTCATTTGATCTTCTTTGTTGCAGAGAGAGAGAGAGAGAGAGAGAGAGAGAGAGAGAGAGGGAGAGTTCACTATGAAATATCCAAAGCAAAAATCACATTAAACCAATTCCTCAACTTGCATATAAAAGTCAAGTTCCACAAGAACCTATCTTTAAGGGAAATAATCAGGCACATATTTGGGATAGAGTTAACTTATAGCAAAAGCATAGCCTTTGGCCCTTGGGTTAGTCCCAAGCTATAGAGTTCAAAACTTCAAATAATAGTTCAAACCACAAAAGGATGTAACATAACATAACATCCAAGCATCCCAACCCATAAAACATCCAAATAGAAAGGAAAAGTAAATAAAAAGGAATACCATCAAATGATTCAAATCCTCCATTCCAATGTCCAAGTTCACGTTTCTTTGCATCATCCTCTTCAACATGAGTGAAGTGACAGTTGGACTTTCAAGGTCAATCAAGAGAAGTAACAACTGCAAAAGTATACAACAATTAATGTGGGCATACAAGTTACAATAATTAATTATAACAAAAGAATTAAGACAACAATAAAAAAACAAATAAAATGTTACCTGATTCAAATTCTTCAAGTTCATCTAGCTTTTCTTCTACTTCAATAGGGAGTGGCGAAGCCCGTAACCAATCTTGTCCACAAATCAAGCACTCTACTAATTTAGGGGTTAGAGAACTACGAAACTGATCAAGAATACGACCCCCGGTGCTAAAAGCGGACTCTGAGGCAACAGTAGAGACGGGAATAGCTAGAACATCTCTTGCTATTTTGGAAAGAATTTTGTATCTAGAACTATTCACTTTCCACCAACCCAATATTTCAAATTTTGGGTCTTGCTTTTCACATCCTTCTTCTAAGTACTTATCCACCTCAGACTTAGTATCCACGCTCTCCTCTTCTTCTAAAAATGCAACAAAGTCCGAATCAACAAGATCTATAGTTTGCTTACAAGTGTCTAGGTTTTGCTTGTCAACCTCCATCTCATCTAAGTTTTGAACTTTATTGGGAGGCGATGTGGAAAGAGATTGGTAATGCACAAAAAGACGATGAAATACTCCATATACTCTATTAGTGAGTGCACTAACCTTTTCCAAAGCACAGAGTTTAGAGTAACAAAATTTAATATACTTCAACTTAAAGGGAGGACAAAGGATTGGCTCTGAGGGCTGGGCACGGGGGTCCCAGTCCCGAACCTGTTGGCTGTCGATGGACTGCTCGAGCTGCACCCGCGGCGAGAGCGGGTCGTCGCGTGTCGGCCGGGGGATAGATTGGGAACGGCTCTTTCTAAGGCCTTCTTCGGGCATTGAACAGTCAACTCAGAACTGGTACGGACAAGGAGAATCCGACTGTTTAATTAAAACAAAGCATTGCGATGGTCCCTACGGATGCTCACGCAATGTGATTTCTGCCCAGTGCTCTGAATGTCAAAGTGAAGAAATTCAACCAAGCGCGGGTAAACGGCAGGAGTAACTATGACTCTCTTAAGGTAGCCAAATGCCTCGTCATCTAATTAGTGACGCGCATGAATGGATTAACGAGATTCCCACTGTCCCTGTCTACTATCCAGCGAAACCACATCCAAGGGAACGGGCTTGGCAGAATCAGCGGGGAAAGACGGCAAGTAATAACATCATATTAATTTTATCAATGTTCCCCCAATACTTGTCAAAATTTTCCTTCATTTTCAACGCCATAATGCTCAAATAAACATCTTCACTTTTTGACGACTCATCCAAAAGACGTTCAATCTTGAAAACTTCATGAAAATACGAGTTAGAGGTAACATATAAAGATCTGGATAACCGTAGAGTAGCCTCATAGAAAGATTTTAAAAATTGAGTCAATACTCGAGCATTATCCCAATCATCATCATTAGGGCACCCATCTTTCAACTCTGCCATAAAAAGTACATCTTCCTCTCCAAACTGTTCAAAAGCTTTTCGAAATTTGAATGCAATTTCCAACATAAGATAAGTAGAGTTCCATCTAGTTGGAACATCTAGGCAAAGTAAACTCTTACATGTAATTCTCTCTTTCTCCACACAAAACTTAAATCTTTGTGCTCTTGATGGAGAACTCCTAATGTACCTCACAACCCCACGAATTCGAGAAATCGAATCGATGACTTCACTTATCCCGTCTTTGACAATCAAATTTAATATATGCGCACAATACCTCATATGAAAAAACTCCCCATCTAAAATGAAACCGTTCCTATTAGAATTTTTTTTCTTCAAGTATCCAACAACAGTATCGTTTGAACTTGCATTATCTACTGTAATTGTGCACACCTTTTCTATACCCCATTCTATCATGCATGACTCGACGGCTTGTCCAATTGCCTCACCCTTATGACTAGAAATCACACAAAAGTTTATTATTCTTTTATGTAATTTCCAATCATGATCAATAAAGTGAGCTGTAAGGCACATATAAGAAAGGTTTTGTAAAGATGTCCATGCATCTGTTGTTAGGGAAATTCTTTGGTCTGTTTTATGCAACAAATCCTTTAATTTTTTTTTCTCAATTGCATACATTGCCAAACAATCCCTAGCCACTGTAAGCCGCACAATCAACTTAAATCTAGGTTGCATGACACTACAAAAATGTCGAAAACCCTCTCGTTCTACAAACTTGAAAGGCAATTCATCGATGATAATCATCCTATTAAGCGCTTCCATACACAGCTCTTGGTCAAATTTCCATGCCACAAGACTACTATTCGCTTCTTGTGACAATGATTGATATGAAGAAATGAGTGTTTGCCTCGTGTCTTGAAAATTGGGATACTTAGTGCAATTTTTAATATGCTTCCATAACGTACTAGTATCATAAGAACTGCTATAAGTATAAGAATTTTGGCAATAATTGCATGTTGGCTTTTCAAGTTTTCCCCCTTTCGGATTTTTAAGTCTAGCAAAATGCTCCCACACTCCAGATGTAAAAGACCTTTTCTTAGTTTGGTATACCTTTGCTTTACTTTGAGACGTGCCTTCCTCAATAGGACTTAAACCTCTAACAGGATCATCATTAGGAATGTTGGTGTCTCCCGTGCTCGACATCTAACAAGATAAACAAGATATGGAATATGGATGGTTAGATGCCTAGATGGTGTGACAAGAAATTCTAAGACAAGCTGCATCAATAAAATGAATTGAACTCAGACAATAATATGAATATGAATTGAACTCAAATTCTAATAGTAATAAATCTTGAGAGATGCATCAAAGTAGCATGTAAGAATATGATTTGAACTCAGACAAGCTGCCAACAAGAATATCTAAATGCCTCAAGAAAATATGCAATGTGGTTTCAGAAGAAAATACCCTAATTAATTATGCCCTTTCACAAAATATAAGAATTCTAAGAAAATAAAGTTATCTAAAATTAATGTTGCAAAGGACAAAATCACAAACCCTATTCTTTAAGTTTAAACCCTAATCTTTAAGTTTAAACCCTAACAAAGCTAAATGGATCAAAATTTGTAACAAAGAAAAACTACTCAACAGAGTCAAAAATACTAATCTAAGTATCTAACACTCTCAAGTGGCTGAAAAATATGGACAAAGGAAACTCAAATTTCGAATTGAGTTTTACTTTTCCCAGTTTTTTTGGCCACTTTTCACCCTCTCCAGTCTCCACACCCATGCTGTCTCAGTCCTTTCCCTCTCTCACCCTCCTTGCCTTTCCCAGCACCTGACAGACTCATATTTTATATAAAAAAAAAATTCATGGCAGCCAAACATAGCCTAATTGAAAAAAAAAAACTTATATGGAAAAGGGATGGAATGCTGGAAAATGGCGTGCAAAAAAGTTTCTATGATGCCACACACACACCTACAGCACACAATATTCAACTTTTCTAACCTTATTTGTAAATTGACTTGCTCTCTGTTTCTAACCTTTGGAGTTCCAAACAGAATATGGGATGGGAGGGAAACCGTCAACGAGAGGAGATGTTTACAGTTATGGGGTCATGCTGTTGGAGCTTTTCACCGGGAAAAGCCCAACAGACAATTTTTTCGTTGGAGATCTAAGCTTATACAGATGGGTTTATTCGGCTTTCTCTAATAACATTCTCGATGTACTGGACCCAGAACTTTTGCCCATTGATGATTTCATGTACAAAGGCCAACCCGGGTAGTAACAGATACCCCTCTTTCTAAAACCAATCTGCAAAACAGAAACCCCCCAAAAAAATTCCTAAAATCTATAAATCTGTACAAAAAAAAAAAATCAAGGCCATGAGAAATAAAAACCCAACAATGTGAGAGAGAGAGAGAGAGAGAGAGAGAGAGAGAGAGAGAGGAATGGAGGGAAAATGAAACCCGAAATAGGGTTTTCCCCAAAAAACATAAATAAAAAAAACATGAAATGGGGGAAGGGTCTTTGGTTAGAGAAAATGGAAGAGAGAGAGAGGGAGCGAGGGAGAAATTAATATGATGATCTATAAAATCTACAGAATCCACTTCAAGAAATCAAATTCAAAAGCAATTTGAAGTAGAAATACAGGTAGAAAAGAAAAGCAAATGATTCATGAGATTTAGTTTGTGTCACATCTCTTCATTAAATTGGAGAAAATTGATGAAATTAAACTCACTCTGAGGCTGAGATCTGGAAAAAAAATGACTCGAAGCTCGATCAGAGAAATCCGGCTGCCGATTCGTTTTTTAGGAGGTCAGAGATCTAAAATCAACGGCTTCAAATCGACATGAAGAAGGATCAAAGGTCCAGTTTATAGGAGTTCTGAAAAGCCAAAAACCCCTCTTCTCTCTCGCTCTTTCCTTTCTTTCTTCGAATCTTCTTTAACTCGCAAAGAGACTGAAGAGAGAAAAAGGGTTAGAAAAAAGAAGAAAATAGAGAGATAGAGGGATAAAACCCGAGAGAGAGAGAGAGAGAGAGAGAGAGAGAGAGAGAGAAGATGGAGAGGAGAATCATACCTTGCGGGCTTGGGGTTTGCAGAGAGCGTCGGAGCGAGAGAGTCGGAGAGAAGGAGCGGCGAGAGACGGCGAGAGACCGAGAGAGACTGAGAGAAGGAGGGAGCGACGGGAGTGGAGAAAAGAAAACTAGGGTTTCTGTTGTGTTTTGATTTGTGAATATTTTGGTTTTTTAACTTTTTAGTTTTAAGTTAAAACTTATAAGTTATAGGGGGTGAATTAAAATGGGCGTGGGGTGATTTTATCAAATGAGGAGTGGCACTTAAGGACTTAAGGTGAGGGTCGGTTCGCGGTTCAGGAATCCCAAACCCAGAACCGAACCAAATTTGCACCGGTTCCCAGAGTTCTGAACCGGAACCGAACCATATACATATGGAACTGAACCGAACCGAACCATATGTGCCGGTTCGGTTCGGTTCCTCGGTTCGAACCGGAACCATGTCCACCCCTAGTAGCAACAAGGGAGTGTTCGGTAAGGCTTCCCATTCTCTCCCGAGAATTCGAGAGGAAACGGGATAATGAGAATTTTCAGAAGCAAATTTTAGTTGCTTGGAAAAATCTTGTCATTCCGTATAACCTATATCAGATATACATCGGAACCTAAAGAAACGGGCCTAGTGGGTTGGTTTACCGAACATAATGAACCGAGATATTTGGGATTTCTCATCCAGCGCACCCTAAAACATACGTGGAGAATGGTTGCCAAACGCACCCGAAGTTGAAACAACTTCCTAGGGCTGCAACTTGGACCTGACCTGAAAGTAACATAGGTCGGGTTTAGAAATCATGGATCTTGCTTAGGGACGAGTTTTAAATTAGAAAACCTGACTCAATCTTGGGTAGGGCCACCAGGTTTAAAGAAAAAAAAAACTTGAAACCCGACCCGATTCATATGGGTGTGTGACTTTCTTAAATATCTCTTCATTAACACAGTAAATTATTTTCCAATATATTTAATGGCGTCCTATATCTGACTGCACAAACTAGATTCGCAGAACCTGTAATCTTGCGCTCACAGAAAAAGCGTCAGCGGGCCCAGAGTTGTGGCTCCGGACGACCACTTCGACACTCAAGTCAGAGACGGGCAATCACAGACATTGACGGGAAATGGGAGAGGGCTAAGTCAAGTTACCAGACCAAAATGGAAGAGAGGGAGAGTTGGATTTCTTTGCTTGAGGGTGGGAGAATAAAATCGTGGGGACATCAATCAGACCCTAGATTTAACCCACGTGGAGCTTGATGCTAGCGAATAAACACGTGGAGATGTGATTTCCGATGATTCTGGGCGAAGATCGTGGATGGTGATTTAGGCGGGATGTTTTGAATAAAAAAACTGCGCCTTACGTGTAACGGCCGTCCGGATTTCCCGTTTGGGGTGTGATCCCCGCGATTGTGTTTGATTTCCTTGGTGGTTCGGTACCGCTCAAGGGTGAAGTATCAAGGATGTTCGATTAATGTTTGTTACCGAGTGTTGCTGAGGGGACTGCGTCGATCCAGCAGAATAGTGGAGAAGGGGCTTGAAGTTCGGTGCCGGATATTCCGATTTTATCCCTAACAATATTAATGCAAATGTCTTCATTGAGGCGATCATGTCTATTATGTGAAAATATAGTGTCCTTAAATTTATATACTTGATGACATAAATTTAGAGATTTTTGGTTTTTAAGATTTGTTTTCTTCTATGCAATCTTTAAAATTTGTCACTATCAAATCTGACCTGACCCGACCCAACCCAATTTGAGAAACTATCTTGGGTAGGGTCGGGTTTATGAATATCGAGTTTTCCTGTAAAAAATTAGACCCGACCCGACACGAGATAATTCTCATGTAGGGTAGGGTTTTGGGAAACCCGACCCGGCCGACCTAAGTTTCACCCCTACAACTTCCCAAGAATCAATTTTGTACTCATTATTAACTCTCAAAATCCAAAATAAAGACACTCTTAATTTAGATTATCTTAACCTTTACTATTATATAGAGAAAAGCTAAAACTAAAGAGCACCCTTGCAAAAACCAGCTGCAAGGGTAGCCCCATTGGATTCACGTCATCAAAGTGCATTTATAATGGTACTGAAAAATGCAAAAATAATGGAATAATAATTCACTTTGATGACGTTGGATCCAATTGGGGTGACCTTGTGGCTGGTTTTGGCAGGGCGCCCTTCAGTTGAGCATTCATCTATTATCTAATATTATTATTGGATAAAGGTTTATGAGCTATAGCTCATATAGCTTACCTGAGCTATACACTCTAAATAGGGTGGTGCATATGTTGTTTGGGTTATGTTACATATTGATTCTATAGGACCTAACATAGATAGGGTGTGCCTAAGAAATCATCTCCATAGGATCATAGTAAGTGTTGATTTGTGGAAGTTTAAAATGGACGTCTAGAAAGTGGGTCTATTTTGTGCTTCTACAGAATGAATGGCAAGGATGATTGTATGGAGATAGTTTGTTAGGAACACCCTATCTATGTCAGGTTCTATATAATGAATGGGTTGGATGAGTCAAACAACATGGGAGATGGTGTATTTATAATGGGTAGCTCAGAAACCTTGCCCCCTATTATTATATGCTATTATATTATGAGGAATGATAAAGTAAAGCGCACCGCACTTTTTTTACAAGGAATTTATCTTGAAACTCGTGCCCAGCTGAAATTTTATTGAAAGAATAAAAGAAGGGGCAATGATAAATTCATACCCCATGCAGTACACATGTGCCCCACTTATAGCGTGATTTGCCGTCAAAAAACGTTAAAAGTCGAGCAATGTTCACGTCAAATCACGCTATAAGGGGGCGCATGCGTACTGCAGGGGGTGCGAATTTAAACCAAAATGAAAGAAGCTTTGCTCCTTTAGATAAAAAATGAATCTTAGTTATTGGTAATCGTTATTGAATCATGGGGTTTATCCGTGGTAATTTTGATTTGAGTCGAATTCATAATTGTTCGAATTGTGTAATCCCCAATTACTGACATTGGCAACCGACCCAAAGCAATTTGATTATCATTCAATTCGTGACGATCATAAGTGGAAAGTTCAAATTCTTCAGTCATTGATAAACAGTTTGTTGGACAATTAGTCCAAATAATCCCGTACCATGACGTATTTGAGATAGTAGTAATTAGTGACAAAAGAATACTTGTACAAACCTGTGAAGTGATCCCATCTCCAACGGTTCAAAGATAGAAAGAATTTTAATATTCTAAACCATTCATGAACATCACAGTAAATATGATTATGACATTTACAGCTCCCACATAAATAAGGAGCTATGCATCAACTACTAAATAGGAGTTAGATGGAATATGGAATAACGATATACAAACAAGAACCAATCCCAATGAAAGGGCAGAAGAAATTGGATGGGTAAGTAATACTACTCCTACAAAACAAGTGGAAAACTACTTAAAATGAATACCAGAGATGTCGTAGAAATACTAACGAAAATTAAGCAGAGAGTAGCTTCCTCGCACCATCCGATCCAAGATCTGTGCACAAAAATTCCATCCCCACTGTGAGCATGCCTTTTTTAAAAACATTTTGTTGTTTTGCCCATTTAAAAAAGAGTTGTAAGAATGCCCTCACTCCTAGACTCATTTACAGTATTATGCCATCCTCCCTTTAAGTGTGAGAACACCCTTGAGTCTCTTTAAATTTACAAGGATCAATTACCAATGGGGGACAAAATTTAGGTGGAATTATCAACAGGACCCATGATTTTCAGAAATTATCAACGAGGGACAAAAGAGGTCTTGTCATTAAAAGCTGGAAGAAAATGCCCTTTTCTTAAGCAACACGTTTTGCTTTTCCACTTTTCCCTCTTCCCTCTTCCCTCTTCCCTCTTATTTCCCTCTTTTTTTTTTTACTTTTTCATTTTCAACTTTGTTTTTTTTTTTTACCTTACCAGTCATCTTCTTCATCATTTAGCCACCATTGGAGGCGGGAAAACTCGAAAATTTGAAACGTGAGTTCATTCCCATCTATCTCTCAATATCTAGGTTTTGTTTTTTTATTTGTTTTAGCGTTTTGCATTTCTCCTTCTCCCTTTCAATGGAGGATGAGGAAGATGAATCGTAGGGTAGAAAGAAAAAAAACGTGAAAATGAACGAGTGAAAAAAAACAGGAAGTTAAAACATGTTCATAAGGGACTTGATAAGCTCATTCGGAATTTGGTAACCCCATTTTGATACTGGATAACCCCATCCCCAGAGACTTGAAAACCCCCTTCCAAAACTCCAGTACCCTTGGGCAATTTTAAGGAACTTGATAAGCCCATTCGTAAATTGGTAACCCCATTTTGATACTAGATAACCCCAATCCCAAATACTTGAAAACCTTCTTCCAAAACTCTAGTACCATCCACCTTCGAAAATTGATAACCCCATTTTGATACTTGATAACCCCAATCCCAGAGACTTGAAAACCCCATTCCAAAACTCCAGTACCCTCGGCCAATTTTCAAGGACTTGATAAGCCCATTCAGAAATTGGTAACCCCATTTTTGATACTAGATAACCCCAATCCTAGAGACTTGAAACCCCCCTTCCAAAACTCTAGTATCCTTAGCCAATTTTCAGGGACTTGATCACCCCATTCCGAAATTGGTAACCCCATTTTTATACTAGATAACCCCAATCTTAGAGACTTGAAAACCCCCTTCCAAAACTCCAGTACCCTCGGCCAATTTTCAAGCACTTGATAAGCCCATTCGAAAATTGGTAACCCTACTTTTGAGAGTTACTAATCCCCTTCCAGAGAGTTGATAAACCCCTTATGCTACAAAACCCCCTGCCTATAGCAACTCTTCTAATGGCATTACAATTATGCTCATGATAGAAATAACAAAAGAAATGGATGTTATTTTCATTAAATGTGCTTCATGTATTACATCCCAATTTGTGTATTACAAAAAAAATTAAAAAAAATTAAGTAAATCAAAAAATGTGTAGCCATCCATTCATGTATTACATCAACTTTTTCTTATACGACCACTTGTCTTCCAAAAAAGTGAGTGAAGCCATCCATGCATTATCTCCAGAATTCATCCTAAAATACAAATCGCTTAAACCCTAAACAAGATAAATAAAAAATAGAGGAATGAAAAATAGTGCAAAACCCTAAAAAAAAAAGAAAAACAAAACCTAAATACAAAGAGATAGATGGTAAGAACTCAACATTCAAGTTTTCAAGATTTGCCAGCAACAATGGTGGCTAAACAAGGAGGAAGATGACTAGTAGGGTAAAAATAAAAAAAGGTGATAATGGAAAAGTAAAAGAAGAGAGAAGGAAAAAACAAGGTCAAAACGTGTTGTAAGTGCCAAAGGGCATTTTCGTCCAGCTGTTACTGACAAGACCTCTTTTGTCCCTCGTTGATAATTTTTGAAGAGCATGAGTCCTATTGATAATTTTGCCTAATGTTTGTCCCCCATTGGTAATTGCTCCAATTTACAATAGCATGCCATTGAGCCCTAAAAATGAGCCTTTATTCTTTCCTTTTATATTTTCACTCCAAATCTCCAAAATTCCCTAAAAAACCTCCTCCAAATAGCCAAATCGATGCAAATAAAAGATCTCTCATCCAAACCTTCCATCCCCCACTTAGAATCTCAATCAATCTTATTTTCCTCTCAGTTTAGAATTGATTTTCTTCCCAAAACCAATACAAATCTGACTTCCTCAACAGCTTCCTTCTTAAAAACACAACATTCTCACAAGAGAAACTCACATGAACAAACTCTTCTCTTCAAGCATTTTCTTCCATTTTCAACCCCTCTTGTGTAACCTTTTCGTCATTTTAAAGCCAGGGAAGCAGTATCCAATGACATTTTCAGCATCTTCAAACATCCCACATAGGCTCACCTTCACCTTGATTACTCTTCTTCTTCAGCCTGCATACGAGGCTCACGGTTGGACGGCCATCTCTTCAAAAAGGGGGAAGGCCTGAATATTTCATTTTACCCATCTTATTCATGACTTATTTGTACTGATAAAACCATTTTGTTTGTGATTCATTTTGTACTCATCTTATTCAGATTTGCTCATGTTATGTTGTCATCTCACTTGGAGTTTTTCTATACTTAATTCATTTGTACTCATTGCGTCATCACATTAAGGTCTGCGTACAATCATTTATCACCTGATTCTAGGGCTGCAACTCGGGTCGGCGGGTCGGGTTTTGAAGAACCCAACCCTACCCGAGAAATATCTCGGGTCGGGTTGGGTCAGGTTTTTTCCGGAAAACCCACGATTCCCAAACCCGACCCTACCCATGATAAATCTTGGGTCGGGGTCGGGTTTTTTACGTTGACGCAATTTTTTAAGGAACACTCTTGTTTGGCAAGGCAACTCAACTCATAGGAGTAGAAAAACTCAAGCATGACAAACTCTTTAGTGCATTAACTAATAACTAGTCAAGAGAGAATAAATTGATGCATTACCAAATGAAAATGATTATACTCATATGAGATAAACAACAAACTATTTAGTGCATTAACTATTTAGTTGAAACTTGAAACCCTAGAGCTAAAGGGGGGAAACGAACAAAAGATGGAAAGAGTTCCTGTGATTGCGTGCCTGCGTGAGTTTTACTTTTAAGTTTTCACTTTTAAAGTAACAAAGTTTTAGAGAAAAAAATACATACTATAACTTAAATAACTCGGTCGGGCCCCTTCAAACCCGGCTCGACCCGAGATTCATGCGGGCTTTTGGATCGTAGGCCCGGTTCGACCCGAAACCTGAGAAACATGAACCCAACCCAAGCTATTTTCGGGTCGGGTCGATGCGAGTCGGGTTTTACCCGACCCAAGTTGCAGCCCTACCTAATTCATATCTCATTGGCATTGATATATTTAGATTGGGAAATGTTATCATCACTACTGTATATTGATGAGGGCACTCCTCAGTTTATTAAAAGTACCTATGGCCTACACCATAGGATGATCCAAACCGTCCATTAGATGGGCCCTGCCCCAAAAATTATTTCCATAGGTTGATCCTAATCCTCCGATCTGAATGCTAGAGGGTTGATCTAAGCCATTATAGATAGGAGGGTTAGGATCAACCTATGGAAATAATTTTTGGGGCACAACATATTTAGGATGTGCTCCATCTAATGGATGGTTTGGATCATCCTAATGGAGGGTTGATCGATTAACATATTGTTTACTTCTTACTAGAAGCTTGTTTTAGAATATTTCATCCCTTAACTCCGGCATATACTCGTGTGGGCAACCATTTTTAACTCTAAATCCTAATTATTGCATAGATCAATCTAGTTACCCTTATTGAGCTATTTACATGAACCTAAAATCCTAGATTTCTTGGTTTCCTTGCTATATTGAACTTGGCTCGCCTCTAAATCTCGAACTTGGCTCACCTCTAGATCAATCTGACTCGTTCTTTATCTCTCTACAACCTGATTTCAGGTCTGTCATAAATCTCTTTTAATTTTGCCTTCTACTTGCTGTTTATGATCACAGAGAGATGCCCGCATGTGAGTGAATTCATATAATATATTGCATTTGTATGTTGTCAACTTACATTTGGGATATTTCTTAATCTGGGTTTTATATTTTTCATCAGTTCCATGCCTTCAAGTTTTAAAATTTTTGGTGATAGCTTTGTTGAATTTGCCTTGAATTTCTCAAAGGCAATTGCCTTGATTACGGTAATGTCCTATTTTATCGTGATATCATGTTTCCTTGTATTCAAGGAAACTCACTGCATATGGGATTCTTGTTATACCTCTTGAACCGGTAACCTCCAAGACGAAAAACCGGATAGGACTCATTGCTCGTGGATTTATTCAACGGGAATAAGAGTAGTGGTGGGTACGACTTGGTGACCGGTAAAGAAAACAAAAAAAGAGCCCAACAGTTGATATTCGACTCTCTTGTGTGGGAGAAGAAAAGAGGATACAAGAGGTAAGTTTCTTGGGGTCTTTCTTAGGCTTGAGGAAGAAGAAGCAATGCTATTATAGGGAGTAAAGGCGCTTGGATCCTAGACGGCGTAGAGATTAATTCTTTTGTAATCCGGAGAAAGCTTGGGCATTTGTAATCCGGTGAATGCTTCTTGTAACCCAATTATTTTTCACATAGTGAAATCTTTTGAAGTCTTCTCCCGTAGTCACACACATCGTGTGGTGAACCACGTAAAATCTTGGTGTTCTTGTGTGCTTTCGCTTGTGGTTTGGCTTGCGTTTTATTTTATTTGTTCTTGCAAATTTACTTCGGCAACGCTGCGTATTGTTAACACATAAATCCAAAAACACACTTTCGTGTTCGGATTGTTAACGGGTCACCGTGGAGGGCTGATTTGACCCCTAATTCCGTAACAAGCTTTTGACTTTTCATCTGATGAATTATATAATTATATTGATTGTGTGTTTGTACACTAAGGACCTATTTGTTTTAGATTATGAGAACCGATTGTGACCCCAAAACTATCTGAAACAAGAAACAACACTACTTTACTTCATTGGAAACAAGTTTGAACTGTGGTAATGACTGCCACTAAAACCTAAACCTTTTAGGTGTGGTCGCTGGACCACTTGTAAAAGTTATAGTGGCGGTTTTTTTGGTTATCAACGGCGGTCATGACTATCGGTAAAAATCATTTTGTTGTAGTGAACCCAAAAGAGGGTGAATTGGGTTTCATAAAAATTCTTGCCCTTGTTAATTATAAATTAAAACCAAAGAGCGAATTCAAACAATTAAGCACAAAAGAAGATAAAAACCAAATACACAAATAAAAGATAGAGATAGAGAGAGAATAGAGTGCTCTGGGATTTATAGTGGTTCGGTTCTCAACCTAGAGGCCTACTCCACTCCACCAAGATAGCTTGATGGCACCCAATCTACTTATGGTGAAGGTTAAACCTTTTACAATCCGAGGATGGTTCCGCGCCTCACCACTTGCAGTCGGAAAAGGCTACGCGTCTCTCAACACTCGTTCTAGCAGATGGCATTGTCTCTCCAAATGCTCGCTAATTACAAAGATGAATCAAGAAAAGAAATAATACAAAATGCCTTTGCAAGGCTACAAGAGATGTATAAAGATGTACAGATGAATCATATATCCAATCCCTTTGTATATAGTTCAATGGAGGCTCCATGGGGTTTCCAACTCAAAATTATATTCAAAATGGGTCTTGGAGTATTAGAATTGAGTTTCAAGGGTTGGGAAACCCTTATATAGGCTCTAGACACAAAACTAGCCGTTTTAGGGGCAATTCCATAAATTCCAAGCAATATGAAAAAGTAGCCGTTATAGCCCTAACGGTCACATTGGTCGCCAGACCCGGTCGACCGAGGAACAGTTTCTGTTCATTTTTTATATTTTCGGCCCAATGGCCTCTCAGTCGACTGACAGTCGACCGGTTCGTTTTTCCCTTCTTTGGGTTTTTCATTTTGGCTTCTTTTGGGCTTTGTTCCATGGTTTTTTATCTCCCACTTTAACATTCTTTGGGACCTTATTTTAGTTGTCTTGGAGCCTCTAAAGCACCTATGCTTGGGGATTGGACTTTTACATTCTAAACACTTCAAACTATAGAATCTTCAACTAGATCTTCTAGGCTTCAAGTAGGGCAATCTTGGATCTTATAAGGCTTCTTTAAGCTTCTTTTGATGCTCCATTTATGATCCAATGCCTTGATCGAAGCTCCCTTGATTTTTCTCAAATACAAATATAGATTTCTACAACTTACGAGCAAACTCATTAGTATCAAAATCACTAGTGTTTGGAATCATGAAATGCTAAGGATTGAACCTTTGGGCTTACAATGTGTATTAGGACAGCCATCCATCTATTTTATGAAAGAGAAGAAGTCATTATTCTTACTTCCTATTTTGTTCTATCAAAAAACCTATTTTAAGTGTTCCTGTTTTGTTCTTTCATTTGGTTATTCTTTATACTAATATTATTTCAAAAGTTTCTGACGATTGAATCGCTTCTCTAAGTCTGTACTTTGATGCTAATCAAACCCTCCGGATTGTGATGGATTTTGCAGCAACAGTTCTGCCTATCCATTGGTGATGGCACCTCACCCATCTGTACCAGATTGTTGTGGTCAATGCGATTGAGCCGTTGCGCATGGAGCATGACCTTTGAAGCCATGCAGACGGACCTTCGAAATTCAGTTTTTATTTTATTTTAATGTTTTTCCCCTTATTAGATACTTGGTTTTATAGTAGACATGGTAGCTATTAGATGCTTGGTTTTTATAGTAAACATGGGAGTGAGAATATTCTGTGCAGAAATATATGCTATCACGATATACTTTTGTGTGACATATCTAGCACATATTTGTAAGATCAATACCTACTTAGCAGTTAACGCTTTTCTTTGCAAAAATCCCCTGAAAGACACCCTGTTTGTTTTGGATTTTGAGAAGTGATTTGTGAGTCCAAAACTGACTATTGGTCTCAAATCCAATAATCAGTTTTGGACTTGCAATCACTTCTCATTCTAGGATTATCCAATCCTACATACCTTCTTAGCAATTCAGCTCGTGGTTGCAAATCAGATAGAACCACCTTTTCTCTTTCTTTTTTTTTATTTGCATTTAAATCACATTTTAGTATAATTTATAATTTACAATTCCGTTTGGATTGCAAGAAAAACGTTTCTGGTAAAAACACTTTTTGACTGTTTGAATTACCAAGCTGAAAAGGAAAAAAATTTCCAAAAAAAAAAAAAAAAACCTTTTTCTTGTGTTTTGTTTACGGGAAAAACTTCTTTCAACTTCAATCTAATGCCACAACCCACGACCAGTGACTTGCAACCAATAGACAAAAAGTTGATGCACTCTACATGGTTAAATAGACATATATATATTTACAATTTATAAGTTTGAAGTAAACCAATTAACATGATTTAAAAAATAGAATAACAGATCTTGTATTAAAACAAGTTTCATAAGAGCAATGTTTCAGCTACTATAATAACTTATATGCCTTAAAAATAGAATAACATATCTTGTATTTAAACAAATGCCATAAGAACCATGTTTGCCGAGAGTTACTACAACCGTCAAAGAGTCTTTTTTAAGTAGAATATGAGATCAAAGCACAGAAGGAACAAAGTCAAGAAGCAAAATAACAAATCACAAAGCATGAAGAGAACTTTTTCTCTTGAATATTTTAATCAAAAACTAGTGAACAAGCCGTGCGATGCACGGGGTGTCAAAAGAAACTAACTTTTAAAAATATATGACAGTGGAAAAAATGCATTCAATAAGAAGAAATAAGGCAAAGAATTAAGATAAAAATATATATAAATGTAACAGGGGATAGACACCATCGGCTGTGCCTTAAATTTATAGCTACATACTAAAATCCAATTGCAGACACGGGTATTGAATTCTTTTCCATTCAAAAAGAAAAAAAAAGCATTGCAGGCTATCTTACAGAGAAATTATATGTTCATAAGTTCACATCAAAAAGGTCATTTGGAATCTTGCCCAACTGAACACTGGTTTTGCTACCTAACTGAACACATGCAATCCAAAACCCAAGGCTGGAAAGGTGATCATGACAAAAGAATAAAATAGAAGTTCAATACCCGTGCAACAAATACATGGATCAACCAAATTTCTGTAATGGATACCACAGTAAGAAATCAGTGTATTGGAAAGACATCTCTAACAATTTAAGATACTCAAATGTGTTATAGAATCAAGATAAGCCAGCAATTAAAAAAGGAGTATAGATGCACCTCTGTGAGACCACCAGGAGAACGATGAAATCCTCGTGAATGACGATTGCCAAAAGTCTTTTCGTATTCTAGAGAGAGAGAGAGAGAGAGAGAGAGAGGTGGGGAGGTGCGAAAATCCTTTTTCTTTCTCTTTAAATCGTAAGTAATAAAGAGGGAGAGAGATTATAGGAGATTTAATTGGCTGCTACGGATAGGCCATGCGTCCAAATCCTCCCCACTTTCTCTTTATACCGTAAAAAATAAAGAGAGAGAGAGAGAGAGAGAGAGAGAGAGAGAGAGAGAGAGAGAGAGAGAGAGAGAGAGAGAGAGAGAGAGAGAGAGAATTAATTGGTTGCTAAAATGTAAAAAATAAAGAGGGAGAGAGATTATAGGAGATTTAATTGGTTGCTATAGATAGGCCATGCGTCAAAATTCTCTCCCACTTTCTTTTTAAAATGTAACTAATAAAGAGGGAGAGAGAGATTATAGGAGATTTCATTGGTTGCTATGGAGAGAAATAAGGAAGTTGTGGAATTCCTTTTCAAAGTAGACGTTGGAAAGAGCGGTAAAACGTAACTAATAAAGAGGGAGAGAGATTATATGAGATTTAATTGGTTGCTATATATGGAGAGAAAAATAAGGAAGTTGTGGAATTCCTTTTCAAAGTAGACGGTGGAAAGAAAGGTTCTCACGTGGCACAACCACGTTGGTTGCAAAAGAGATCAACGATTGCCCTGTGGAGCAAGTAAGGCTTACAGTTCCGGTTACAGATGACCCGACATTGCGAACAATAACGTTCAAAAGGTGTAAGGAGTTACAAGCTGTGTTCTTGTATCTTTTGTAAATCAATTCTTCGATTATCGACAAAATCCAATTAGCATTGATTCTCTATGCGCACAGATGATATCATCAGGCTTCCATTAGGAAACCTGATGATATCAACTCTTCCAACCAAATCCATGAGAATTCCAGGAACAAAATGGACTATGTCGTTGAATCCCGGGCCTTTCAACATAAAAGAGCATGTTTTAATTACCATCCTCGCTGACTCGGCAATTTTTTCTTTTGCACTGCTTGTAGTTTCGATAGTAATGTTTTTTATCATCAGAGAATTAACCCTTTAGAGCTACATACTAAAATCCAATTACAAGCACAGCTATTGAATTCTTTTCCATTAAAAAAAAACATTGCAGGCTATCTTACACAGAAATTACATGTTCATAAGTTCACATCAAGGAGGTCATTTGGAGTCTTGTCCAACTGAACACTGGTTTTGCCATGCAATCCAAAACCCAAGGCTAGAAAGGTGATCATGACAAAAGAATAAAATTGAAGTTCAGTACCCATGCAACAAATATATGGATCAACCAAATTTCTCTAATGGATAATCACATTGAATCATGGAATATTAGCCACAATAAGAAATCAATGTATAGGAAAGACATCTCTAACATTTTAAGATAGTCAAATATGTTATAGAATCAAGATAAGTCAGAAATTAAAAAAGGAGTATAAATGCACCTCTGTGAGACATCCAGGAGAACGATGAAATCCTCGTGAATGACGATTGCCAAAATCCTTTTTCTTTCTCTTTAAAACGTAACTAATAAAGAGGGAGAGAGATTATAGGAGATTTAATTGGTTGGAATGGAGAAAAATAAGGAAGTTGTGGAATTCCTTTTCAAAGTAGACGGTGGAAAGAGGGGTAAAACGTAATTAGTAAAGAGGGAGAGAGATTATAGGAGATTTAATGAGTTGCTATGGAGAGAAATAAGGAAGTTGTGGAATTCCTTTTCAAAGTAGACGGTGGAAAGAGGGGTTGCCACGTGGCACAAACACGTTGTGCGACATTCAGCTTTATTTATATACTAGTGAGGAAGCCCGTGCGATGCACGGGGCAAACCAACAAAAGCAGTACTTAGGTACTGAGAAAGAAAAGAGAAAGAAAAAAAATAGGCCTAAATTGATCCATCAATGAACATTAAAAAGAAAAAAATTGGCCAATTTAGAAGTCTATGTAGGTAGATACCAATTTTGTGCAGTGATAAATCGACTCACAAATATCTTAAATCGACCCCATGTGTCTATCTCTCTCCTCTTTCTCTCTCTAACCCAGAGGAGAGAGAAAGACACATGGGGAGTCAATTTAAGATATATGGGGGTCGATTTTAGTATTTCTCTCCCTCTCACACGTTTCCAAACCATAAAATTAAGACTTTCAAATAGTAATCTAATAAAATCCCTAAAACTTCTACCAAAACAATAATAATTGGCCCTTTTAATCTTCAACCAAACCTCCAACAAAATCTCTAATCTATCCATATCCCAAATTTTCTCCAACTCTCTCTCTCTCTCTCTCTCTCTCTCTCTCTAAAACCTAGCTCTCATTGTCTAAAATTCCCAACTCAATCTTAAATCAATTAGGGCCAATTTGGATGCCGAGAAGATTTTGATTTGGAATTCTCACATTTACTGCCCTTTTGCGTTGACATTTGGATCCCGATCAAATCCTTGAATTTCCAATTCAGCGATTCACAGTGAAAAAATTAAATTTCCAAATAAGCTGTGGAAATAAGAAATTAGAAATCCACAGATCTGGCAGTTTCCTTCACCCTCTTGGCTCCTGAACCTCTCCCCTGCAGCAGGAATTACCCCCTTCCCTCTCTGTCTCCCTCAACATGAGCTGGCAGATCTATTCATTTTTGTACTAAAAACTCAATTCCAAATCCAAATACAAAATTTGAGGTATCCAAATGGACCCTTAGTGAAATCTGGAACTACCTATAACATTCCTAAATAACCCCCTCGCTTAAAACTCTCCATGGATAGGTATTGATAGGATTCAATTACATTTGCTTAAATTTTGATTTTTCAGAAAATTCAAAAATTAGAATAAAGTTTGCTATGAATGTCCACTAAAATATGAATAAATAGATACCCTTCCTTATTATTATTATTAGAATGTGAAAAGATATGAATCATAAAATTAAGAAAAAAATACGGTATATAGAGGCAAACCCATGGGTTGAAGTGTAATTTGAAAAAAAAAACCACTACGAATTGAGGATATGATAAATGAACCCCTTTTCCTCTCTTAGGACACCCAGCAGCTGCATTGTACGTGCCAATCAGGTCACTTCATTCCTTAAATGTGAAGTTTTCATTTACAGATACACTGTAGTAATGAAAAGGGGCGCATTTATCATTTCCCGAAATTGGAAATTGACTTCTAATATAATCTTGATCTTAGCCATGGAATTATGGATGTCCTTCATTATGAATTGAGACCCTAGGTTGAAGAATGAGAGGAGGACATGTCAAAACATGAAGCTGAATAGACTAATTCTTCATTTCTTGTTATTTTTCCTTGAGAAGAATGGATGTGGTTTTCTGTTACGGCTCAGTTTTCTCTTCCTATTTTCTCTCCATCAGATTAGTAGTTTCTTTTGTTAGAAGATTTAGTTTTATTTCCTAGGAGTCCTAGTTTAGAAAGAGTCCTTTTCTTAGGTTGTTCTACTTTAGAAAGAGCCCTTTCCTTAGTTGGTTTCTTAAAGAGACAATAATGAATATGTATTGAAAATTGCTTGTGGGAATAAACAGAAAAGAGTTATTTTAATATTGTGCATCTGCACCAGAGGAATCCCTTCCCCTCTTAAAATTGTGGGAGTTTGCTCGTTTGATCTTTTTTTCTTGCAGGTTGCCCTTGATAGGTAGTTCGATCCTATCATCTGGTATCAGAGCCTTGGTTCTTGCATGCCAAGAAAGCCTAGCAAGATGGAAGAGCGTGTGGGAAAGTTGGAAGAAGAGGTTGCCCTGGTATCGTACGTCCTGAACGAGCTCCGGGAATCTATGAAAAATAAGTTCGATACTATTGCGAATTTGATAGAACGATTGATGATAGGGAGTCTAGCTACTACTCATTCAGTTTCTATTGGCAATAATCAAGGTATTGTCGTTGACAGTCGAATCCAGACTCGCTTTACACGAATTGATTTTCCCAAGTTCAAGGGTCAAGATCCGACGGAATGGGTCTATAAGGCAGAACAATTTTTTGCCTATCATAGGACACCTGACGATCAAAAAGTATTGTTGGCCTCTTTTCACCTAGATGGAGCTGTGTCCCAGTGGTTCCAATGGTATCACAACGTGCAGCCGAGCCTCACATGGAACGAGATGATTGATGCCCGCTATGTTCGTTTTGGTTTGACAGATTATGACAATTTTCATGGAGCTCTATCGAAGATCCAACAAAAGGGGACCTTGCAGGCCTACCAAGAAGAATTTGAAAGACTTGCTAACCGGGTAACCGGTTGGACAGAAGAAGCATTGATAGGCAGTTTTGTACAAGGGCTGCGTGAAGAGATTGGACTGGAGGTTATGATGTTCAAGCCATCTTCATTGACGTATGCTATGGGGTTAGCACGCCAATAGGATGCCAAGTTGCAACGCCTACGTCGGGTGGATCGAATTACTCAGAGCCGCTACAACTCAACAAACATCGAAGCAACACATGTAGCAGATTTCGTAGCCTAAGGCCCCACCAAGAACGGTGGTTGCCCCTATTAAACGTCTAACCTTGGCTGAGATGAAGGTTCGACGTGATCAAGGCCTATGCTTTAATTGTGATGAAAAATTTGTTCCGGGGCATCGTTGTAAGACAATGCAAGTGTTTATCCTTGCAAGAGAAGATGATGAGACAACTCCTGATGATGAGGGAACTACAGAGAATGAGGATAATATTCCAAAAGTGTCATTATATGCGTTGGCTAGCGTTACAAGTGCACAAACCATGAGGTTGCAAGCCTTCATTAAGAAACAGGTGGTGAGTGTGTTAATTGACACCGACAGCACACATAACTTTGTGGCGGCAGAATTGGTTCAAAGGTTGGGTTATTCGATGAAATTGGGTCCAAGCTTCGAAGTTTTAGTAGCCAATGGTAACAAGTTAAGATGTCATGAAATTTGTGAGCGTGTGTGCATCAACCTTGGAGGTTTGGAACTTATAACAGATTTGTATGCCTTGCCATTACATGGATCTGACATTGTTTTGGGAGTTCAATGGTTGAAGTCACTAGGTACTATTATTTAGAATTTTGAAAACCTTAGAATGACCTTTGATTATCTAGGAGAGCAGCACACTTTACGTGGGATTCAAAATTCCAAAGTGCAAACTGTGGAAGGCAAGGAGTTGACTCAGTTACTGAAGCAAAAGTCATGGGGATTTTTGGCTCAAATTGATTTTAATACCCAACTTGAAGAAGGCAAGAATACACATGAGGATCTTGCAATATTACTAGAAGAATACCATGATGTATTTCAAGAACCAAAGGGGCTCCCACCTCATCATTCTCATGATCATCATATTCCATTGAAGTCTGGAGCGCAACCTGTCAATGTGAGACCCTACCGTTACCCACATTTGCAGAAAATGAGATTGAAAAATTAGTTCGAGAAATGCTTGAGACTGGAGTGGTTCGCCCTAGCAAGAGCCCATTTTCTTCCCCAGTACTATTGGTGAGGAAGAAGGACGGGTCGTGGAGGATGTGTATCGACTACATGTCCCTCAATCAAGTCACCATAAAAGATAAGTTTCCTACCCCTACTATTGATGAATTATTAGATGAACTACATGGAGCGAAGTTTTTCTCAAAATTGGATTTGAGATCCGGGTACCATCAAATACGTGTGCATGAATCTGATATTCCTAACACAGCATTTCACACTCATGAAGGTCATTATGAATTTTTAGTTATGCCCTTCGGGTTGACTCATGCTCCGTCAACATTTCAAAGTCTTATGAATGAGGTTTTTCGTGACCATTTATGCAAATTTGTCCTAGTATTCTTCGATGATATATTGATATATAGTAAGTGTTGGACGGATCATCTCAATCATGTCCAAATAGTTCTGGATAAGTTGCGGCACCATCATCTGGCGGATAAACGTTCAAAATGCTCTTTCGGCCAAATATGCATTGAATATTTGGCTCACATAATTTTGGGAGAAGGAGTTGCAGCTGACCCTGAGAAGATCCGTGCCATGGAAGAGTGGCCACATCCTACCAATTTGAAATCATTGCGTGGTTTTTTGGGTTTAACAGGATATTACAGGAAATTTGTGAAAGGCTACGGTGAGATTACTAAACCACTTACTGTGCTCTTACGCAAAGATGGGTTCCATTGGAATGAGGAAGCGGAAGGGGCATTTGTGAAGCTTAAGGCTGCTATGTCATCCACCCCCGTGATGGCTCTACCAGATTTTTCACGGCCATTCGATATAGAATGTGATGCTTCTGGAACAGGCATTGGAGGTGTGTTGATGCAAGATGGGCGGCCCATTGCATTTTGTAGCAAGGTCCTATCCAGCCAACATTCGTCATTGTCTACATATGAGCGTGAGATGCTTGCCCTTGTTCACATGGTAACCACATGGCGTCACTATTTGTTGGGCAGGAAGTCATCAAAGCTTAAAGCATCTCTTAGAGCAACGTGTAGGCTCAACTGCTCAACAAAAATGGGCAGCCAAGCTAATGGGATATGATTATGAAATCTTATATCAAAGGGGTAAGGAGAACCTTGCAGCTGATGGGTTATCACGACAATTTGAGAATGGGTCAGTTGAAGCATCAATGTCAGCATTATCTATTCCATATAATACATTGGTGGAGGATATATGTAAAGAGCTGGAGCATCACCATGATACAAAAGAATTGCTTGACAAGCTTCAAATCAACTCACAAGGGTTGGATGGTTATTCTTGGGACAGGGAAGAATCGTGGTGCCCAAAACATCCAATATCATTGACAAATTGTTACAGGAATTTCACTCAACTACCGAAGCCGGACATTCGGGTCCTTTACGCACATACAAAGGCTTTCAAGATACTTTTATTGGCGAGGAATGAAGAGGCAGGTTAGGGAATATGTGGCTACTTGTGATGTTTTCTAGAGGAACAAATCCGAGAATCTTTCGCCTCCAGGATTGCTTCATCCATTGCCCATTCCAGATTTGATTTGGTCAGATATTTCTATGGGTTTTATCGAAGGGTTACCAAGGTCTCAAGGCCGAACAACTATCATGGTGGTGGTGAACCGTTTGTCTAAATATGCACACTGTATAGCTCTTGCACACCCTTACACAGCCGCTTCGGTGGTGCATGCCTTTGTTCGAGAGGTGGAGCGTCTACATGGCACACCTACATCGATTGTTAGCGATCAAGATAAAGTATTCCTAAGCAATTTTTGGCAGGAGTATTTTCGTCTCCAAGGAACTAAACTGTGTATGAGTTCGGCTTATCATCCACAAACAGATGGGCAAACTGAAGTGGTCAACCGTTGCCTTGAAACATATTTACGTTGCTTTGTTGGGGCCCAACCTAAGCAGTGGGTGCACTGGTTGTCATGGGCTGAATGGTGGTATAACACCACATACCATGAATCAATAAAAATGTCGCCATTTGAAGCTGTTTACGGACGACCACCTCCATCCCATGTGACTTATACATCTGGCAATACTATGGTGGGACAACTGGACAAGGAGCTATATGATCATGACCAAGTCTTGCATAGCTTTAAGGAGCATTTGACAATGGCTCAAGTTCGAATGAAATCACAGGCTAATAAGCATCGTACGGAGAGAGAGTTTGTTGTTGGAGATTGGGACTACAGCCTTATAGGCAATCTACAATAGCTGTCCGCTCTAACCTCAAGTTAGCCCCCAAATTTTATGGACCATTCCAAATAATCCAACGAATTGGGCCAGTTGCGTACAAACTACTCTTGCCGTCCTCTGCCAAGATCCACCCCGTCTTCCATGTATCATGTCTTAAGAAGAAACTTGGTTAAGGGATGTCATCCCAAGTAGACTTGCCTCCACTTACAGAAGAAGGGTTGCTAAAACCTGAGCCAGAAGCCGTTTTGGAACGACGAATGATCAAATGCAAGAAATAGGGCTGTCACTGAAGTTCTGATTAAATGGACTAATATGCCTAAGGAAGAAGCTAACTGGGAGCTATGGTACAACATACAACAACGTTTTCCTAACTTTACACCTTGAGGCCAAGGCGTGTTTTCAAGGGAGGGTGACGTTACTGCTCAGTTTTCTCTTCCTATTTTCTCTCCATCAGATTAGTAGTTTCTTTTGTTAGAAGATTTAGTTTTATTTCCTAGGAGTCATAGTTTAGAAAGAGTCCTTTTCTTAGGTTGTTCTACTTTAGAAAGAGTCCTTTTCTTAGTTGGTTTCTTAAAGAGACAATAATGAATATGTATTAGAAATTGCTTGTGGGAATAAACAGAAAAGAGTTATTTGAATATTGTGTATCTGCACCAGAGGAATCCCTTCCCCTCTTAAAATTGTGGGAGTTTGCTCGTTTGATCTTTTTTTCCTGCAGGTTGCCCTTGATAGGTAGTTCGATCCTATCATTTTCTAATTTGATCTTGGTCTCAACCATGGATTCCTTATGTCACCCATGTCACGATGCTCAAATTCTCAAAAGAGAGAAGTGAGATTATGGCAGACAAGAGAATAATTTGGGAATAACAGAAAGCAATATCAAATCCTGGATAAGCATAAATCACACGTCCCGATAAACTTGTAGAAGCAGTTATCAGCTAAGAAAAAAAGACAAAATTTTGGCAATAACAGAAAGCAATATCAAACCCTGGATAAGCATAAATCCACACGTCCAAATAAACTTGTAAAAGCAATTATCAGCTAAGAAAAAAAGTGAAAATTTTGGCAATAACAGAAAGCAATATCAAACCCTGGATAAGCATAAATCCACACGTCCAAATAAACTTGTAAAAGCAATTATCAGCTAAGAAAAAAGAAGAAGAAATACTCACTACAGAGAATGAAACACTAAGATACTATCAACAATATTATTGACATCATGTTTTTGCGAGAGAGAGAGAGAGAGAGAGAGAGAGAGAGAGAGAGAGAGAGAGAGAGAGAGAGAGAGAGAGATTTAATACTAATAAAAATAACAAATCAAAACCGTCTGGCAAATATTGATGCATTTATGGAGTGAATAAGAGACTAAAATAGTTTAGATACCGTTTTTTAAGGGGGACAGAGAGAAATTTAATAGCAAAGAAATTTCCATTAGAAAGCATTTAATCCTAAAGTACAATGGGCACACTTCTTAGGATGATCCAAACCGTTCATTTGATGGGCCACAACGTAAATCATCTCTAGAAGATCCTAAGTCCTAACCCTCCAATCTATAAAGGTTTCTATATTGTGTTGTCCCTCTACCAATCCAAGGGTTATGATCATCCTAGAGGGATGATTTATAGGGTGGCCCAAAAAATAAATGGTTTGGATTATGGTGTGCGGCCCTGCATGCAAAAAAAAAAATGTTACGAACCTAAATCAGTTCGCAACGGTTTTGATCATCTTGGAGGGAAGATCAGCCTCTTGATCCACTTCGAGGGAAGGATCAATCCTCCATTGTGCAAAAAAGACACACTTTCTAACATGTGCTTATATAAAGCACTTAAACATAAACATAGAGACAAATAAACATAAACATAGAAATAGCTAAATAAAGATAATCTCAATCTAAATTAGTATTCTAATCTATCCTAACTACTAAAAATAGCAGATCTGGTGAGATCTGATCTTATTATCTAAAATACCAAGTAATTTATTCTTCCTAAGTGGGACCAACTAATTAGGCACGTAACATTCCACCCCTTGCCCTCAAGGTTGGAGATTAAGCCTTGGGGGAAAATCAAATCTTGCATACTTTTCAAAAATCTCAAGATTAGTCAACATTTCATATGTTGTTGTCATCAGAGGTTGTGGTAGTTCTCTTTTCAAATTGATCTTATCGTATCGCTCATCAGAGCTCCTTTGTTGTGTTTTTTTTTTTTTTTTTTAGAATGATTTAGATGCTGACGCACGAATGATTGTGGGTGAGAATCTTTTCGATGGCGTTTGACATGTTGTGAGGAGCGGAAGACTCTTCGGCGGTGACCTTTCTTTTGTGACTTTTTCGTGGTTTCTTCTATTCGATTTCTTTCGCTCTTCTTCTTTTCTCCCCTTTTTGTGTTTCTTCTTTTTATTGTGGAAGCCTTCTCGATTGCTATGCTTATTTTATTCAAGCCTTCCTCAAACCTTCGATAATCTTCCATCAAGTCCAAAACAAGTGCCTTGATCTCTCTTATATTCTCCTCCCACAGATCCATTGTTGCTCAGATTTGTTCCTACACGTGGATGGATCGTGCTGCTTTGATACCACTTGTTTTGAACGTAAATCAGTTCGTAACGGTTTTGATCTTCTTGGAGGGAAGATCAGCCTCTTGATCCACATCGAGGGAAGGATCAATCCTCCTTTGTGCAAAAAGACACACTTTCTAAGATATTTTCTTCATTTCTTCATTGACAGTAACATGTGCTTATATAAAGCACTTAAACATAAACATAGAAATAGATAAACATAAACATAGAAATAGCTAAATAAAGTAATCTCAATCTAAATTAATATTCTAATCTATCCTAACTACTAAAAATAACAGATCTGGTGAGATCTGATCTTATTATCTAAAATACCAACTAATTTATTCTTCCTAAGTGGGACCGACTAATTAGGCATGTAACAAAATATAATGAGGCATACATTGGTTCGATGATCTAAACCAATTCACTTGGAGTTGGTCGGCCCTGACCCAAATTTTTTCTCCATAGGATGACCCTATCCATCCGATCCATGGAGGTTTCTATCAGAGTGTTAGGATCATCTTGTGGAGAAGATTTTAGAAATGATTGAAAGGAAATTTTATGTAGTGGAAAGATTTGTTTTACATGATAGATAGGATGAAAAGCCCGGATGGGAAATGGAGAAATTTTTTGAAGGAAAATCGTGATGATTTTATTTACGTTTTAAAACGTAAGTAATTGAGAGAGATTGTAGGAGGTTGAGTGTATTTACAACGAAGTTTGTTGAAAGAGATTTTAGTAAGCTTTATAGAGATTTTAGAAGGCTTTAAAACTTAGATTTTCTTGAGAGAAAATTTAGGAAAAATTCATGAGATCCTAGATGGGGTAGGAAAATAGTCCAATTTAATTTGCCATTTTCAACAGATTTTTAGGGAAAGAATTTCCGTTTAGGAAAAATTCATGCTATCCTAGATGGGGTAGGAAAATAGTCCAATTTAAGTTGCTATTTTCAGCAGATTTTTAGGGAAATAATTTCCGTTTACAAAGGAAATTTACGTTATGATTATGATGCCACGTAGGATTTAAGGCGGATGGGGAGGCTGTCCACGTGGCCGTGAACAGTGAAACCCCCATCCTGCTATAATATAATAGATAATTAGATATTTACACCACTTGCACTTCACATTTTTACACTTCTTCCCTTTTATAAACCATCCCAAAACAAACCCTAGAGATTCAAACTCCAAAATCCTATTCTAATCTAGCTTCCTCCACTTTTTAAAAACTAATAAAATCCCAATCTAACTCTACCTCTTTCTAAAACCTAATAACCATTTTAGAAACTTATTTAACTCAACCTCTCCGCCACTTTCCAAAATCAAGTTTGTTTCCTAAAACAACCCAACCTCCTAAAGCTACCAAATAACATTCTAACAGTAACTCCAGCAAAATTAGAAACTTCGAAATCCTAGTTTAACTAGGAAGCGTCCGCCTGCCTGAATTGGCCTATCTTCTCCGGCGCACGTGTAGAGTCTGCGATGACTCTGCACACTTCCCTCAGCGCTAACTCGCTACTAGTCATGCCAAGCTACTTTGCAGGCTTCTTCAAATTCGTTTGTTCGGTATTATCAACTTCTTCAAGTAATGTAATGTTTCTGCACATGCCGTATTCATGAAGTTTGGATTTGGCTTATGTATCAGAGAGGATATTCTAAGCTTGAATGCTTCAAACATCAGATTCCTCTAACTGAGACTCTCTCATCTCTTCAACTGTTTTTATCTGATGAACACCTGTTTTCCATGGATGTTATTGCTTCGGACTTTTAGGGCTTTCATGTCTAGGTACGACCTCCTCCAAAGGTTTTGTTGATTTGACACCAACCTTGGAACTTCCGCTTTTAATTTTTCTTTCAGATTAGTCTCTAGATGTAGACTATATGGAAGACTAACTCGATCAGAAGACCACCATGATGAAGCTTCGTCATACACCACATTTCTTGAAACTTCATATGGCTAGTTTCTGGGTTCACACATCTCCAACCCTTCCTTTCAAAGTTATACCCGGTAAAGACACACCGTAGTGCTTTTTTATCAAACTTGTTGCTCAGATAGTTGGGCACAAAGAGATAACATACTAAACTAAAAGCTCTTAATGATTTGAGACTTTGATACAGTGGTGAGATAAATCCAAGCTTTGGCTGTGGATGATAATTTGTCACATAAGTGGCGGTTCTCATACACTCGGCCAAAAACCGAGACGATAAGTTCTTCACATGCATCATACCACGTGAAACTTTTGCCAAGTGCCAATTCTTTCTCTTTGCCACCCTATTTTGCCGAGGTGTATCAGTCACTCTTCACCTATTCTTAGAACTCTGTGAACATTCCAAGAACTTCTTATTTTTCTTTTAGAAAATAAACCCGCACAAAATGCGAGATATAATCAATGAATATCAGTAAATAATTCATACATCCGATGGATGGTATTCTCACTTTTCCAAAGACGTAAGAGTGCACTAGCTCGAGTGGTTTCTTCGCTCGAAACGTTGTATGGAAGTTGATGCGCCTTTCCATATTGATGCACGACACACACTGTGTCATGTCAAACCTCTAGATCAGGAAGTCCCTTCACCAGTTGCACGGGCCTTCTATTTATCGCAATTTGTAGTTTTACACACAAATTTCACTTACAATCCACAATAGTAGCTCCCACCAAGGCAACAACCATGAAAAATGGTAGTTTGTCAAAAAAGAATAAGTAGAACTACGTCTATATTGATAGGGAAATGTTATCAGCACTACTGTATTTTGATGATCGCACTCCTCACTTTATTAAAAGTATGGTATGGCCCGCACCATACGATGATCCAAACCGTCCATTAGATGGGCCACACCTTAAATAGGTTGTGCCCCAAAAATCATTTCCATAGGTTGATCTCAACCCTCCGACCTATAGAGGGACTGAATGATCCTAACCCTCTATAGATCTGATGGTCAGGATCAACCTATGGAAATGGTTTTTGGGGCACAACCTATTTAAGGTGTGGCCCATCTATTGGACGGTTTGGATAATCCTATGGTGCGGGCCGGCCACCGTACTTTTAATAAAGTGAGGACTGCGATCATCAAAACACAGTAGTGCTGATAACATTTCCCTATTGATAAGTGGATGTGAAGTGTTATCCACACTCCTTTGTTTTGATTGCAGCACTCCTCACTTTTCATTGAACACTTCTTTGATGACTACGGACAGCCTTCCAAAATTTGTGATACTAGTGTAAGGCAGGGCTTGCAGGGGCCTTGTTGCTCTTCCTACATGTATCATTTTTAGGGTGCCATTATTAAAACAATTGAGTGCATATATCATCACATCCCTATGTGTTTTTCTTAAACATCCATTTGCAAGTCATTGATTAAAAACAATCACATCTAGGGGTGTAAACGAGCCGAGCTGAGCCGAGCTTGGCCAGGCTCGGCTCGGCTCGGCTCCTTAAGCTCAAAAGCCAGGCTCGGCTCGGCTCGGCCAGGGTCGCGAGCGGCTCGCGAGCCTTATCGAGCTCGAATTATATTAATTTTACACCCCTCATTTTCCCTGGACAGCCCTATCTAGTGTTTTTTTACTACTCTTTTTACAGTAGGGGGGTGGTCCAAGTAACAAATGGGGTTCCAAAAAAGAAGTGACATATTTTGCCTCCCCCTTTCACTCCCTAGACAACCCTTTTAGTGTATATATTAATATATAATATATATATTTAAATATATTAAATTCTTAACGAGCCTTAACGAGCCGAGCCTGGCCTAACTCGGGCTCGGCTCGTTAAGCTTAACGAGCCGGCTCGGCTCGGCTCGTTAAGGATTCGAGCCGAGCTTGAGCCGAGCTCGAGCGAGCTTCCGAGCCCGAGCCAAAATTGACACCCTTAATCACATCCCTATGTGTTTTTCTTAAACATCCATTTGTAAGTCATTGATTAAAATTACAGGTGCACTTTGTAGTATTCTTCTTACAAATTTAATGTGAGAATACAATTCTGAAAATGTTTAAAAAGATTGTCATCCCAATGAGAAAAAAACCTTAACCTAAGAGAAAAGCTGTGAATTTCCATTTTTATATTGTATTAGAACTCCAACTTTGCCAGGAAAGAAGATTCAAAAGAAAAAGTACAAAGTGAAAAGGAAAAATATACACATTCCCATCTAAACTAAAGCAAGAGAATCACATATCAACCCCAACACTGGTAGACATTTTAAAACAAAAGAGACCTCCAAAATCTCCTTTTCCAAATTACAATCTTCTAGCTAAATCTTCTCTCCCTACCATTATCTCAAGTGGGTCTAATGCACTCCTAATCAAACTCTCCTCTTTCAGTTCTTTTGGCCACCCTCTGTCAATTTAATTGAATAAAAGCTTCAAATCACCTTTAATTCCATTGTTACTCTAGATTTCCAATATTTTTCAATGGGGTCAATTTGGCAAGCAAGTAGGAAGGAAAGAAAAAAGATACAAACTCAAAGCTATATTCAAACCTTACTAGAAGCATGCTCAAACCCTTTCACAAATTACAATCATGTATGCTAAACCTTCTCTCCCAAATCACAACAATAGAAGCACTCTTATTATTATTTTTCCATTTCAAAAAAAAAAAAAAACCCTCTCCTAACTTTTATATCAAGTGGCTCTAATCCTCTCCTAATCAAACTTTCGTCTTTCGTTTCTTTTGGCTACCCTCTATCTATTTAATATAATAAAAGCACCAAATCACCTTTACATCAATTGCTAATCTTCTTTTCCAATATTTTTCAAGTGGGTCAATTTGGCAAGCAATCTAGGAGGGGAGAAAGAAAAGTTAAAGACCCAAAGTTAAATCCAAACCCTTAATAGAAGCAACTTCAGGCAGAAAAGGTCCCATACACACCTTCAACATAGCATCAAGAAGTCCACAATGCAAAGAAAAGAATCTCCTCAAAGTTTCCTCTTAAACCAATGATTATCATCCTTCCACCAGTAGGATCTGTTCTTCATCCCTCCTTGAATACATGGAGAAAACCATAGGCGCCATCTCCGCTCCAATCGTCAGTCTCTCGATTTTCCTTGCTGTGTCCCTCATTGGAGGTACACAACTCTACCTTATCTTTCCAATCTATGAATCGGCATTTTTTGTAGTAATTTTTTTGTAGATATGGTTCTGTTTAGATTCCTTGAATTCCTCCTTAACCAGTAATTAGCTATTGAGACACAATGACAAGGTCTAAAGATTTTTAAAAAAAATTTAAAAAAAAAGACTATCGAGTAATTGGAAGAGTATTGGTTTTTTTTTTGTTTGCAAATGAGACATTAAGGCCTCCTGGAAGCCATTTACTATGGATTTACCGGGTACCAACATCAGATAAATTAAATGAATAAGACAAAATCTATTGAATAGTGAGCCTATGAGGCCGCTCTCTCATGCAACAGCGAGTCGGCGAAATGCCCTCTGCGATCGAACCTAGCAAATCCCTAATAAATATTTTCAAATAATCATATTTAAAACTATTTGCGTAAAAGATTATATGCAAATAATTTTAGAGATATCCAAAGAGGCCTGAAAGCCCGAAAATCCAAAATAACAAAGAATCGACCAAAGATAATCTACAGCTTGATTTAAATGAGTAAAATGCAAAAAGAGATCATAATTAATTTCTGTTAACAAATTCTAATCATGTTTAACATCAAAGTAAGAATTTAGCATACACACACAATAACAATGCTAAACTGAAGTGCGCCCTTGCAAAAACCAAATTGCAATAGCACCCCATTGTTTCCATGTCACCCCGTGCATTTATTATTCCTTTGATTTTACATTTTTCAGTGCCATTATAAATGCAGTTGGGTGACGTTGATCAAATGGTGCGCCCTTGTGGCTGGATTTTTGCAAGGGTGCCCTTCAGTTTAGCATAGAGAGAGATTATTTCCACATCTGATAATGGGGTTAGGCAATTATTATAGCTGAATAATTTGGTTTAGAAAATGATTTGTTCAGGCGTAAGGGCGAGCATTGGTGTCAACTACGGCACAATCGCGAACGACCTCCCCCCGCCGATTCAAGTCGCACGATTTCTCCTACAAAACACTCTACTCAACCGTATAAAGCTCTACGATGTCAATCCCGCCATCTTACAAGCCTTCGCCCACACCGGAATTCCAATATCCGTCACTGTGGCCAACGATCAAATCGGGGAGCTCACCGAGCTTTCATTTGCTCAACAATGGGTGAAAAGCAACATCCTTCCTTACACTTCCAACACAAACATAATACGGATCTTAGTTGGAAATGAAGTCGTTACTACCGCCAACAAGATGCTGATTGCGAGCCTCATACCCGCAATGGAAAACCTTCACGCGGCCCTCGTTGGAGCATCGCTCAGCCATCGAATCAAGGTCTTTGAAGTATAAATGATTAAATAACACTATCTCTAATAGCTCAAGCTTTTGGAGTAATTGGTTGTTTCACATGGTATTAGAGCAATTGTCACGAGGCAGGTCCTGGTTTCAAAACCCAACACCTCCTTGATATTAAAAATCCACGTGTACGGCCAACCTGAAAGAGGGCCACATGTGACATTTGTCTGGCCAACTCAAAAAAAAGAAAAAGAAAAAAAGAGGGGCCACATGTAAGAGAGACAGATATAAAGTATAAAGGATTAAATAGGAGAGTGTTAAAGTATAAATTAATAATTAACACCATCTATAATAAATTAAGCTTTTTGAGTAATTGGTTGTTTCACAGGTCTCCACTGCACACTCCCTCGGCATCCTCTCCTCCTCCAACCCGCCATCCACAGGAAAATTTCGGCGAGGCTACGAAACAACTGTCTTCAAGCCATTGCTAAGCTTCTTAAAGGCCACAAATGCACCTTTTATGATAAACCCATATCCATTTTTTGGCTTCTCGGGTGATACATTGAACTATGCTCTATTTAGGCCAAACCCCGGGGTTATTGATAGGAACACACAACTCACCTATACAAACATGTTGGATGGACAATTGGATGCCATTTACTCCGCAATTAAGCTTCTTGGGTTCAAGGATGTGGACATTGTTATAGCCGAAACGGGTTGGCCTTCGGTTGGAGACCCTGGGCAAGTCGGAGTTGATCTAGAAAGTGCAGCGGCCTATAATGGCAACCTTGTTAGACATGTGACTTCCGGCGTGGGCACGCCTCTCATGCCCAATCGAACATTTGAGACATATATCTTCTCACTCTTCAATGAGAATCTTAAGCCAGGGCCAACCTCTGAGAGGAATTTTGGGCTCTTCCGGCCGGATATGACTCCGGTATATGACATCAACGGTATCTTACGGCATAAGGTATGGCTCACAATCACATGCTATGTTCATTACTAGAGACTATTATACAATTTCTATATGTGTACATATATACTTATGAGATTAACTTGATAGATAAGAGAAAATGTCCATGACTAAGTGTACATGTGACATGTGTGTGGTGATCGGGACCATTCATATGATATCATCACTGGCTCCCAGTGCCGAATCGGATCTCCATTCGCAAGATTGAAGCGTGGAAAGAATCAATGGTTTGAAGGCATCTTAAAGGATATCTTTTTGCATTAGCTTGATCAAAGGTCTAGAAACATCCCACGAAAGGCAGGACCAAGTGCAATATGCCAGACTCAACAACATTCATGGACCTGATCAGCTTCATTCTCCATTTCTCCATGAAATTTTTTTCCATGGAATACTAGTTTATTCAGGGGTGGGAGAGGGAGAGAATTGGGAGGGCATGAGTGAGGAGAGGATGCGAAGTGGCTGAAAAACAAAAATAGTGAAAAGGAAAACTTTGCTCAAAATAGAGTTTTATTTTTCCTACTTCTCCGCCACTTCTTTTCCTCCTCTCAGTCGGGCCAGCTCAAATTCTCTCCCTCTCCCACTTCTTTGAAAAAATTGCCATGGTTGCCAAACATGGCCTTAGGCTCTATTTCTTTCGAAGTAAGATAGGCATAAAATGTATTTTAGTCCACCTCATCTATGCATTGGGTGGTGCCAACCATTTTACATCATATTTTTTTTTTGAAAAGGGTAAGCTGGGGTTAGGCAGACCCCGACCAGATATATTGAAAAAATGGAGATTACAAAGATAGAGCAAGAGCGCACCCAAGCCACAAGCGACCGGGAAACAAGAACAGACTAAGTGCAAAGCAGCACGGACAAAAACAAATCAAGAACAACGGCCAAAAACCAACAAGCAAGCAACAACTAAGTGAAACAGAATTTCAAAGCCCAACAGCAAACAGAGGGGACACGAACCCAAAAGCAAGAGGTCCAGACCCCACTTAGGACTTGTAAGATCCGGGGATGAGCCCTTTGAAGGGGATTCTTTGGCCTGGCAGAGAAGGGGGTGGTGGTAAAGCTTTTCCTTTCTTCTTTGAAATGGTTTGCCAAGATCCTCCCTCAGATGTGGAGGGAGAGGAGACAATGCCCTTACCTGGGTCTTCTTTTGAGAGGCATGCCAATGAATCCTTCCCATCAAAAACCTCTTCCGAATTTGCTAAGGACGCATAACTGTTAAGTTGGGCAAATTCTTCATTTCGAGCTGAAAGGATATTGTCTTTGAGAACTTTAGACCCAATCATAGGATCAGATACAGGAAGAGCTGGAATTATGGGACTACTCCGTACACCCTCAACAACTCTGGAAACAGGTCTCCATTCCTTCCTAGAATGGGTTGGAATGGAAACAGAGCAATCTTCCAAGCAATGACTAAAATCCCAACAATTTGTGCAAGCCTTCGGCTTCCAATCATAAATTATGGGTTGGATAATTTCTTTGGAGGAGGTTTTGAGAGTGATAGAGGATGGGAGGACTTGTTTAGCACTGATTTGAATGCACATTCTGGCGTAATTAAGCCGAGTAGCTTCTGCTGTTTGGGTATCCATGTACAGAGGTTTACCTATCAAACTAGCGATTCTACTTAGACAATGCTGGGACCAAAACTTTAGATGAAGCCCCGGGAGCCTTACCCAAATGGGAATGTCAGGAAGTTGCTTCTTATGCAAAGAGGAATCCGGATCCCACCTTTGAAGGATCAAGGGTCTGCCTCCATAATGTTGCCCAGCTTCTTCAAGTATTCGGGTGCAATCGGGTGCAGAAGAGAATTTGAATATGATAAAACCATGATCAAGGTAGTACATTTGTAGATTTCCGGAGATCTGCCATCTTCGCAAGAGAGATTCGCGAAGGGAAATGAAGAAGGGTCGTCTGCCAATAAAATACCCAACCAGACAATTCGCCCATTTAGCTTCAGTTTCCAGGGTCTCATCATCATTAAAATGAATCTTCAAATTTTCTTGTTCTTCGGCAGCAGGGGTGATGAGATCTAACTTTGTGGGCACAGTTCCTTGGTCATGGTTTGAGAACAATTTTTTCCATTGATTTGGGGTAGAACTGGGTGGCTTTAGAGTCAGATTCTTACTGTTTCCGGGAGCAAGAATGGAGTTCCTTGGATTCGGCGCAGAGATTGGAAGATCCCTGCTCTGATCGAAGTTAGAAGAAATCAAAGGGTAGGAGCTACTAGCTATGGGGTGGGAAGCAATTGGGTCTTTCAAGAGACCATCAGCGTCCAAAGGAAATGAAGAAACCGAGGCTCCAAAGGTGCTGTCAAGGAGCAGAGTGTCATTTCTATCCGTTGACAGCAGCTCTAGCTTCTGATCGGGAACAGCTGAAATGGGCCCAAGGGGATATGACGAACTAGGCTTGGGAGTAGAAGCTGAACTGACTTGGGGCTCTTTTGCATTTAATACGGATTTATCTTGCCCAGCAGGTAGTGAGGCTGCAGGTGTACTGTGCAGGCATGGCCCACTAGCATGATGCACACAAGAGGGAGCACGACCCTTTGCTTCTTTTCCCAAGGAAAGGAGGTAGCTGGCCTTTCCATCTTTTCCTCCCAAGACTTTTAATGCAGACAAGTCAATATTGGGGGCTGCATTGAATGGAGGAGAGGGCGTGCAGGTGACAAGAGAGGGAAAGCACTGCTCCATCTTCCCATCAGCAGTAACCAAAAACTGCTGGTTTTCCAGGATGGCGGTTTCGCGATCTTCTTCTGAAGATGGATTTTCAGAGTGCTGAATGCAGAATTCATCTTCAGAAATGGAAGATTTGGTTCTCCCCAGGAGATGCTTCAAACGGTCATCGAAAGAGGCGAAAATGTCTTCTCCATCTTCAATGAGCTGCTTAATATGGGATTTCGCCAATTTCCTTGACTTTTTCGCACCTTTCTTTTTCTTAGTTGAGGAGGAAGACAGATGAATCTCCTTATCAACAGCTTTTAAAAATTGCATTTTCTCATGAACTGACGCTTGAATGCAATTAAGCTCCCCATTAGAAATTTGGGTACTAAGCTTTTGAAGAGACCTAGATGGGGAGGGCGTGTAGTCAATTTTGAGCTTTACCAGTTGAGGAAGGTCAGATTTGGAGGAGCTGCATAACTGTGCCAACGCCCCATCAGAGTTGATTTTCATGGCCCCGCCCTTTTCCTGAACAAGATGAAGCCCCGGTGACCAGTTGGTTAAACCACCAAACTGATGAGGAAGGGAATCCCCATCAGAACCATCAAGAGATGACATACCGTGAGCATCCATGGCTGCTGATCCGAGGGCATCAATGGCTGATCTAAACGGAGCTTTGATACAAACAAACAATGGAACTTATCTAAGATTAACTAAAACCAGGGACAAGGAATCAGGGAAAGAACTAACCCATCTCAATTTCACACACTATTGACACCATTCAAACCCTTATAACCCAAATCCCTGCAGCAAATTTCAGCCAAACTCACAGATATTGCCCAAATCTAACCCTCTTTTCCCTTGTCCATGCCTCATCAGAGATCCAAGCCTCCATAAAAAATGCCCAAATCTCTGTAACAAAACCACCTTCGCCACAAACGACCAAACCCACAAAACGATAAAAGAAGAACAAACATTTAAACCCAAACCCTTGACAAATTCCAATCAACCAATAAGCAGATCAAAACCCTCATTGAACTTACCCCAAATCAGATCCAAAACCTCATGCCCTTCGTTCCTTCAAGATAAAAAACCCACCTTTTACATACCCTAACACAAACCCCAAAATTGCCATTCGCCTCTATCCATGACTCGAACCCATTCTCGATCTCCCATAGCCTCTTGACCCTTTGTGAAAAGAGCCATTCATGGCCACCAAACAGCTTGAACCAAACCCATAAAACCCTCTTCTCTGTTTTCTCTTCCTCCCTCCAAAAAGTAATCTGTAAGATCGCGCTTCTTCGCTTCGATTCCCTGGAAAAAATCGAAGATCGGAAAGGAAGAAGATTGAACAGTGAACCTTAGGAGTGCATACCTGCCGTAGAAGGATTCTAACCCTTCAATTTTTCCCTGTTTGCCATTTTACATCATATTTTGATTGGGTAGGTCTCACGATCTTTGCCAAGCTCATGAATAATGTGGAGCCCGCCATTTTTCACCTCAGATTTTGATGGGGCGGGACTCATTATTTTGTACACCCATGTTGAAGAATGCTAGTTTGTGGTATAAATTACAAGAGGAATGCTAAACTGAAGGCTTCCCGTGCAAAAGCCATAGGATCCATGTAACCAAAGTGCATTATTTCTTTACTTTTACATTTTTAAGTGCTTTGATGGTGCGGATCAATGGGGGCGCCCTTTAGTTTAACATTCCTCAAATTACAAAAGTATAAAATGAACCAGAGTGTCAAAATTGAAAGAGGGAGTGCAGATCACTATCGGTAATCCATTCCCTATCTTCATTGAAACAGGCAAAAGAGTCGATGCCCGGGAACCCAAGTCCGGCTGTAGTGCCTATAAATCCGTTGCCCGTCAAGGGAAAGACATGGTGCATGCCAAAACCAAGCGCGGAATCTAATCTCTTACAAGCGAACATTGACTACGTATGCGGTCAGGGTGTCGATTGCCGGCCTATACAGGCTGGAGGTGCATGCTTCCTACCAAACACTGTCCGAGCCCACGCTGCTTATGCCATGAACGCTTACTTCCAGGCCACTGGACGGAATGCTTATGACTGTGACTTCAGACAAACTGGAGTGATCACTGTTGTTGATCCAAGTATTGCTCTTAGCCTTCTCCAATAGCTTTATATTCTTTCTTATTTCCGAGATTTTATATGGTGCGTGCATGTGGTCCAGTATTTTTCAGAAAGTACAGTGGGGCCCACTTCGTAGGATGATCCAAACCGTTCATCTGTTGGGCCACAACGTAAATAGGCTGTATCTTGTAAATCATCTCTGTATGGTGATCCTAACTCTTCCATATGTAGAGGGACTGCACATTATAGAAGCCTCTTAGATTGGAGGGTTAGGAGTCATCCTATGGAGATAATTTATGGGGGTACAACCTACTTATGTTGTGGCCCAACAAATGAGCCTAAATTTATCATTTCCCTCTGAAGGGTGGAAACAAAATAATTCCTAGTAAAAAAATTTCCCCAAGAGATAATTTCCCTGCAATCCAAATAGGGTAAATGACATGGCTATTAAAAGTTTGGCACCCTAGCACCATCTTTCTCGAAAATATTGTACTTTAAGCAGTAATTGCTTTAACTTTACCCTTTGTAGGTTATGGAAGCTGCAAATACAACTCATGAAGATGGTGAAGATAACAAAGGCCTGTCAAGTGAAAATTCATGTGGTTTTGTAGTAGGTAGAGGATACAGGTTATGTATGATTCTGATTCGTGTAAGCTAGTTATTGTGAGTCTTTTCAATTTCTTCATATTTGTGTGCTTCCCTTTTTTATTTTCCATAGAAAGGGGTTTATGATTAGAGGTGTCTAAGTAATATATTTTGAAACACATTTTCTTCTTTTCTTCCTACTGCATATATGACAATTTCATGTTTCAGCCGTAAGGAAAGCTACATTAACATTGTTAGATGGGATCTGCTAGGGACCATCACAGAAGGCATTTCACGGGCGGGCTGTTGCATGAGAGAGCAACCACATAGGTACTGATTTTGTCTTATTCATTCAATGCATGTGAGGTGGCTTCTCTCTCATGTAACACAGCCTGCCCACTGATTTTGTTGAGAAATAAGTAGGCACTGATTTTCGTTTTTAACCATCAGTTTCAAGGCCACAGATCGAACGATTTGGATTATTGGATCATGTACACGTGTACAAACAAGTTTTGGTGGGAAATGTATAAGCCGCAAAACGGTTTTAAATTTTAGGGAAAATTACATTTACACCCTCTCAAGTTTCTGACACATCCACTTCTACCCCTATAGTTTAAAACGTGACAACTACACCCCCTTTAGTTTCAATTTGTATAAGGTAGGCCCCCTCAGTTGACGGTTCGTCCACAGATTGAAGGGTTAGGATGATCTTCTGGAGCTGATTTTTTGGGCCTTATCTATGTCAGGACCCATCAAATTTTAATAATGAGGGGGCCTACCTTATACAATATTAAAGGGTAGTGATAAATCGACCCCCATATAGGGCAGTGCTTAGAGAGAGAGAGAGAGAGACGTGCGGGTTGATTAAAGATATTTGGGGCAAACATTTTTACAACGAATCAAACTCTAATTTTTAGGCAAACATTTTAAACGTGTATTAAACGTTTTAAACATGTTTTTTTGGCAACTTTCAAATTTTACCCCTCCCATATTTGTAAATGAGAAAACTTCTCACCTCAGTTTCTTGTGTTCCGCTTTTTTACTATGTTTTTTTAACCAATGCCATAGTAAACTCGAATTTTTTCCTTCCCCTGTTTTTTCCGAATCACATTTTGCTGACTATGGGCCTGACCATGGTATGCAAAATGCAGTTGTTTAATGATCCGTTCAAAACATTTACAGGAAAAATCTCTTCTGAAAAAAACATTTAAAATGTGTATTAAACTCGTTTTTTTGGCTAACTTTCCAACTTTATCCTATTTTGTAAATGACAAAATTTTAACTTATTAAATGCTTTTTTTGTAGTTGTGTATATGAATGTTTTTTTTACTAAGTATTGTTTTCGAACCAATGCCTTCTTTGTTGAATCACATTTTGTTAAGGGCGCTGATATTCCCCCCCCCCCCCCCCCCCCCCCCCCACCCCACCTCTTTCTTTCACGGCTGCCTAATGTTAAATTTTAGGCTTTAATGTATATGTGACGTTTCCCACCATTTGACCTCTCTCTCTCTCTCTCTCTTTCTCTCTCTCTCCACACACAAATAAACCGTTGGTGGGCCCAACAGAAACCGTTGGTGGAATGGTGGGCCCATCTATGAACAACGTAGGCCCCGCCCATACCTCACCATAGGATAATCCAAACCGTCCATTTGATGGGCCATAAATGTAAATAGGTTGCGTCACAAAATATCATTTCCATAGGCTGATCCTAGCCCTCGGATCTAAATAGAAACTACATCTTATGCAACCTCTATAGATTGTAGGGTTGTGATCATCCTATGGAAATGATTTTTGGGGCACAACCTAATTACATTGTGGCCCATCAAATGAATGGTTTGGATCATCCTATGGAGTTGGTCGTAAAGTAACATTAAGGCCCGTCAACAACATAGGACGATCCAAGCCGTCCATGGTTTGGATAATCCTATGGAGTTGGTCGTAGAGTCACATTAAGGCCCAATCGTAGGCCCAACTGATATTTTTTCAAATTGAAGTGTACCGTCGACAACCTAGGATGATCCAAGGCGTCCATGGTTTGGATCATCCTATGGTGTGGTTCGTACAGTAACATTAAGGCCCAATTTAGGCCCCACCCATATTTTTGAAAATGAAGTGTACCATCTAGACCATAGGATGATCCGAGCCGCCCATTTGATGGGCCATAACATAAATGGGTTGCGCCCCCAAAATCATTGGCATAGGATGATCACAACCCTCCAATCTATAGAGGTTTCCATAATAAGCAATTTCTCTTTATATCTGAGGGCTGGATCATCATATGGAAACGGTTTTTTGGGACACAACCCATTTAATTCGTGGCCTATCAAATGGACGGCTCGAATCATCCTATGGTCTGGACGGTACACTTCATTTTCAAAAATATGGGTGGGGCCTAAATTGGGCCTTAATGTTACTGTACGACCAACTCCATAGGATTATCCAAACCATGGACGGCTTGGATCGTCCTATGTTGTTGACGGGCCTTAATGTTACTTTACGACCAACTCCATAGGATGATCCAAACCATTCATTTGATGGGCCACAATGTAAATAGGTTGTGCCCCAAAAATCATTTCCATAAGATGATCACAACCCTACAATCTATAGAGGTTGCATAAGATGTAGTTTCTATTTAGATCGGAGGGCTAGGATCAGCCTATGGAAATGATAATTTGGGACGCAACCTATTTACATTTATGGCCCATCAAATGGACGGTTTGGATTATCTTATGGTGTGGTACGGGCGGGGTCTACGTTGTTCAAAGATGGGCCCACCATTCCACCAACTGTTTCTGTTGGGCCCACCAACGGTATATTTGTGTCTGTGTGGGGGGAGAGAGGGAAAAATAATCAAACAAAAACTTTCCCTACATCCAAATAGCGCCACGTTGTGTTTTGATGTAGGGAAAAAAGTCCAGGGTCTAGTAGGATTGTAATTTCCTTTGAAAACAGAGACAGTTTTATTTTGAAAATGAGCTTACCAACTGCTAAAAATTTTATGTTCCATAGAAAAAGAGCTGATATTTCCACTCCAAGTTGGAGTGGATTGGTCTAAAAGGGGAGCGAAAATATCAATTTCCTAGAAAAAAAAGCATCCCCTCTTTTTTGAAATGGAAAAATACCTCAACTATTTTGAGAACTAAAGAGAGCGCCCGAATCAAACCTGGGTGGACCGGCCGGACGGTCCAGGGTTCGGAACTAAACAGAAGAATGACCCTACTGTGAGGTGCTCATTGAATGAAAATAACCAATGGAACATGATGCTATATATGAATGACCACTGTAAATTCCGGAATTTTTTTTTTTTTGAATGGTAGCTATATTAATAAAAAGGACCGAGATGAGAACAGACAAAACAACAGGAACAATGAGGGATGCTAAACTCACAGTAGCCCTTGTAGAAGGTGGCTACAAGGGCGGCTCCATTGGATCCGCGTCATTTCCTTTAACCGTTATCAGTGCCATGTTAAATGCACTGGGTGCATTTGGATTACTGGAATCAAGAATCGGTATCGATATCACATTCCAATCCTATTCCAATTCCCACCGTAAACGGTATGGAAATTCCAATTCAAACGTTTGGGTAAGCATTGGAATTTATTAGGGAATCATGAGCATCAACTTCATCTTCTTTCTCCAACCAGCTCTTGCTAAAACTCATTAAAAGTACACTAGTCACAAAAAAAAATCTGCATAAAATCGAGAAACAAGAAATACTCTGAATAAACCTAGAAATAACAATACCCAAAATCACAAGTAGATACAAGAAATAAAAATAAATATGCATAACTACAAATCAAATCCATATGTTCTAGAAAGAAGAATGGCATCTCCCAAACCTCTCTCTCTCTCTAAGCAAAAAGAACAGATCATGCCGAAGGAGTAACTGAGCAGAGCATGTTGTCTCCTGATGGGGTGTGAAAACACCAGCCTCTCACAGGCCGCCACCTATCCCAGAGTAGGTGAGCTGCAGCCTCTCACAGGCCGCCACCTGTCCCAGAGTAGGTGAGCTGCAGCCTCTCACAGGCCGCCACCTGTCCTAGACACCTGTCCAGGACACCTCACCAGATTTTCCCTATAAATAGGGGATCAAAGCTCAGACCAATGGGTAATGAAAAATCCCTTCTCTCCCTAAAAACTCTTAGACATCTCCCATTCACTCCTGCTCATACTGACTTGAGTGTCGAAGGGCCTGTCCGGAGTAAAACCCGGTCTGGTCTTCTGACCTCGCTTGCCTTGTGCAGGACTCAGCCCTCATAGCAGGACTCGTTCTCGACCACCTCACTCCTCGTTCACTCCAGTCCCTCAGGACTCAGCTCCCCTAGTCATCCAGCTCAGCTCTTACATCACTGCTGTACCTGTTACCGATTTTAGGTCTAACAGATTGGCGCCATCCGTGGGACCCCAGAACTAAAAGCTGCCCTTACACATCCCACTCACAAAAATGGCAGGACGCAAGAGTACGCGGATGCCTACTGCGCGGGCGCGGACTACCCAAACCGCGCTACCCCGCAGGACTCGGAGCGAGCGAATTGCATCACTAGTAGTAGCAACTTCTGCTACAGCAGAGCAGAACCCGGCTCACTCAGAACATCTGAATCCCTTGCTCACCCCGGAGCAAGTACAAGCTCTATTTCAGCAGATGACAGCCCTCGTTGGGCAGTACCAGCAACTACTTCAAGTGCCCCCTCAACCTCCTCCAGAGGCCCCGCGACCTGGCCAGGAAAGGCCAGGTGTCCGCAGGGGAGAGTCATCACACCATGGTGAGGGCCGAACTCATCATTCCACCAGACAAGTCCCTCACCCCACGACGAGGCATGCCCAAACAGAGCCTCATCACCGTGAAAGGTCGCGGTCCCACTCCGCACAGAGGCGCCGAGCTCATGAAGATCGTGCGCCACCAGCGAAACGTCGACCTCGTCGTATGAGTCGGGAGAGCCAATCCGGCTCCGCGGCGAGCCAGTCTGTGGAAAGGATCAGGTCCTTGGACCACAGGACGGATCCACTACTACAGAGAATGGAGGAGATGGATCATCGGATAGAGGAACTGGCGAAGGACCAGAGCCGGCCCGTCTCCAGGGCGTTCTCAAGCAGGACGCCGTTCACTGATGATGTTCTGGGTGCTCCAGCACCCAGAGGGTTTAAAATGCCCGCCGTCCCTCAGTATGACGGCACTACAGACCCCGTGGACCATTTGGAGACGTTCAGAACAATTATGCTCCTCCACGGAGCTTCCGATGGCTTTCTTTGCAGAGCGTTTCCAACGACGCTAACTGGCGCGGCAAGAGACTGGTATTCCAGGATCAAACCGAACTCCATCAGCAATTTTGATGATTTTGGAGAGGATCTTGTCCGCCACTTCATGAGCAGCCGCAGGCCAAGGAAAACAACAGCTTCCCTGATGGCCTTGCGACAGGACGACAACGAGCCTCTGAAGGTGTTCGTCCGCCGATTCAACAGGGAGGCACTTCAAGTGCCAAATCTAGATCCCTCAGCAGCAATGAATGCGCTCCTCGCAGGCGCCAGGTCTAATGATTTCCGTCGAGCGGTGGCTCGACAAAATCCGCACTCACTAGCGGATCTTATGGCCGGGGTAGAAGAGTACATAACGGTGGAAGAAACACTGGCAGCTCTTAATTCAAATCGGAGGATAACCTCTGAAGAGAAGAATCTCCCTAAGCAGCGCAGGGAGGATAAACCTCCCAGGACAGAGAAGTCTCCGCCTCTTCAGAGAAGAGAAGAAAACTTCACGCCTCTCAACACCTCCAGAAAGCACATACTGGCGGCAATCAGCGAAGAGGAGTTCGTGAAGTGGCCTGCTAGAATGATCTCCAAGGGAAACAGGAGAGATCCTTCAAAGTACTGTCGGTTCCACAAGGACCACGGCCACGACACAGATGATTGTTGGCAACTCAAGGAGGAAATTGAGCAACTCATCAGCCGGGGCTATTTGAAAAAGTATATCCGAACTGACAGTCGCAACCAAGAGTGCAGAGGAAAGAGCCCCCAGGGCCGCAGCCCTCGAAGATCACAGCAGCCCCCTGCTCGGGACAAAACCCCTCAGCTGGCCAATGCGCAGCCTGAGGCACCCCGATCTCAGCCAAGGGGGGTCATCGGTACAATTATGGGTGGGCCTGCGGCTGGGGGCACCTCCTCTACCGCTCGCAAAGCATATGCACGGCGAGTTAACGCCGTGCACACAACCAGCAAAAAGACGAGAACGGAGAATGAGATCTCCTTCTCAGATGCAGATCTGGATAATCTTATCCTGCCCCACGACGATGCACTGGTTTTAACCATGCTCGTTGCCAATTGGGAGGTGAAGAAAATCCTCGTAGACAATGGGAGTTCAGCGGACATTCTATACTACCACGCCTTTGAGAAAATGATGATAGGCGACGACCGTCTGAAACCGGCGAACTCAGATTTATTTGGCTTCTCCGGAAAGGTCGTGAAAGTGGTGGGGCAGATCGAGCTCCCTGTTCTTGTCGGAGACCCACCTTGTCAAGCTTTCGCCATGGTCAACTTTCTGGTAGTAAGGGCCACTTCGGTCTATAATGCTATCTTGGGACGGCCTGGCCAGAACCTCATCCATGCAGTAGCCTCGGCCTACCACCAAAAAATGAAGTTCATAACCCCCAATGGTGTGGGGGAAGTTCGAGGAGATCAGCCTCAATCCAGAGAGTGCTACGCAATGGCACTCAAAGGCAAAAATGCAGTGGAATCACTGCCAATTGAACTGCTCGATGTAAGGGACGAGCTCAGAGGGACTCAACCTACTGAAGACCTCCTCTCCATCCCACTATGCCCGGAGGACAGTGAGAAAGTCGCTCTGATCGGTTCCTCCCTCAGCAGCAGCATTCAGCACCAGCTCACCAATTTTCTCCAGGACAATGCAGATGTCTTTGCATGGGTTCCTGCCGATATGCCCGGCATTGATCCAGAGATCAGCACACACAGGCTGGGTGTTGATTCAACCTGTAGACCGGTGAAGCAGAAGAGACGACATTTCGCTTTCGAAAGGCGGCAGGCAATAAAAGAAGAAGTGGAGAGGCTTCTGAAGGCTGACTTCATTCGCGAGATTCGATACCCGGACTGGTTGGCAAACGTAGTCCTAGTCAAGAAGACTAATGGAAAATGGAGGACCTGCGTCGACTTCACCGATCTGAACAAGGCTTGTCCTAAGGACAGCTATCCACTCCCGAAGATCGACCAACTCATTGACGCCACAGCGGGTCATGAACTGTTGAGCTTCATGGACGCCTTCTCCGGATATAATCAGATCAGGATGTACGAGTCGGATATACCAAAGACCTCCTTCGTCACAGATCAGGGGACTTACTGCTACCGAGTTATGCCCTTCGGCCTCAAAAACGCCGGAGCTACTTACCAAAGGCTTGTGAACAGACTTTTTCAGAACCAGATCGGCCGTAACATGGAAGTCTATGTGGACGATATGCTGGTCAAAAGTCGGAGTGCGCAGGACGATGTGTCTGATCTCAGAGAAACATTCCAGGTCCTGAAGAAGCACAACATGAAACTTAACCCCACCAAGTGCACCTTTGGTGTCAGCTCGGGGAAGTTCTTAGGATTCATGGTGAGCCAGCAAGGGATAGAAGCAAACCCAGAAAAGATCAGAGCCGTGATGGAGCTTACTGCTCCAAAAACCATCAGGGAAGTCCAGCGGCTCACGGGAATGATAGCGGCGTTGGGTCGCTTTATCTCCAAATTAGCGGAGAGGTGCCTGCCCTTTTTCAGCGCGGTCAAGGGACTCAAGACTGCGCCCTGGACGGAAGAATGCCAGATTGCATTCGAAGAGCTGAAAAGGTATTTGTCCTCTCCGCCATTATTAACAAAGCCGGAGCCGGGCGAGGAGCTATTTTTGTATCTCTCCATTAGCTCCACTGCTCTGGCAGCTGTCCTCGTCCGTGAAGAGCACCGCCAGCAAAAACCTATTTACTATGTCAGCAAGGTTCTTCACGACGCAGAAACAAGGTATCAGCGGGTCGAGAAATTGGCTTACGCGCTGGTAATGGCCGCCAGGAAGTTAAGGCCGTACTTCCAAGCTCACACTGTAAAGGTCTTGACTGATCAGCCACTTCGACAAGTTCTCCATCGACCAGATATCTCCGGGCGACTAGTGAAATGGGCCGTAGAGCTAAGCGAGTTCGATATTCAGTACGCACCCAGGCCAGCTATCAAGGCCCAAGTACTGGCAGATTTTGTAGCCGAGTGCACTATCCCCCAGCAGGTCGCCGACCCTGAAGCAGTGCAGCTCCCAGTTGTAGAGAAAGCATTCCCTGAAGAGCGTATGACAGAGGAAATTCGGACGGAAATCAGGCCACCGTCAGCCGAACAGGACTCCATAACCACCACACCGACTTGGGAAGTATATGTCGACGGATCTTCAAATAAAAACGGCTGTGGAGCCGGCCTCATCCTCACTGGGCCTGATGAGTTCACTGCGGATTACGCCCTGAGATTCGGATTCCGTGCATCAAACAATGAGGCAGAATATGAAGCCCTCCTTGCCGGAATGAGCCTAGCAATTCAGACCGGCGCCCAAAAATTAAAAGCATACTGCGACTCGCAGCTGGTAGCAAACCAGATCCAAGGGGTCTACGAAGCCCGAGACGAGCGTATGATTAAATACCTCGCCAAGGTTCGCCAACTTTTCAGCCGGTTTGCAAGTTTCGAGGTCATCAGAGTACCAAGAACAGAAAATGCCAAAGCTGACTTACTGTCAAAACTGGATGCCTCTGGATATACTACTCTCGGAAGCATACACATGGAGTTTCTACAAAGGTCCAGCATCGACAGTAAAGCCATGGAAGTCATGCAGGTGGAAGATGAGCCGTGCTGGATGGATGAGATCATGGGTTATCTACGCAATGCTAGACTCCCGGAGGATAAGAAGGAAGCTCGTAAGGTGATACAGAGAGCTGCCCGATTCTCCCTCAGTGGTGACAATCTATACAAAAGGTCATATACTCTCCCATATCTGAAGTGTCTGAGGCCGAGCGACGCCGCGTATGCACTACAGGAGACTCATGAAGGAATTTGCGGAGAACATCTGGGAGGCAAAGCTCTGGCGATAAAGGTGCTGCTCAGAGGACTGTATTGGCCTACTATCAGGCAGGATGCCCTGGATCTGGTTAAAAGGTGTGAGAGGTGTCAGAAGTTCTCTCCTACCATCCACCAGCCCGCCGTAGCAATGGATCCAATTATTAGTCCGCTCCCCTTCGCAGTATGGGGGATGGACATCCTGGGCCCTTTCCCACCGGCTTCTGGAAAGCGCATGTTCGTGGTAGTGGCGATCGACTATTTCACTAAGTGGGTGGAGGCAGAACCTCTAGCCCAGATCACTGAGCAGAATGTGCAGAACTTCTTCTGGAAGGCAGTAGTCTGTAGATTTGGGATTCCCCGTGCCTTAATCACAGACAACGGCAAACAGTTCGACTGCCGGAACTTTCGAAAGTTCTGCTCGGACCTAAAGATTGAACAGAGATTCACTTCGGTTGCTCACCCCCAGACCAATGGGCAAACGGAAGTAACTAATAGAATCCTGCTTCAGAGGATAAAGAAGAGGCTGGATGAAAAAGCTGGCCGATGGGCAGATGAGCTCTATCACGTTCTGTGGGCTTACCGCATTACTCCTCGCACGACGACTGGTGAATTGCCGTTCAACCTCTCCTTTGGTACTGAGGCTGTGATACCAGTCGATATAGGCGCTCCGTCTCCCAGAATCACCAGCTTCAACGAGCAGCTTAACGGCGACGGGCTCCGTGCCAATCTCGACTTACTAGAAGAAATCCGGGAAGAATCTCGAATCCGAGTCGCCGCTTATAAGCAGAGGGTATCAAATTATCACAACTCCAAGATTCGCCCCAGAGAATTCAGGACAGGAGATTTGGTTCTGAGAAAGGCAGCCGTCTCCCAACCGACAAAAGTCGGGAAACTCTTCCCGACTTGGGAAGGGCCATATCGAGTGAAAGAAGTTATCCGGCCAGGAAGCTACAAGCTAGAGACACTGGAGGAGCACTTATTACCTCACGCATGGAACTCCAAAAATCTCAGGAATTATTATCAATAGCCAAAACTATCCGGCGTAAAAAGGTGACTTTGTAAATTTGTAAATTTGTTGTTATAAATAAATAATCTTTTTTGCAGACTTTGTTTCACTCTTACTCTCTGGAAACCCAGTTCACAAAACTTGGGTACTCACTGGAAACCCAGTTCTTAAACTTGGGTACTCACTGGAAACCCAGTTCACAAAACTTGGGTACTCTCTGGAAACCCAGTTCACAAAACTTGGGTACTCACTGGAAACCCAGTTCTTAAACTTGGGTACTCACTGGAAACCCAGTTCACAAAACTTGGGTACTCACTGGAAACCCAGTTCTTAAACTTGGGTGTTTGTATCTGGAAACCCAGTTCCTAAACTTGGGTACTTGCTGGAAGTCCAGCTCGTCACAATTCGACTATCAACAGCCTCAGTCCCAGGTTATCAAAATTAAAAAGACAAGTCGAGCAAATCACTCAGTAGAGAAATATCAGAGACAAAGAAGGACAAATGTGATTTCATTGATCAGAATATGTGGAGCCTCGAGGGCCATTACAAAATTCATTTTAAAGAGGCTGCTAAGAGCTGTAGGGTCTCAATGACCATTACAAAATGAGGTCAAAATAAAAATAGAAAAATACTAAGCGTCTGGAAGAGAGGTGATGTCAGCAGGAGCATCAGTAGGAGCATTTGGCTCCTCATCAGTAATCTTTGGCCTGGCAGGGAGAGTCATATTCTGCATCACTAAGTTTGGATTGCAGGCCTGGAGCTCCTGGAGGCAGTCGTAGTATCCGAGACTATAAGCCTCACTCGATAGGCTGAAGAGCTCGGCCTCTTTTTCTTCTACAGCCGCCTTCACTGCGACGTTCTGCCTCTCCTTGGCTCTTTCTCTCTGGGCGCTCATAGCCTCGGCAGCCTTATCCAGCTTCTTCTTCTCTGAGGCCAGATCCTCCATCAACAACTTCTTCTCCTCCTGTACTCGCCCGATGCTCGTTTGAAGCTCCTGGACCTCACGGGCCAGCTTCCCGTTCTCCTCTTCGGATTCGGTAATTGCTTCAGAGAATTTCTTGCTCTTCTCCTTGAGATCATTATAGTAGAGCAAGATCTGCAGACAGAAACAGGCATCAGTATGGTAAAAGGAAGAAATGGGCAGAAAGTTAGCAGACTGATGACCTCTTCCTTACCTGGTAAGCTGAGGATAACACAGCCTCCTCTCCTGTAGCTGGCGGCTCGCGAAGGACCTGTTGCTTGTCCTTCCGCAGCAGACACTTGCTCATGATCTCTGCTGCTACCCGGCTCTCGCCTAGGGCAGTATCATCCTTCAGAACAGCCCAATTGGTCCGAAAAACGTTCTCATTTAGTTCCGTAGGAGGACGGGCTCCAGAGCCGGTTCCAGTAGAAGCACCACCGGACTTAGAAGAGCCACCACCCTGGGCAAAGGGGCCTATTAGCTTCACCGTAGTCTTGGCCCTCTGAGATGGGGGTGGAGGAGTGCCTTGTGATGGGGCCGGACTCGCCAATACAGTCGCCTTTCTCTTCTGGCGCTCCTGTTGTGCCTGTGCAGCACCCTCCTGTGCCCGTGGCTGGGCTCCCTGTCTTATCTTCTCAACGGTCGATTGTTTCTTCATTTCTGCAAGACAAGCGAGCAGTCAGAAGCAAGCATATAAAAATAAACAAATTCTAAAGACAGGTCTAGCTACATATGTTCTGGAGTCGCGGCACTCACGCCCAATCCAACTAGCATCTCCTCTCCTGAGAACTCTGCACAGTGGATAAGGCCTGATTGCTCAATCTCCTTCCGCATCAAGGCGAAAGTCTCTCTGTCCTCACTCTCGAGGAGCGGCTTTCGACTTAATTTGGAAGTGTCCGGAGTGTCCCACACTAGAGAGACAGGCCAGGGCTCACTGGCCTCCTTATCCTCGACGTAGAAGAACCTATTCTTCCATGAATGTATTGACGAGGGGATGCCGGTAATGATTTTTAGCTCCGGGCACTGGCTGATGTAGATCCAGCCCCCTTCCTTATGCCTCTTCAGATGTGCACAAGCACGGAATAGCGACAAGCTCACGCTCCTCTCTAACCGGCCGTGGACGAGATACAAGAACCCAGTCAGTAGTCTCCATGAGTTCGGAGCTACTTGAGCTGGGGCCAGTCCGTAGTATCGAAGCACCGCTGCAAAAAATGGGTGCAAAGGGAATCGGAGTCCCGCCCTCATCGACTCCTCATAGATACAGAGATCTCGGCTCTCGTTACAGGCTCTGTCTCCCTCTATAACTGCCTTCAGTTCAAATCTTGGAGGCACGCAATACTTATCCCTAATGTCCCCTAGCATGGACCTGGTGAGGTAGTTCTCCTCGACTAGAGCTCGCAGGTTGTATTTTGGGTTGGCATCCATCCGCGCTCTAGCGATCACCTCCACCGCCCGGCCAGGAAGGAATGTTGTAGACGCCTCAACAACGTCACTTTCAACACTCCCTTCTGCTCGGGGGAGACTACTAGTGGGGAGTGGAGTGGCGTTCAAGTCTAAAAACACCTCGTCCCTGTCCCCTCCGTCGTCTCTATTTACAAGATCTATCCTAGCGGACGTCTTAGCCATTACAGGCTCCTGCGGCGGCCTAAATTCTGAACTACTGCTAGTGGAGGACTCCGTACCGGACTCGGAACTCGAATTACTATCAGACATGCAGTAAAGAGAAGGGCTGAGAGGAATACCGGTGAGTGGAGCTCGTCAAGTCCTTGCGCAACTCCCACTGCGAACTGAGAACTGAGAAGTCGAAGCTCCCAGAGCAAGAAATAGAAGAAAAGATGAAAAGTAAAAAGTAAAAAAATGAAAGGGGGTAAACCTCCTTTTATAGCTTTTCAGAGGCGGTGGGGCAATAAATGCGACGCACGCATCTCGAGGACACTCGAATGTCGCCACGTGTCCCATATTTATGACGGACACATTCTCCCACTCAAAAAAATACGATCAAGCATGCGCGTGTTCCTACGCGCATGAAAATTCACATCTCCACTCCGCACTCCGTACTGGATCTTTAAAGCCGAACTGGATATAACGCGTTTCAACAAAACGACAAAAATCAGTCCGGTCCGAACCGGACTGGCCGCAAGACGACAAAAATCAGTCCGGCAAAAGCCGAACTAGATATAACGCGTTTCAACAAAACGACAAAAATCAGTCCGGTCCGAACCGGACTGGCCGCAAGACGACAAAAATCAGTCCGGCAAAAGCCGAACTGGATATAACGCGTTTCAACAAAACGACAAAAATCAGTCCGGTCCGAACTGGCCGCAAGACGACAAAAATCAGTCCGGCAAAAGCCGAACTGGATATAACGCGTTTCAACAAAACGACAAAAATCAGTCCGGTCCGAACCGGACTGGCCGCAAGACGACAAAAATCAGTTCGGCAAAAGCTGAACTGGATATGACGCGTCCTATACCGCGACAAAAGCCAGTCCGGTTGAAGCCGTACTCCGGACTCCGAGCTCCGAACTCCGAACTCCGGACTGAATATGACGCGTCCTATACCGCGCCAAAAGTCAGTCCGGTTGAAGCTGTACTCCGGACTCCGATCTCCGGACTCCGAACTCCGGACTCCGGACTGAATATGACGCGTCCTATACCGCGCCAAAAGCCAGTCCGGTTGAAGCCGTACTCCGGACTCCGATCTCCGGACTCCGAACTCCGGACTGAATATGACGCGTCCTATACCGCACCAAAAGCCAGTCCGGTTGAAGCCGTACCCCGGACTCCGATCTCCGGACTCCGAACTCCGGACTGAATATGACGCGTCCTATACCGCGCCAAAAGTCAGTCCGGTTGAAGCCGTACTCCGGACTCCGATCTCCGGACTCCGGACTGAATATGACGCGTCCTATACCGCGCCAAAAGCCAGTCCGGTTGAAGCCGTACTCCGGACTCCGATCTCCGGACTCCGAACTCTGGACTCCGGACTGAATATGACGCGTCCTATACCGCGCCAAAAGCCAGTCCGGTTGAAGCCGTACTCCGGACTGAATATGACGCGTCCTATACCGCGCCAAAAGCCAGTCCGGTTGAAGCCGTACTCCAGACTCCGAACTCCGGACTCCGAACTCCGGACTCCGAACTCCAGACTCCGGACTGGATCTCCAGAATGAATTTCCCGATTCACTTTCAAACAACGTCTGCCCATCCCGAATAACGAGTGATCACACTTTCCCAAGTCTCTCAATGACTTGGAAAACTGGGGGGCAACTGATGGGGTGTGAAAACACCAGCCTCTCACAGGCCGCCACCTGTCCCAGAGTAGGTGAGCTGCAGCCTCTCACAGGCCGCCACCTGTCCCAGAGTAGGTGAGCTGCAGCCTCTCACAGGCCGCCACCTGTCCTAGGCACCTGTCCAGGACACCTCACCAGATTTTCCCTATAAATAGGGGATCAAAGTTCAGACCAATGGGTAATGAAAAATCCCTTCTCTCCCTAAAAACTCTTAGACATCTCCCCTTCACTCCTGCTCATACTGACTTGAGTGTCGAAGGGCCTGTCCGGAGTAAAACCCGGTCTGGTCTTCTGACCTCGCTTGCCTTGTGCAGGACTCAGCCCTCATAGCAGGACTCATTCTCGACCACCTCACTCCTCGTTCACTCCAGTCCCTCAGGACTCAGCTCCCCTAGTCATCCAGCTCAGCCCTTACATCACTGCTGTACCTGTTACCGATTTTAGGTCTAACATCTCCCATCATACCAGCAAGGGGGATAAAAAGTATAGGGTTTGGGTGAGAGTGGCGAGTGGAAGGGCTTTTTGAGTGTGTGGGGTGGAGGTTCATGAAAGAAGAGGGGTTGGGGCTGAGGCGAGGGAATAGGGCTTGGGTGAGGGTACTGATGGGGTTTGCAGCAAAAAGAAATTATATTGGTTGCAGCTGTAGGTAGCCATCAATGGAGTGGTCTATTCCATGTCCAGTGAAAATTTCTGGGCATCTTGAAGTGGGGAGGGCGGTGGTTGAAGGGAAAAAAATTCGCAAGAAAGCGTATAGAAGGAGATGGGAATCAGAATACCACCACTTAGGGTGGGTAACAAAATCCGCCCAAGATTCCAGGATATTTTCCGCCCGTCATATTCATTCCCTTACCAGGTTTTGAACCAAACGGCAGAATTAACTTAAAAAGAATCAGATACCGATTCTCAATCCCTATTCCGACGATCCAAACGCACCCTTAGGATGACGTGGATCCAATGGTGCGGCCCTTATGGCCGTTTTCTACAAAAGGCTCCTGTGAATTTAGAAATAACAACAAACAAAAACAAATCAACGGGGTAAAAAATTGAACAGCTCCAAATCTTCCTTCTCGTCCCCTTGTCTAGCAAGCTCATCTCCACACCTTTGCAGATCGAGGCGCATGCTTAAAGAAAATAGATGATGAATTGAATTTCATCAACGAATCCCGCAAATCTCCAAGTATAAGGCCTAATGCCTTGGAGCAAGCGAATCACATTCAAGGAATCATCAAATAGTGGTTAAAGAGAGATCAACGGTCCAATCAACAAGAAAAAAGGCCTCCATTGAACAAAGTATATTTTCATCTTAGTCAGAAGTAGCACCTAAAGACTAGAGACTGACAGAATGAAGAGTTTTTCAAGAGAACAGTAGAATGATATAAGTGTCACTGTGTGGACCCCGATCCGAGGACGGTGCCGAGGGACGCGAGATCCCTCCTGCAATCCTCTAAGATCTCCACAACGTGAAGGAGAGCTCTACCAGGGAACTCTCGAAACTGTTGCCACCCTCACAGCATAGCATGAGTGGCGATATAAAAAGAAAGAGATACATCATGATCCGGAGTCAGGGCTCGAAACCAAGATATATCTGAAAATAACTCAGAGTCGCCATCCATGGATGCGCCATGGAACCAAAACAAATGCTCTGTTTGCAATGGATAACCAGAGATACAAAAGGTCCGTGTCTGATGACGAATGGAGAAGGTCCGAAGAGCGCCCCTAATTCGCCCGAGTGCGAACACTTGGTCTCTTATGCCATTTTTCATTAACTTCGAAGAAGTTTGGGTAAAAATCATGTGAAATGGGAACAAATATCCCCGAGTGAACGTCTACCTAATCATGCATGACTCGGGGATGAAATAATAAACACACATAAAGTAAGATAAAAGATGTGTCACCTAATGACAACTAGGTTATGAGTGACATGCCTAACAGGTGTCTAAGTTCTGGTGGACGAACACATGCATGCTACAGCTAAAGGTATAGGTCTGCACAAGAAAGTAAGAAAACACAACAAAATATACAATATAACACAACAAATCCTAAGACTCTAAATGATTTAGCCCGAGTCCTCGGATGGTCTGGTATTCATCCAAAGAAGCCTACGTATCCCCGCCTCCACGAAAATCAAGGCAACGTAGTTCTTCGCGCCTATTCTAAGCTAGGATGCCTAAGACACCTAGACCTCTATCTTAGACTCGATCTAAAAGACCGGACTAGTTATTAAAAGCTTCTTGTACGATTATTTAAATTCTAGTGAATTGTGAATTTTAGGACACCCTATATGCCCTAACTAAATGCAGATTAGTCCTAAGCTAATGCAGGTGGTTCCTACAACCTATGTGTAACTAGGCTGTATTTTCTAAGAAAAACAAAGGGTTGCTAACGTATCCAAGACCTAGTCATCAGCCGGCGATGTGAATCGCCAACTGACCGGACGGAGGCGCTCCTATAACTCTAGGACAAACCCCTAACTCTAAAACAAGCACACAACAAACAGACAACAAATCAAAGACAAGACCATAACTCTAAAACTCTCTATCTAAGACAAAACCCTAACTCTAGAGGAAGAATTTTTTCGAAAGCAAGGTTTTGGAAGATTTTTGGTATTTTTAAAAGGGTTAAATGATTTATTTACAAAGGTTTGGCTGGACCTGGGATAAGAATCCCAAGCTGCACTACGTACCTCGTGAAAGAGGATCAAGCCAACGTAGTTCGAAACGAACTCTCAAACTACGCTTCTAAAAGAAACACTCAACACTTTAGATTTTTTTAAGGGGTTTTGATGTTTTCAAATGTTTTTGAAATGCTTTTATATTTTTGACGATTTAAAAGAAGTGTTAACACCCTTTTAGCTAAAGGGGATCCGATAGAAGAGCCTCATTACCCACCATATCGCGGTAGAGTAATTTAGAGGGAAACGGGATCCCTAAAGCCTGGGGGGAAAGAAAACAAGCGAGGGAACTAAAATTCCGATACGAGACAAAAGATCTCAAAGAGATGACCAAAAGCTGACGAGGCTTAGCTAGAATCCAAAAGAGAGGAATTCTAACCTGTGAGGGAAAACCCTAAATAAACGAGAGATGAAAAACCTTCTAACCCTAAGGGCAGACTTCTAAACAAAAGGGACAAACAAGAACCCTATAGGAAGAACTACGGAACAATCAGCCACTAAGGAAGGGTCCTAACTAGTTAAACGCTCTGAGAGAAGGAAATCCTTTAACCTGCGAGAACTCTAAGGCAGGAAGGGAAGAGGTTGGCTCAAGAAACGTTCCATCGTCGCCGAACCCAAGAGAAAGATGAGAAGAGCCCCCAAAATTGATGGGATCCCGAAACTCGAAAATGATACAAAGGAATGCGCAAAGAACAATTCCGAAAAGAAAGGAAACCCCTCAAACCCTGTGAAGACCCTAAGATAGGAAAAATGATAGGAAGGGCAAGGGGTTGGCTCAAGAAACATTCCCTCATCGCCTGGCGTCGACAGCAGGATTTCTGAAATCAATGACAGTACCAAACATTGGAAACAAACCTGAACTCCGATGAGAACCCCAAAGACATGCGACTCAACCAACTATGACAACTATGCGACTCGCTGATTTCAAATAAAGCCTTTCCCAAAACCCAAAGCTAAGAAAGTGGTGTATGGATTCAACAAAAATGAAATAAATGTTTAAAAACACAGATAGCTTGAATTCAATTATAAACTGAAAATCTCAACTGCATTACAACTATCCAAAACATACCTGAATTCACATGAACTGCAGAGAAACATGTCCAAACATATGAAGAGATGAAATCCCAATTGCTTTATAGATACCAAATTTTACTAACATATCATGGAATTATCACTTGCTACTAATGATCGTTATGCAATCCCGACCTTTAAGGCTCCGTATGGTTGCCGGGTTTTTTTTGTTCCTGGGAGTTATGTGGGAGAAAAAAATACCCTGGGAGATAGGTGGGAAAAAAAAGTCCTAGAAGTATCCTGGTAAAATAAAAATCCCATGTTTGGTTATGTGGGAGAAAAAAATATCCTGGGAGATATGGTGGGAAAAAAAAAAACCTTTGTTTGGTTGCTTGAACTGTTGGATAGAAAAAAATTCTTCTCAAGCTTATTTTTGGTTCCTGAGTTTATTTTTGTTCCTGGGGTTATCTTGGGATGGGATGAAAAGGCAATCATTACAAAAGTGGGATTAAAAAATTCACCCCACAAATAATCATTACAAGAGTGGGATTAAAAAAAACCTTAGTGCTAAAAGGCAACCAAACGTGGGATGGGACCAAAATTTAACTTACTCTCCCACATAACTCCCAGGAACAAAAAAAACCCGACAACCAAACAGAGCATAAGAGAGTTTTGGAGAGGCCCGAGCAGGTGGGGGGTTCTTCACAGAACAGGAACTGTAACTGGCATTTCAAATAGTTCCCACTGTTTTGCTCCAAGCACTTCTTCAAAGCTTCCACATCACATTGAGACATCTTCTTCACGCTAATCCCAACCTTCTTATCCATCATGGAACCACAATAATAAATACAGATTATCAAGCTTTGACTCCAACTTGCCGTTTGTTTGATTATTTGTCAGAAAGGAGGGGTTGCAGCCGGAAAACCAACTTGGAACCCTAATTGGAATGGGTTGGATTTAACAGGATTGCCGGAATTGGATCCTGAAATTGGAGCGAAGGGGTGGTGGTAATTGGAATCGAGATGAAGAGTTGGAATTAGAGAGAAGGATGCCTGGATTTCAGAAATGGGTTTCAACAGAGGTGGAGATGGGTTTGGGGATTTGGAGAAGACGATGGTGGTTGGTGGTGGAGTGAAATGGCAGAGGAGATGGAGGTGGGTTTGGGTTTCAAAGGCACAGGGGATTAAAAAATTAGATGAGAAATTAGAGGTGGCTGTGGAATGGGGTTTGCCGGATTCCGGCGGGGTGTGGTCGGAGAAGAAGAGATAGGGTGGAAGGGGGTAAGGTAGAAGAGGGTTTGGGTGTAGCAGGTGGTGGTAGAGGTTGCAGATGGAGGTCAGAAATGGTGGCGGTGGCTGAGATGAGGATCGATTGGAGGTGGGAAATCGTGGTCGGAGGTGGTTGGCCGGTGATGGGAGGTGGGAGATGATCGGCTTCTTCCTCTCTCCCTCTCTCTGCAAATCAGAGGATTTTTTTTTTCTCCCCTGCGGCTGCAGAAATCTGAGGTTTTGGGTTTTGGGTTTTGGGAAGTGGGTTTTGGGTTTTGGGTTCAAAGGAAGAAGTTCAAGGAGGTGGAGGAGATGGTGGTGGGAAGATGGGTCGGAGGTGGTTGCCAGAGTGGGGACCAGAGATGGGGTAAGAAAGACAAGCCGAGGCCGAGCCTCCCTCTCTCCTTCGCGGCTGCAGAAACCAGCTCCCCTCTCTTCTTCTTCTTTTTTCTTTTTTTAGAAAATGAGATCCCTCCTCTAACCCTAATTCGTTTGGGGCTTTATAAAGTGAAGAAAAAACGTAAATTCGACCCCCCCCCCCCCCAATTGCTTACTGGACCAACCCCATGCAGTGTATTTGCGACTAATCCTTTGTTCTATGGGGGGGGCTCGGGTAAGATGAATCTAAGCAAAACTAAAAATGTATTTGACCCCTCCTTTTCCAGGACAGCCCCCTATTGCATGGTGACTACTCTTTTGCCGGATAGGTGATTACATGGTAATGGCACCCTTCTTTTCTGTAATATGAAGCTATACTAAGGGCACAAACTCGGCTTGTCCTTTTGATTACCATGCTTCGCTCGATTCACTTGAAACCTTGCTGAGACCTACATAGGATCTGGAACTACCCTATAACTGATTTTGGGACACAGATTCAATTGTTTTAAGGAGATTTATTCAAACAGGTTTATTTGGGGTTCGGTCAAAATGGGGTGTCTACACACTGGAAAAAAAAAGCTTCTACCTTTCAAAAAACAAGGTAGAAATGTAACACAATGTTTTTCTTCCTATGTTGTCTCCATTTTCTTCTCTCTGTTAGCAAAAACAAAAGAAACTCTCTTAGCGTCTCGCTCTGAAAATCCTAAAGCTCATCATGAGAATCGTCATCTTCGCCTGACTCGCCACTAGGAGCACCACCAGATCTCTGATAAACGGCGGTGATGATTGGATTACACACAGCTTCCACCTCCTTCAACTTCTCATCATAATCCTCCTTCTCGGCGGTCTGATTCTCATCCAGCCATTCCAAAGTCTCCTTCACAGCAGTCTCAACCTTCTCCTTCTCTTCAGATTCCAACTTGTCGGCTAACTTGTCCTTGTCGTTAATCTGGTTCTTCATGTTGTACACATAAGTTTCCAGGCTGTTCCTCGCGTCTATCTTCTCCTTAACCTTCTTGTCCTCGTCCGCAAACTCTTCTGCCTCTCGGACCATCCGATCAATCTCATCCTGGCTCAACCGACCCTTGTCGTTTGTGATTGTGATTTGCTCTGATCGTTTAGCGGCCTTGTCCTCTGCCCTCACATTTAGGATTCCATTTGCGTCTACTTCGAATGTGACTTCAATCTGAGGCGTGCCCCTGTTCATACACAAGTACTTAATAATTTGGTTCAAGTCTTTGATGGAGATTTGGGGGCATTTGAGAGAGAGAGAGCATTTTCTACTAGCAGATAAAAGCAGAAGACAAACCTTGGAGCTGGAGGGATTCCTGAGAGATCGAATTTTCCTAGCTCCCTGCAGTCCTTTGTGAGACTCCTCTCACCCTCAAAAACCTAAAAAATTAGCAACCAAATTCGCAAACGCATAAACACAAGTAAGATCTAAACAGAATTTCATACAACTAATTGATGATTATGTCTAATAGAACTCAGATAGACTGAGGCCCCGTTTGTTGTGGATTTTGAGAACCGATTGCAAGTTCAAAACTGATTATTGAACTCAACAGAGTTTTGGACTCGCAATCGTTTTCAAAATCCAAAACAAACAGGGCCTAAGATGGGTTTGCAGTGCTGAAAATCACAAAAATATGGTTATAAACATATTTTCAAAACCCCACACGCCATCGTCGACTTGCTGGAGTCAATTAGCTCTCTTTTACCTTGGCCGCATTATCTTCAGAGTATGCATTTTACCCAACAAAGACTAAAAAGTCAATAAAAACTCCTATGACAATAATTATGACTGTGGCAACGGGGTACTCAGTTACATAGTGCTCGGTCGTGCCACACCGGGTCAACTGGGATTTGCATTGGCTGCATTTTGGCCCGCACCCACAGATTAAGAGACTTGTAAGATGTGTGAAATCAAGGGGAAAATGTCGAGTACCTGAATTGAGACAATTGTCTGATGGTCTTGGTAAGTAGTGAAGACTTGAGATTTCTTTGTGGGGATGACGGTGTTTCTTGGAATCAGCTTAGTCATCACACCACCAACGGTCTCGATACCAAGTGAAAGAGGGGCAACGTCCAGGAGAAGTATGTCTGCATCCAGTAAGTCAATGAAATTCAGAGTCACTCCAGCTAACAACTATCAAAGCCCACCAAAATTAATAATAGTAAGCAGCATACAAATAGATGAAGCATTCCGGCCATTTCAAAACCAAATGAATCTTAGGGCATGTTCAGCAAGACTTCTCATTCTCAGCTGAAGAAATGGGTGGACATGGGATAATCAGAATCTCCAGAAGCGACACAGTGTAGCTTCAGAAAATCTGATTCTTCCCTGGCATTTGTGCTGTATTTTTGAGAAATTGGTGTGGCAGGTCAGGTTTACTCACGGGAAGAGTTGCCAGAAACAGCCTCAGTTTTTTTGTTTTTTTTTTGGGGACAAAATTCAAAGCTAATATTGCCATACTACAATGAAAAATCACAACCAAGTGAGACATGTAATTCGATTGACATAACTTAGGCCCTGTTTGTTTTGGTTTTTGAGAACCACTTGTGAGTCCAAAACTGATTATTGGACTCATTTACATTTAGGCCCTGCTCATTTGGGATTGTCAAACAGATTATTGGACTCGAAATTAAACATAATTTTGAGCCCAATAATCACCTAATTTTTCCATAACTATAATTAAATTCCACATCATAGCAAATTATACTTTAAAATTATAAAGCCAATATTCCACTAAGATATCAGTCTTTGATACTATTTAGATTAGGGTCTATCATAAAAAAATTGAGGTATACTCATTTGATGGTTTTTTATTATTCATTGTGGAAAGTAGAAAAGAATGGTATACCTTTTGTTTCTTCACCACCTTCTCCACTTAAGATGCTTCCTTGTACAGCAGCACCAAAAGCAACAGCCTCATCTGGGTTCACTCCCTTGTTGGGCTCTTTCCCATCAAAGTAATCCTTAAGAAGCTGTTGAACCTTAGGAATCCTAGTGCTTCCTCCAACAAGAACAATCTCATCAATTTGCTTCTTCTCCAAACCAGCATCTTCCATGGCCTTCTTCACAGGTCCCATAGTCTTCCTGAACAGATCATTGTTCAGTTCTTCAAAACGGGCCCGGGTGAGCGGTTCAGAGAAATCCAGCCCGTCATACAGAGATTCAATCTCCACTCTGATCTGGTGCTGGCTGCTCAATGCTCTCTTGGCACGCTCAGCCTCCCTTCTTAGCTTTCCTAGAGCCCTGTTGTCTTTGCTGATGTCCTTTCCGTGTTTCTTCTTGATCAATTTGATAAAGTACTCCATGATTCTCTGATCAAAGTCCTCACCTGCAGGACAATAAAACATCAATTTCGATAAATGGCTCCTCACTCTACAATACAACCAGTTCATTAGAAGCTTTTAATTTTATGGAAGTTTGCATCCAGTTGATTGCATCAACTCGTAGCAATCCAAAGTGCTAATCTTATTCTGAGATATTCTTCAAAAATGTTTCTCAAAGTTGCCAAAAAAGCTCGGTTGAGTAACTTTTCATGCTATAAAAAGCATAACTACCAAGAAACTAGACGAGCAAGCTCTGATACTGAGAAATTCAACTTGGGTTCACTGAAAACTCAGTCGATTGAGTTTCTCATGTTTAAAAAACATTCTAAGTGGGTGGTTGCTTTTTCATGTTTGAAATATAAGATTTAAGTTTTTCAGAGCTAGAAGAAAAGAATAACACTTACAGACAACTTGGCAACCTTTTTTAACTGTACAAGGACAACTACACTTCGTGAACTATATTCATGTTTTGTACAAGGATAACAACACTTCATGAACCATATTTAAGTTTTGTAAACAATTAGCTACTAAAGTTTGTGCAAATTGTTGAATGATTCCCTATAATATTTCCCCAAGTGTTTCTCAACACGTTAAGCAACCTAAATGGTAACTATTTGTTGAAATAAGAACAATAAGAAAAAGTTAATGGTTGCTGAAAACTCAGTTGATTGAGTTTCTCATGTTTAAAAAACATTCAAAGTGGGTGGTTGCTTTTTTCATTTTTTTTTTTTTGAATAATTTGCTTTTTTCATGTTTGAAATATAAGAGTGAAGTGTTTCAGAGCTAGAAGAACAGAAAAACACTTAAATACAAGTTGGCAACCTTTTCTAACTGTACAAGGACAACTACAGTTCATGAAGAATATATAAGTTTTGTATAAGAATAAGTACACTTCATGAACTATATTTAAGTTTTGTAAACAATTAGCTACTAAAGTTGGTGCAAATTGTAGAATGATTCCCTATAATATTTCCCCAAGTGTTTCTCAACACGTTAAGCAACCTAAATGGCAACTATTTGTAGAAAAAAGAACAATAACAAAAAGTGTATGGTTGCTGATAAAGTTCTTACCTCCCAAATGAGTGTCTCCATGTGTGGCCAGAACCTCAAAAACCCCGTTATCAATTGTCAGGATACTAACATCAAATGTGCCACCACCAAGGTCAAACACTAAGATGTTCTTCTCCCCACCTTTCTTGTCTAGACCATAGGCAATGGCTGCAGCAGTTGGTTCATTAATTATTCTTGCTACATTTAGGCCAGCAATTACACCAGCATCCTTGGTAGCCTGCCTCTGGGCGTCGTTAAAATATGCTGAAGAGAATATGGAAGAAAAACCATGTAAAAATTTGTAGTCATTCAAAAGAGAAACCCATAAAATGGCATGTCAATAGCTTGAGAACAAGCAGAAAAAAAAAAGGCATCCAATGAATAATTTTGTTTACCAGGGACAGTGACAACAGCATCCTTTATTTTCTTCCCAAGGAATGCTTCAGCTGTCTCTTTCATTTTAGTTAGAACCATGGCGCTGATCTCTTCAGGGCTAAAAACCTTGGTTTCCCCATCCTTAATTTTAACTTGGATATAAGGTTTTCCATCTCTGTTAACAATCTTGTATGGAACAAGCTTCATATCTTTCTGCACCTCTTTGTCTTCAAACCTGGGGCAGATATATTACTATTTCAGTAAGCATATTCCTGTTAAATTACAAATATAAGAAAAAGATAGCACACTCAGAATGACACAAATGGAACAGGGTGAAAACTCACTTTCTTCCAATCAGTCTTTTGACGTCAAAAATAGTTCTTTCGGCATTGACAGCAGCCTGGTTCTTTGCAGCCTCACCGATCAATCTCTCATTATCCGTGAATGCCACCCAAGATGGGGTGATGCGGTTTCCTTGGTCATTGGCTATAATTTCCACGTGACCATTTCTATAAACACCAACACATGAATACGTTGTACCAAGGTCAATCCCAATGACTGTTCCCAACTTGGTCGCCTCCTCTTTAGCAATGGTGAATGCAAATAGACATCCTGAGACAAAATTATACATACCATTCCATTATATCAGCAGATTGACTCAAAATTAAAAGAGAGGAAGAGATTACCAAGAAAGTAAAGTAGCCACGACTACAATTTAATCACAATGACCGTATCAACAATGCTAAAACGTGTGGCAGTATGAAAGAGATACAGTGTTTAGACACCAGGAAACTTTTAGAAAGGCGCTAATATTGTTACACCCTTGATTTGAATCATCCACACTTCCAACCCCCTGCCTTCTATATTAAAAATTTTCATTGGATGTTCCAGTTCCCTGAGCTGTACAAGAAAATGGAGGATTCTAAATGGAAAGAGGGTGGTGGCACCAAAGCAAGAGGATGTAAATATCAGCTTCATTCTCAAAATGATTAAATATCCTGGTTAGAGAGGCGGGCTACCTCAATTCGACAAATGAACCATGTGCCAATATAAAAAATGGTGACTATAGAAAACATGGCACGATGAGACATCCACATACATGATGATGAAATCGGAAGACATGGTAATGTAAATGTAAGTAGAACACACAACAAAACTATCAAAAGAAAATGGTACAAAAAAAACAGAGAAAACAAGAGTTATTCAAGAATGGGTGTATTTGTTACAGAGATTTTTTCACATCCATCATGACTAAGTGCATAGCCCAGAAATCATCCTTTTCACTTCAATGTGAAGGGATGGGATTCATCTGTCTAAAAATAATGTCTTTTAATCTATGTCGTTCACATTAAAGTAAAAGGCTAATTCTCAGCAATACACACAGTAGAACGGAAGTTCACTAGTATAAAAAGAGGACAAGCGCAGTAGCCGTGAATAGAAGCTAGTTAAGAATGGGCAGTTGTCCATTCTCGTTGGTCTAAGTTGTGGAAATACAACAATTAATGGGGTTGCCACAGCAGTTCGTGGAGTCAATATTGCTTCGAACAATGAGAGCAGTTGTGTTGCACTAAGAGACAATAAAACAAGAAAAAATTTATGAAGTTGCACAAGAAAATGATATCGTTGTACAAAAAAATTATATCAAGCAAATAACAAGGGATGATTCAGTTCGTCATTTCCAATTTAGAAAAAGAACCTTGGTGAGATACTGTAATTTTGAAAGGGAAACATTCCATTTCAATGATTTGAGCAAATAACAGAAAATTGTTCAAACTTCCAAGAGACTTTTATCTTTAATTTTTTTTATCAATGATTAAAATTATTTTCAATATAAACAACCTCATGATTCTAGATAACTAAAACAAAGTTCACAAAAAATCAAAGCTACTTTCATGATCCTCAGAGTACTATACCAAAAAGGCAAAAACTAATGTTTCAAGTAAGCAGATCTCTAATCTCTTCAGATTTCTATTCTAACAGAATCAAAGATTTCTAATTTTTTTTAATGGACAGATTTCTAGTTTGTATTACTAGAAAAAGTGATTTCCCCTGAATTACTGGCAAGTAATTACTAGTATTAAATTGAACCAGATCCACACATCGCATTCTACATTAATTACTGATTATTACCTAAATCTGCGAAGAGAAATCATTTCAGAGCTTAAAAAATTCATGATCTCAAAAAAAATTGCATAATCACATCAGATCCACTCCTAAAAAATTAAAATGAAAATAAATGCATCCAGCATAGTTATAAAATGAAAAAATTCGCATTGCTTCCTATCATAAAAGATCAAATCTGCAATGAAATTCAAAGGAAAATACAAAGGAATCGAAACAGATCTAATGTATTTCTCGAAGAACCTAAAAAGTAAAATCCAGTTTTTTCAAAAGAAAAAGTTCATACTTTTATTTTAAAAAAAGAGATCGAACTAAAAAGAACTAATTAAATTGGAGGAAAAATAAAAATTTACCTGATAATACGATCAATAGCAAGATCAGAGATCCACGATCTCTCCACGATCGATCCATGGCGGAAATTAGGGTTTTTTTTTTCTTTTCTTTTTCCTCTTTCTGATTTTAATCTTCTTACGAGTGAGATTTAAAAGCTATTTATAGAGGGCTTCATGTCCGGAACGCGTCACGTAAAATAAGAACGAGAGAACATGTCATATGAGATGACGTGGACCAATAGGATTACGAGTACTAAAGGTTTCCACCAATTGGAAGTGTTTTGATGTTGGGGCAATTCTGACCGTTCGATCTGGGTTTTCAATTGGTAGCAAAACAGGATGCGGATTTGATTAGTAAAAGGGAGTTTCTAAAAGTTTGACACGTGTATAAGAATAAGTTTTTTCAGTTGTACTAATCTCAGTTTTTGTTGGATTAAAGAAATGATTTTTCAGTTAGATTAATCTCAGCCATTCATCAGAAAGGTAAAATCCACTGTTTCAAAAGAGTATGATAAATTTGCACCCCTTGTAGGATAATTCGCCCCCCTTAATGTTTTTTTTTTTTTTTTTTAACGTGGCAGACTTTAATGCTTTTCAACGTCAATTCACATCAGGGGTGCGAATTTATCATTGCCCTTTCAAAAACGAGTTTTTATCAAAAAGTACTGTGGGGCCCATAGGATGATTCAAACCGTCTATTTGATGGGCCACAACGTAAATATATTGTGCCCAAAAATTCCTTTCCATAGGATAATCCTAGCCCTCTAATCCATAGGGATAATCCTATAGATCCGAGGGTTGGGATCATACTATGAAAATGATTTTTGGGGCACAACCTTGTAGCACATCAAATGGACGATTTGGATCATCCTATGGTGTTGGCCCTACAGCACTTTTTGAAAAATACTTTCATACACCATAAAAAAACGGCTGCTACTATGGAGACCGAGTGTGGAACCGAGATTGGAACCTAACAAATCTCCACATGCCATGTGGCATGTTTTGCCATTTTCATGGAAAAAAAGCCAAAAATCAAGGAAAAGAAAGGCTATTTGTTCGGTTCCACTCTGGGTACCCAACTGGGTTATCTCCTAGTAATATTTTTTCTCCATATCGTCCGTGAGATCTCTTTCCGCGTCAGTTTCAGAGATCAACGACAATTTCTAGTTATTTTGTGAAGACCATTGCAATTTGAGGAATGATATCTTTCCTCTCGAGGTTTCCGGCTCTTTATGTAAGGGCTCCCTTGCATCTATCATTCCTCTTGCAATTTTTTACAAAAATGTTTCATAAAGTTTATGAAATGCTCAAGAATTTTCATTGAAGTTTTTGGGGAAAGGTTTGCTTTTTGTTTTTACTCCAGAATTATCTGATCTTTGCACCCACAGATAAGCTACTGATATTCGCACTACCATGTTTTAATAATTGCACAAACTCACCATGTCTTTTCTTTTTAAATTGGCTTGTGAGAGCTTTTTGGGACTGTAATAACCTTGGTCAGTAATAAAAGAAAAGATGAGTTGGTGCAATTATTAAAACATGGTTGTGCTGATATCACTTCCCTATGTGTGTGTGTGTCTATATATATATATATATATATATATATATATATATATATATATATATATATATATATAGAGAGAGAGAGAGAGAGAGAGAGAGAAAGTGTAGCTACACATACGTGTAGCTAACTTAGCTACACCGACGCCTTAAAATACAGTGGGCCCCACATTGTTTCGGTGATGCAAACCATTCATTTGATGGGCCCTCACATAGATAGGGTGTGCCTAAAAAATCAGCTCCATAGGATCATTCCAACCCTACGATTTGTGGAGGCAAAAATGGACGTGTAAAAGCCTTCACAAATCTGTCCATTTTTTCCTCCACAGTTTGAAGGGTTGGGATCATCCCATAGAGCTGATTTTTTGGGCACACCCTGTCAATGTGAGGGCCTATCAAATGAATGGTTTGGATCACCCAAACAATGTGGGCCCACTGTATTTTAAGCCGTCGGTGTAGCTAAGTTAGCTACACGTATGTGTAGCTTCACTTAACTCATATATATATATATATATATATATATATATATATATATATACAGAGAGAGAGAGAGAGAAGTGTTTCTACGCAGGTGCATAGAGACGTTATCTGCGCAATAATGGAGTCTTTGGGTTTCCATTTCACCGCATCTGTTTTTTCTATAATTGTCATATCTTTTTATATTTTATTGGTATTTTTTTTGTAATTTTAAAACTTTATAACCCTTTCTAGGTAATTTTTCATTTAAAACTTTATAACTTTATAACTTTAACTTTAGGTACTTTAGTTTTTTGTGTAATGATTACTTTTTTTGGTTTGCTAGCAACATTTGACCATGTGCACATCTTTGCACCGGGATTGCCACATGCCGAGAAGTTGTCATAGGAGAAGTTTGGTAGCAAATTCTTATAAAATAAAAAACATGTTAACAACACTACTGTTTTCTTATAAGCGCACTCTCACTTTATTAAAAGTATGGTATGGCCCACACCATAGGATGATCCAAACTGTCCATTAGATGGGCCATAGCCTAAATAGGTTGTGCTCCAAAAAAACATTTCCATAGGATGATCCTAACCCTCCAATCTGAATGTTAGAGGGTTGATCCTAACCCTCTATAGATTGGAGGGTTAGAATCAACCAATGGAAATAATTTTGGGGGCATAACCTATTTAGGCTATGGGCCATACCGTACTTTTTATAAAGTGAGGAGTTCCCTCGTAAAAAACAGTAGTGCTGATAATCCTATGGTGCGGGTGCCCGCGGGTTGACCAGACCCGACCCGTGTTTTTGCGGGTTGGGTCACCCGCGGGTTAGTTTTTGACGGGTCACTAAAACTTAGACCCGTGCCCGCAAATTTGTGGGTGGGTCGGGTCGACCTGCGGGCACGGGTCGCTTTTGCCAGGTCTAGTGAAAACACGTGAAGTCTAAAAATACTAGGTACGGCCCACTTTTTTGATGATCCAAACCGTTCATCTATCTGGGCACAACGAAATAGGTTGTGCCCAAAAAATCATTTCCATAGGATGACCCTAACCCTCCGATTTGTAGAAAATTCCATAAATTATTTTTGGATATCTCCATATTCAGATCAGTTCAGATCGGAGGGTTAGGATCATCCTATGAAATGATTTTTGGTGCACAACCTGTTTACGTTGCGCCCAAACAGATGAACGGTTTGGATCATAAAAAAAAGTGGGCCGTACCTAGTATTTTGAGACGAATAATTGTAAGTTTCTACTTCTAATTTGTAGAGAATACCAGATGATAGAAATTTCATAATAATTATATTCAATAAAGTTCTAGTTCAATCCATCCATCTCTTGGCCCAGATTACTTGAAATAAAAAATTACATTACACCTGTGAATTGCAATGTTGAATCATGTGCTAACATTTAATCCAAAATGCACATTTATTCATGTGCTAACACCTGTGAATTGCAATGTTACACCTAGAAAATTTAATCCAAAATATACATGTGAATCATGGGGTTTTTTTACGCTGGAAAGAGATGGGGAGGGACACGGCTGTAATTTTTCAAATCCTCTTTTGTGGTTTGTAAACCTCACATTAAATGGGACCCACTGATCTGGGCGAATGGAAACCCAAAAACCCCATTAGTCGAGCGCAAAATACCCAAAAAACTAGGTTGTGGTAGCAAAAATTATTTCCATAGGTTGATCCTAACCATCCAATCTATAGAGGGTTAGGATCAACCCTCTAACATTCAGATAGGAGGGTTAGGATCAACTTACGGAAATGATTTTTGAGGCACAACCTATATGGGTTGTGGCCCATCTAATGGACGGTTTGGATCATCCTGGTGCGGCCGTACTTTTAATAAAGTAAGAGTGCATTCATCAAAATACAGTAGTGCTGATAACATTTCCCTTTTTCTTTTTACAGGAATTTGCTAGCCACCTTCGCCGATTCCACTTGCTCGGCTTGTGGCCCGTCAGATGCAAAGATTGGAAGAAGTAAATGGGTGCAAAGGTTGCTAGCAAAAGTAGAAAAAAAATAGTAATCATTACGGTTTATTAGATTTGTGATAGAAATAGATTTGTGATAGAAATAGTAAGTTTTAAATGAAAAATTACGGAAAAAAGATATCAAAGTATGACAATTACAAAGAAAATACGAAATAGGTGTAGTGACATTTGACAATTACAACGGGACCAAGGAGCGATAGCATAGCTCTCTGCACAGCTGCGCAGATAGCTCTCTACAACTGCGCGGAAACACTTCTATATATATATATATATATGAGGAAAGTGAAGCTACACCGCCGGTGTAGCTAACTTAGCTACACCGCCGGTGTAGCTAACTTAGCTACACCGCCGGCTTAAAATATAATGGGCCCACATTGTTTTGGTGATCCAAACCATTCATTTGATTGGCCCTCACATAGATAGGGTGTCCACCAAAAATCAGCTCCATAGGATCATCCCAACCCTTCAAACTGTCGAGGCAAAAATGGACAAATTTGTGAAGGTTTTTACACGTTCATTTTTGCCTCCACAAATCATAGGGTTGGGATGATCCTATGGAGCTGATTTTTGGTGGACACCCTATCTATGTGAGGGCCAATCAAATGAATTCTTTGGATCACCAAAACAATGTGGGCCCATTGTATTTTAAGCCGGCGGTGTAGCTTCACTAGCTTAAAATACAATGGGGGCCACATTATTTGGGTGATCCAAACCATTCATTTTTAAGGCCCTCTCATAGATAGGGTGTCTACAAAAAATCAGATCCATAGGATCATCCTAACCATTCGAACTTTGGAGGCAAAAAATGAATTAATTTGTGAAGGTTTAAAGACATCCATTTCACCTCCACAAATCGTAGGGTTGGGATGATCCTATGGATCTGATTTTTTGTAGACACCCTATCTATGTGAGGGCCTTTAAAATGGATGGCTTGGATCACCCAAACAATGTGGGCCCCTACTGTATTTTAAGCTATTGTGTAGAGAATATGTGTAGGAAACGTTTTCTCATATATATATATATATATATATATGAGAAAACGGTTCCTACACATATGTGTAGAGAAGTTCTTTACACACTAGCTTAAAATACAGTGGGGGCCACATTATTTGGTGATCCAAACCATTCATTTTTAAGGCCCTCACATAGATAGGGTGTCTACAAAAAATCAGATCCATAGGATCATCCTAACCATTCGAACTGTGGAGGCAAAAAATGGACTAATTTGTGAAGGTTTAAAGACATCCATTTTACCTCCACAAATCGTAGGGTTGGGATGATCCTATGGATCTGATTTTTTGTAGACACCCTATCTATGTGAGGGCCTTTAAAATGAATGGCTTGGATCACCTAAACAATGTGGGCCCCCACTGTATTTTAAGCTAGTGTGTAGAGAACTCTCTACAGGAACCGTTTTCTCTCTCTCTCTCTCTCTCTATATATATATATATATATATATATATATATAATAACTGGTGGGACAATGCACATGTTAGTAATAACTCAAAAGTTATAGGAGGAAATCCAAAGTTTTAAAAGCATGTAGAATAGAAATAATAATTATAAACTCATAATCAAAGAACTATCAATGACTGAAAAACAATAAAAATATCAGTTGAGACTTGAGGCTAATGAAAGACATAGTAAGAGCTAAAAAAGAGACACGAAGAATCAGTTTTTTGACATTCAAAACTGATGAAGAGTAGTACGAACAAAGTAATAAGAAGAAAAATTTATGAGGGTTAGAATCCTCCAATTGGAAGATAGAGAGAGATAAATAAATGGTTCGGATCCCATAATTTGGTCGAATCCCATTTTAACTCAATTTATGAATGCTTCGCTGTGTGTGCCCTGTATTATGGGTTGCTAATGGCAATTGAACCTTCTCTCAGACGTATATTTCTCTTATAATGAGATGCCATGTGTCAGTAGCATGTACATGTAGATGCAAACTAAGAGGAACATAGGTTGCACCCAAGTTGCCATTCCAGTGCCAACAAACAGGGGTAAAGGGGGAAAAATAAAATATAAAGAATGAGTTAAAGTTTGTGTGAATAAGACATGTGAAATCATGATATGATGTTAGTGAGTTGTCTATAGCCTGATAATAGATATCAGTCAATCAGCTGGATTTTATCACATTTTCAGCATTGAACACACAATTAGTTTTGGATGGAATGGTAACACATATGCTACAATAGCAGGACATAAACTTGATGACGGCAAAAATACTTGGAAACCAAACAAATACTATAAACCATGGATATATAGTCAAGCTAACCATACACAGATACTGCAAACCATACATATCATTTCCATGTAAATGATATTAGGGTGCAACAAAACCCAAATTATACTTAGTGGGCACTGATTTTAAAAGCATCTGAAATATACAAATACCATTCCAAGAGCATCACATTTAACCATTCAATTCTTCTCTGTTCCACTGGTGGGAGGCACAACCTATCCAGTCTATACAATAACAAAAGAGGATGCTGATAGTTCCTCAGTGCATGCACATACTAAACATGTTAGATTGAATATACAAGCATGTAAGATTGGTCTACTAAATCACAATAAGAGACTCCCTCAATTAGCCCAAAACTATTGTTGTGCGATCTGCCCCCGATCTTCCAATCGTACTTATAGCAACAATTGAGAAGAGCTTCTGCTCCATCAAATTTCTCACCTCTCAAGATTGGCCCTGGAGCTCATATAGTAGATGCCAACCAGTGTACATTTGGGCATATTCAGTGTACATTAGTGTACATTCAGTGTCTCTCCGCATGCGTTCAAGCCCAAAATCAATTTCAGGATACAATGAAGATGTACAAATGCATGACTTGGCACAAAGCTACTGAAACAGACAGTTTCACCATGTCTCCTCAAGAATGATGATCCCCATTGAAACAATGGGCTATTACAGAGTAAACTCTATCAACCTTCATTTTCTGACAAAATATTACAGTGTCATAAAATCATATATCTAAAAAATTTCTCTACCCAGCTGTAAATTAATTAATTGTATACAATGGGTGGACGGAGGAAACCAAAGTTTAGCATGGCACAAATAGAGAGTTATTCGGTTATCCAAATAATCCATATAATAATTGACATAGAGAAACTATCCATTGTCCAAATAATTTATAGCAATATCACCTACCAAACACTTCAAGTACCATCCAAAAAAAAAAAAAACTTAAATAGTTCAAGTCGATAAAAATAGATGTTTCAATTGACCCATTCTGATGTTTCCCCATTTCCCCTCTTTATGAGAGAACAAATCTGCTGCAAGAGTAGAAACTGAATAATCGAGATGATTCCTCGTATGAAAACACAAATCGTGATACCTCATTAAAATTACAATCATTATACATATTCGATACTCGAAGAAAGTAAAAATCAGCCCTGAAAGCATGATAAAAGATGATCTCACTGCCAGTTAATATAAAAAACCTTTGGGTTTCACCATGCAGATCTGCCAGGTTCCCACAATTGAAAATTTTAAAAGGAAAGAGAAAGCAAATGCAGATTTGCTTACTAATATCAGGAAAGAGAAAGCAATGTAGATTTGCTTACTAATATTAAAAACTCAGTCTAAATCAAAACAACAGGATTGAGGCCGTAGCTCAATGGTTAAGGCTTTGATCATCAACCGTGGGGTCGGTGGTTCGATCCCAGCTTACCAACCATGAAAAATAAAACCAAAACATGAAACACACCAAATCATATATATAACAGAAACAGGAAATTACATCGGTTGCTCTCACTTGAATGTAAAGGATTTTGTAAAAGTCTCCCCAGAAGGACCTAGATTCACGATACAGATCATGTGTGGGCTGCATTAAACTTCTTAATGTGTTTCTCATTTTTAGGCTCCTTATATATCACTCCTCTAGCCAAAGATCAAAGCTCTGTTCATTTTGGATTTTGAGAATTTATTTTGTGTCACATTCCATATTGCAGATAGATCTTCTAATAAATTAATCATTTTTTAATTAAAGAGTTTATACAATAGGGTAATTTATTGAACACCACGTGGCAGACAATGCGATTACAAAAAATGACTTCGGCTGTCTAATTTGATGCGTCTCTCTGTGTTCACTGTGGATAGTAGTTCTACGGTGACTCAAAATCAATTCTATGGTGACACATCTCTTTATTGATTTGGAGAATCGATTTTGAGAACGACATGCAATAATATAATGTGCCCATCCACTTTGCTTTCACCTCCATTTCAATTTGGTTTTCAACTCTACTGTGAGAGATCAATCTCAACAAATACAAAAGCCAAAGTATTCAATGTCCATTTCTCTAAATTCTCTATTCATTCATCTCCTAGCAACATATGAATCTTGGCAGACCCAAAATGCAAAAGATTCAGTTCTCATACAGATATTAAAATTGACAGCACACAGGAAAAACCAAGCGTCAAGTTCAAAATCAAATCTTAAATTGGCTATGTTGTATCACAGACACCAAAAGACAGGCATTCACTTAATAATAATGCCAAAAAATTGAAAAAAAATAAAGAAAAAGAGGTTAGAAAAGTAAATGAAGAAGACGGCAACTGATATCCCACAATCATATTTTGATAATGGTACTACTCACTTTGTTTTATACTTTTTTGGATTGGATGTTGATAGCACCTTGAGAGTTTAGATCCGAAAGAAATTGTAACTGGAAGTTATCTCAGCCGCAAGTACATGACTATTTTCACCAATGAATCCGTTGATAGATATGAACCCAAGATCCAATACCAGCTCTTCTTAGGGGGAGTTCACCCTTCCATTGGACAGTCAATTATGGCATGTTGGTAAGAAAACTGCAAAAAGAAACCTTTAATAAACTTGAATAATGAAGACAGCCTGTTAGAATATAGGAAGTACAGATGAAGTTATGCAGACATCTCGAATACAATAATTATTGAAAAACTGACAGCAAAAAAAAAGAAGGAAAATTCAACAATAATAATAGCCGTGAAAAAAAATTGCAGTAACAGAAACCGATTAATCCTAGACTGAACCCTAACCAAAATCAATTAGAAAGTAATGAGAGTGCTACAAAATGAAGAATAAGGCAACTTTTGAAGCCACGGAGAAGAAGGTAGAAGGTTAAGAACAGAGATTTCCTTTCTAATAAATTGTACCTTAGGAATCATTAGAAATATATTCAAAAGAGTGATTCAAGCCACAAACTTATCAGAAAATATGCAGATTTCATTGTTGTTTCATGGGAAACAGAATATCACTCCTTTGAATATTGTGAAATAGGAGAAAGGATAGAGACAAAAGCCGTATCGAATACGAAGTGAGGAAGGATTGTATGCTTTCAGAAGTTTCCTTCTTCAAGATTAATTGCAAAATAAAGGAAACCCAATCGCCTTGGATGTTGAGAGAGACTTGCCCAAAAATCCAGACAATTGTTCAACGCAATATAATCCGAAAGAAAAAAAAAAATTTGGAGGGAGAGAGATTTTAGGAGGGATACTAGAGATATTCTCTCGTATGAGTAGTGGAGAGAGGGTGAGAGATTTTAGGAATATCTTTTCTAATTTAATTACTGATTTTAAGAGAGATTTGCCCAAAAAACCAGGCAATTGTTCAATATAATCCGAAAGAAAAAAAAATAGCAGGGAGAGATTTTAGGAGGGATTGTAGAGATATCTCATAAGATACCAAAATCTTCATATTTTTAGGATGTCTATTGGACTCTTAGAGAAACCAAATTGAATAGGAAAGTGTTTAAGGTTTAAATTATAGGAGTAAATCTTCATAATATTTTTATCATGTCTATTGGACTCTTTGGAGAGTTTTTAGAAAACCAAATTGAATAGGAAAGTGTTTTTAAGGTTTTCTTCGGCTCGTTTGAAGGAGGATGCCACGTACGATCAAACGCGCGATGGGGGAGCTGTCCACGTGGGTGTGAACAGTGAAACCCCCATCCAGCTATATTATAATAGATGAGAGAGAGAGAGAGAGAGAGAGGTTATATGAGATGGCGCTCACAAAACATAAGGCGCCCACTTTGTTTGGATGATCCAAAGCATTCATTTGCAAGGCCCTATCATAGATAGGGTGTGTACCAAAAATCTGCTCTATTGGATCATCCCAACCCCTCCAAAAGTGGAGGAAAAAATGGGCAGATTTGTGGGCAAAAAGTGTCTATCCATTTTGCCCTCTACTTTTGATGGGTTGGGAAGATCCAATGGAGATAATTTTTTGTACACACCCTATCTATGATGGGGCCTTTCAAATGAATGCTTTGGATCATCCTAACAATGTGGGCCCCTTATGTTTTGTGAGCGCCACCTCATATAAGCTATATGAGGTTAACATCAGGAACCCTTTTCTGAGGGTGTGCCACGTGGCACCCCCTCTGCAAACCGCATTCAACCCTTTTTTTTACGCATTCAACCAAGTTTATAATAACCGTTTTATTTGGTTACCGATTTCAAACGTCACAAACGTTTTATTCCAATGGTTAGAATGTAAATAAAGAGTCTTTATATAGATAGAAAGAAATCCAAAACCTATCACAAATATTCCTAAAATCTCTCTTTCACTCATTAGTGTTTCTACTTCGTTGCCCTAAATCTCTCTCCCCACAACAAATTATTGCGAGGTAATTTATTTATTTTTTCATTTCCCTTTTGTTATTTCATTTGGTCCAAACGTACCAACTAGAAAAAAACTAAACCGAATTTTTCATTTTCCTCGCCTAATTAATCTCTATTCTACGCCTATTTCCTCTAACCCTTTAACGCCTATTTTTCCTCTATAATAAAAAATAACATCAATAAGGAAATTAATCTAAGCCGTGGTGGTGCCACCTGTTAGCCCCTCTTCATCCCGTATATTACAAAGCTTTCTAAAATCTCAATTAAAGCGCAATCAGGGCCGTCTATGTAATAGATAGATTCCAAAAGCCACTTCCTAAAAATCTGCACTCATCTATGTATCCCCTTTTTTTTGTTTCTCCTTTCTCCTCCCTGTTTTCCTTTGCGTTTAATCACATAAGCCTCATAATTAATAGTAAGTATTTCAGTAGAATAGGAAAGGTCTAATCACATAAGCCTCATAATTAATAGTAAGTATTTCAGTAGAATAGGAAAGGTCACCATTGACTGCCTTATTTTTAGCAATACAATAAAGCAACACTTCACGTAGGGATAATCCAACAGTTTTCTTCTGAAACATCTCTTAGCTTTCCAAAGTTTCCATGTTTCATTATGGTATTCATTAAGCAATTTGTTCATTTTCTTCTTGAACTCCTATATGCTTTTAATAAATTTTATTATTAATTTAATTTTTTTTGGCTGCCCTGTGCATCGCTCGGGACTGCAACTAGTATACTATATAGCAGAAGAGAAAAGGAGAGAATTATTTGAATTTCTCCCAAAATTCTATGAGAATTACACATCACTTTTTTTGACTTTTTTTAACAAAGACACCCATTAAAGCCACATAATTTCAATCCTACCCCCCTCCTCTATGCTTTTTTAATTATGGAAACCTCTATAGATTGGAAGGCTAGGATCAGCCTATGAAAATGATTTTACGGGCACAACATATTGATGTTGTGTTCCATCACATGGACAGTTTGGATCAACCTATGATGTGGTCCGTACAGTTATTTGTCGGCCCGTGCATCGCACGGGATTTTTTACTAGACTTCTCTGCATGATTTCCTAGAGCAATACGAGAAAATGCTTGCTGACCGTCATAGGAAAGAAACATAGGAAGATTTTAAGTCGAAAAATTCAAAGGCTACAATAATAACATTAAGCCCATTGGAAAAGGAGGCTGGAAAATACTATACAAGGGTTATTTTTGGGCTATTTTAGGCGAAGCTTAAGAGAAGTTATGATTATTGGTGTAAGAAGCTTAGGGAGGATGGGAATGTCACAACATACAATGTAGTACACATGGATGGTGATTTTGAAACCAAAAAAGGACATATTGTTCTATATAGCGATGCCGAATGTGTAAATGTGACTTGTGACTGCGTGATGTTCGAGACTTCAGGTATATTATGCAGACATATACTAAAAATATTCGAGAAGAAGTGTTTAACTGCTATTCTTGAGGGTCACATATTTAGGAGATGGACAGTTGATGCACGATATCAAGTGTTGGGTAAAGTTCCTACAAGGGAACAAGGTAGGGAAAAGGGCGTAACTCCGTTAAGGAGGTGGTGTCTAAAGGCAAAACAACGAAGACAGGACGAGGAATCTTATAATGATGAGACTCTTTTTAACAAGATGGAAGAAATGTGCGATGCATTGTTAGCGGAAGTCGATCAAAAGAAGAAAGAGAAGCAAAGTCAGTCAGAAATCATTGGCAACCAAGTGCAGTCGAACTTTGTTTGTAGTCAAATACCGGAGATAACTATCCGAGACCCACCAGTTGTGAAGACCAAGAGCCACCCGAAGATTGCTTCACATATGAAATCTTCAATAGAGACCTCCCAAGAAGAACCAAAAAAATGGAAGTGCTCTTATTGTGGGAAAATGGGTCATTATTTGACAACTTGTGAGAAGAAAGTTAAGAACGAACAAAAACGAAAGAAACAGAAGGTTTGGAACAAATGTAATGATTGTCTTCTTTTATGTTGCAAGATTTTAAACCATGTGAGTTAATGTTTAGTTCTGCCTATAGATGCGTATACTGGAGGAGATGAGTACAAGGGAGGAAGGGGAGGTGGAGGAGGAAGAAGATGATATTGCATCCTGATATTGCTCATTTAGCAAGGTATGTGATATTGCTCTTCTGTGCCATTGTTAAAAAAAAAATCAAAATAAAGTTTTGTCTTCCTTATTTGAATGCTACTTTGTTTCAGATTTTGAGAACCATTGATTTATTGTAGTCAAATTTATGATAAAAAAAATTAACAGATTGTTTAGTCCAAAACTGATTATTAGGTTGAACAATGTACATTTGAGTCCATTATTAGATTTCTGTTTAGTCCCTGTATGTTTCAGAATTTGAGAACCATTGAAATGTACAACTTGTTGATTAGAGAGATAATATTTTTTCCTGGTTGTTTACTCAATGCAGGTAGTACAAGTGCCATGGAATGGATGATGAAGCTCCAAGGCTGCTTGAGGGTTCATTTTGAAGGCTCCTTGAAGGCTATCTGAAGGCTATTTCAATGAAAATGACTCGCATTAGTGGATTAGCAAGGTGTTTTGTATAATTTAGAGTAGAGAGAATCCAATTTGTACATCTTCTGACATTCTGTAATTGAACTTTAATGCGTATTCAAGTTTTATGTTATCGTTATAACTATATGATGTAAGGATTAGGTTTTACATTTCAATAGGTTGTATATGAATGACAGGTTGTTACAGGTTTTAGATTCGATCAGGTTGTATCCAAAATAGGATATTCATTTTGTTGTCTGATGGTTGGTTATGTACAAAGCAGGTAGAATATAGCCTACAAGAGGGGTAGCTGATTGAGCCTTCTATTATTTAATTCATCTGAGGCTGTATTCAATACCCATTTTGAGCCCAAATTGATTAGCAATTGTAGATCTCTGAACTACATAAGAAGAAGACCAAAACAATTAAGTCCTAAGCAAGGGATCGCATGTGTTTCCTCTTTCTTTAATTAGACAGTCATAAATAAACTACTAGGAAATGATAAATTCATCTCCTTTTCTTCCTTGGGCCACCCCTTTGCAGTGTAAAAGGGCACTCATTATTAGATGAGTGGGGCTGGCCTAGAGAAGCAAAGGGATGGAATAGATCACTTCCCTTCACTCCTAGCGAAAAAAGGGATGGAATATATCACTTGCATTCACTCCCAGGGAACAAAAGGGATGGAATATATCACTTCCCTTCATTTAAATAAGGAAAGATTTTGGTTCGAAATTTTGCAATCCTCCTTGCATGTTACAAGGTTTTAAATAGACACTCATTAACAAGGTTTTAAAGATACTATCAAACAAAAAAAAGATTGAATTGTAAAATGATTAACAGGACAATGAGGACAATGAATGTTTAATAGAGTCATAACACATTATTGAGGGGAAAAAAAAGAGCCACCACATCAAATAATTCCCAAACAAGCAAAACATCCCCTTCACAAGGTCTCTGTTGGAATGGAAAAAATACAAGATCAGATATCTCTGAATTTTGAACCGGACAATGAATGAGACTTTGACCATGCTTGTTTCTGCACTGTAGTTAACAAGCTGATTCACAATGAATGAGGTGTGTGGCAATGATATCTCTTCTTCCTCGGTGGATTATCTTCTTGATCATCGCCCAATCCACTGTCGCTTCCTGATCTGCTCTCATACTCATCATCCTTACTCCCCAATCCGAGCCATCTTGCCTTGTCCTTCAATGCCAGACTGCTGCACCAAATAAAAAGTTAAAAAAACAGAAAGAAACTGAAGAAACTGGAGTGGGAAAGAAACCCTAAAAGCAAAGGAGGAAAAGGATAAAGAAAATGACAGAAATGGAGATAAAGCAAAAGGATAAACCCTAGATTGGACTATCGTTTGGAAGAGAGAGAGAGAGAAGCAAAGAAGAGAAGCGCATAAAACCCTAGATTCCTGTTTTTTAAGATTTGCGGGGGACTTGAATGTCAAAAAATTGAAACCGTATGAAATATAAGGGTTGGACTGTCATTTTGAACTTGCGTTTTAAGTTTTTTCAGCGCACATGGGCCCACATCTTTTAGCCAATGAGAATCCTTATAACACGCCACCACATGTAACTTTCCTGAGGTTAACTGCAAAAACCGTTTTCTCATATATATATATATGAGAATAGAGTTCCTAAGGTGTCATCTCATATAGCTTATATGAGGTGGCGCTCACAAAACATAAGGGGCCCACATTTTTAGGGCGATCCAAACCACTCATTTGAAAGGCCCTTAGATGGATATGGTGCCTACAAAAAATCAAGTCCATAGGATCATCCTAACCCTTCCATTTATAAAGGTTAAAAATGGGCAGATTTATGGAGGTCTATATCCATCCATTTCAACCTCCACAAATGGAAGGGTTAGGATGATCCTATGAAGTTGATGTTTTGGGCACACCCTATCTTTGTGAGGGCCTATCAAATGAATGCTTTGGATCATCCAAACAAAGTTGGCCCCTTATGTTTTTAAGCGCCACCTCATATAAGCTATATGAGGTGACACCTTAGGAACTCTATTCTCTCACAAAACATAAGGGGCCCACATTTTTAGGGCAATCCAAACCACTCATTTGAAAGGCCCTTAGATGGATATGGTGCCTACAAAAAATCAGGCCCATAGGATCATCCTAACCCTTCCATTTATAGAGGTTAAAAATGGGCAAATTTATGGAGGTCTATACCCATCCATTTCAACCTCCACAAATGGAAGGGTTAGGATGATCCTATGAAGTTGATTTTTTGGGCACACCCTATCTTTGTGAGGGCCTATCAAATGAATGCTTTGGATCATCCAAACAAAGTGGGCCCCTAATGTTTTTAAGAGCCACCTCATATAAGCTATATGAGGTGACACCTTAAGAACTCTATTCTCATATATTAATGCGGGTGCTTAAGAGGGAAGAAGAAGAAAAATATAAATCAAGAACACAACAAGAGAAGAAGAAGAAAATGGGAGCAATGCTCAACCCAATTGATATTCCATCAATTACATAAGTTTATCAACATCAAAAATCCCCTCTCAAGATAGTTTCTAACTCTTTAAATAAAATAAAACCAAATCAAATTTGTTCAAGCTCCTCCACTAGCTAGCTTAGGGACTAACATAACATTAATTGCATAGGAACTCACTAACTTTGACTGTTTTGGGAACCCACAGACACAGTCCACAAAAACTGACATAACTTTCTACCCTCTTGTCCAATTTTCAAGCACAAATACTTGTTAGAAAGATCTCAAAGAGACCTACAACTTTGTAGTTTACCATTTTCCATAATTCTTCCATTTAGAATCTCAAAAATCAGGTTCAAAACAGGCCAGGAAAATGCCTATTTCATAAGCAGTTGATTCAATTTTGTGCATTTTGTGCAATGGTTTGTTGGGTCATCGACTATAGACCGAATAATCTTTGTATTTTTCAAACCTGATGACTCCTCTTCCTAGAATCATGTTGATTAAAGGCACAAAATGCCTTCTAGTCTGCTCACATGTGCTATGTGGATGTGATCCGGTTCGTTGATCTTACTGGGAGCAGAAGTCTGGCATTTTACTGTTGACCCCACCTTGATGGAATTATGCTAGCCCCTTGATCCATCAAGTCTTGTTTTGGTTTCTGCCAATGAAAGTTAAACCATTGATTAACTAGTGCTAGTGGGCCCACCGGTAGAAGCAAATCAGGATTCTATTTTCCTTGGTCAGTGTGAATCGGCTGACTATTTGATAATTCAATATGAGAATAGAGTTCCTAAGGTGTCACCTCATATAGCTTATATGAGGTGGCGCTCACAAAACATAAGGGGCCCACATTTTTAGGGCGATCCAAACCACTCATTTGAAAGGCCCTTAGATGGATATGGTGCCTACAAAAAATCAGGTCCATAGGATCATCCTAACCCTTCCATTTATAGAGGTTAAAAATGGGCAGATTCATGGAGGTCTATACCCATCCATTTCAACCTCCACAAATGGAAGGGTTAGGATGATCCTATGAAGTTGATTTTTTGGGCACACCCTATCTTTGTGAGGGCCTATCAAATGAATGCTTTGGATCATCCAAACAAGGTGGGCCCCTTATGTTTTTAAGCGCCATGTCATATAAGCTATATGAGGTGACACCTTAGGAACTCTATTCTCATATTGAATTATGAAATAGTCAGCCGATTCACACTGAGCAAGGAAAATAGAATCCTGATTTGCTTCTACCGGTGGGCCCACTAGCACTAGCTAATCAATGGTTTAGCTTTCATTGGCAGAAACCAAAACAAGACTTGATGGATCAAGGGGCTAGCATAATTCCATCAAGGTGGGGTCAACAGTAAAATGCCAGACTTCTGCTCCCAGTAAGATCAACGGACCGGATCACATCCACATAGCACATGTGAGCAGACTAGAAGGCATTTTGTGCCTTTAATCAACATGATTCTAGGAAGAGGAGTCATCAGGTTTGAAAAATACAAAGATTATTCGGTCTATAGTCGATGACCCAACAAACCATTGCACAAAATGCACAAAATTGAATCAACTGATCATCGATAATCCAATGTCAGTTACCTAGCAGTTCTCAGAAGAATACACTGCTTCGAAGTTGGCCTTTTGATGATCAATGCTATCTTGGGATCGTTTCGGAAATGAACGGTCACAATCGAAAATCTTACGTGAAGGTGTTAGTACTACGCTAATAAAACAAATGCGGAACATACCTCGGGCCATGGGGATTAGAATCAAAGATCACAAATCTCATCTATCCACGAACACGAACTGTTTTGCACAAACAGAAGGGGATCTTCTAATCCTGAGAAGTTCTTTAGGGCTTGATAATGGATCGCAGGCACAATCTTCCTCGCATATTAGGGACCCTCTTTAGGATGGACTTTAGCTATAAAACGAAGTGTTTGTTCCCATCAAACGCCCACGTATTTATAGAGTTTTGGAGTTCACGGTTTGCATCCAACCACAATTCAAAGACTAAGAGTCCAAGAAGTTTTAAAACCCTTTGGGATAGACCACAAGACTCCTTTGCAAAATACAACTTATGAGGGAAGGAGATTACTCGTTTTTGCCTTAGAGTGGATCCCACTAATGTGGGCCACACACATTAACGTCAACAGAAAGAACATACAATGGAAACAAAATAACTTTATTTGAATCGAGTTTAGGTACTTTATTTGCATCAAGTTTGGGTTCCCTGATTAAAATGTTTGCCAATTGAATGTGCTGTTGGCTATTCAAGAGAAAAGACCCAACAAAAGAGATGTTTTTAGAACTCATAGAATTTTTAATTTTGACCGCCCATACGGCGCTCAAAGACAGCATCCCATGCTTTCTTTGTAGACTTAGGAACCTGTTCTTCACCAATCAATGGTGTCCACGATCCAGGGCCATTTAAAACCCATGTGACCTTCTTGGGTACGTTGTTATCATCGAACTCCATAGCCTTTGAGCTTGCAGAAGACTGAAAAGGAGGATATGCATACAGGTAAGGCAAACAATACAATACTAATTTCCAGCATATGTTCAATTGGTCAAGCAAAAAAAATTATAGAACTCACAGTGTTGCTATCCATGGAGTCCTCGGCCATTGGTTTGGGCACGGGCCTTTGGGAAGTTCCTAATCCTAGATAATCAAACACCTCCTTCTTTGATCTGAACCTTCTATGCGAGACAGGATCATAGTAGTACTACAGAACCCAATAAAATTTCTCATGCTTATTATCCACAACATATCAATTTCATGAAACGATTTTCCAAGAAAAGGAGTGTAAAAATGACAGGAAACCTTATTTTAAAGCCCACTTAATAAATATGAAATGCAACTTATAACAGTGGTAATACATAAAAAGCAAAACACATATTATGCAATCTGACCATAAATATCAAAAGCCTCCATTGATTGGAACCTTTGATCATAGAAATAATAAAGAACTCAATAAATTTCTCAAGCTTTTTAGCCACAGCATCCCAATTCCAGGAAACATTTCTCATGCTGTAATTTAGTGTGGACGCTTCACACTCAATCTTTCCTCATAAACAAGACAAACAAGTTATTAATTTATTGATTTTCTGATAAAAAAGGCTTGAAGAATTTAGTTCAACATCAACTTTCACGGATCAAAGATAGCTCTGCACATAATTAGTTTAATTGATTGCTCTGTACATATTTAGTTTAATAGCAATTAAATTCAAGTTGTGAGTTTTGTGTGATGAATATTCTGGTTTTCAAAACACGATTGGTATTGCCAGCTTTCTCATTAGATGTAAACCCTAAATGTTTATATTTGTTAATTCAAAGGATATAATGCCTCTACATTAAAACTAGGCTACTGATATCTGTAAGACCATGTTTTGATTACAAGACAACTTAAGTTGCTTTAGAGTTCTCTGATTGGTTGCTGGGAGCCTTTTGGGAATTGTATAACAAGGTGAGTTCATCACATTATCAAAACATCATTCACATATCAATCTCATAGAAGTATTACACTCCAAGGACATAATACCCATACATTAAAGTAGATAAATATTTCGGTTGGAAAAGTTTACACATAATTGCATCTTTTGATACTCCTAACAATAGAGATAGCAATTGTCACTTCCTATTCGAGCCTCCGTAGAAAAATATTCTGTTATGACCAAATAAAAGAACTAATGTAAACTAGATCTAAAATTCTATTGAAGAAAACTTAATGAAGGATATAATGAAATTCCCATATATCGCAAATATTTTAGTTTTTCTTTATGATTATATTGACTAGTATTCAGGTACATTCAGTCTTCACTAACGCAAAAAAGATATAAAAAAGACCAATCAATATTTAGCTAAATTCATTCTTCACTACCCTAAAACAGATGTAAGCTAGAGCATTTCATACATTTCAGCATACCAAAGTGTGACCCTAGCTGGCAGATTCCATTTTTATCACATTTGAAATCTGGATAGGAACACCAACGCAACCAATAACATTTACCTTTAGCTCAACATATTTTTCTGTCGTAAATATAATGCAGTTTCACATATGTTTACAAATTCAAATTTTGTCGTCATGATCAAACTAACCAATATTCATCAGTATTTTCTCTCCACTAACCTAAAATAGATGCAATCTAGGTACCATTCCACACATTTTATGGTATCAAACTGCAAATCTAACTAACTGACAATTTCCATTTCTATCACATTCGGTATTTGGCAAAGGACCACAGGAAACCTGAGAATATTTTTCTCCAGATGATTGCTACAAATATTATGCAGTTTCCATATTGTGGAGGCAAGAAAAATCGCGGACCTCGGGAGGTGAGATCCGGTCTATAGAGGCGCAAGGTTTGTCCCGGTGGAGGGAGTAACTTCCAAGTTCGCGGCGGGCAGGCCAGTTTGTTTCTTGGGTGTGTTTGGTCAGAGAAGTTTGTCCTACTCCCAATTCCAAAGAATTGAGAGTAGACCAAACTTCATAATTCAGAGTCGCCACCTAGGTTAGGGCCTAGGACCCATTTTTACTTTGTTTAAAAAGGTTTGGTCTAACTGATTTGAGTAAGGGTGTCGTTACAGGAGTGGAAGGAGTTAGGCACCGCCCCTGCCCGGATGAATCCGGTCTCTTTGGCTTTACATTGGAATTTATGCAAGCTTTAAAGTGATTGGAGAAGAATTTGAATATTCACAGATCCCGGCTCTTGGTTAGCAATTAAGCTGATTTCGGGTCTCGAATGGAATGCAACATCACATTGAAAGGTGATGTGCCCTTCAAGTTGTTCCGAAAGCATTGAGGGAATGAGGGATTATATTTTTTTTGAAAAAGATACAGCTGTAGAAGGTCCCCCCTTCATCAGTCTTTTCCTTCAGTGCACCACGGGACTGGAGAGAGTGATAAGGAAGGGAGAGAGGAATTGAAGAACCTGTTATTGGTGGGAGGGTTCCTTCTCTGTCAGTCATTTCCACGAAGCTCGATCCCCACAATTAAGTCCTACAAAAGGACCAAGAGGATGATCGGGAAAGGAAAGACAAAGGGAGAGTTCCTCCTGTGTGTTAGGCCTAATTCGGGGATTTTGGTGCTTTAGGGTTTAGGGCCGAAGGATCCCCGTACCCTAGGGCTACCCTCTCTTAGCTGTCCTAAGCTAAGTAGGTTAATTTAGGTTGATCTAATTAATTATGCGAAGCTAATCAATTAATTAATTAAGCTAGGATAATTAATCAAGCTAAGCTAATTGATTAACTAAGTTAATTAGTTAATTAACTAACTAAGATAATTAATTGAACTAATCTAATTAATTAGCCAAATAAATCTAACTAATTAAGCTAAGGTAATTAATTAACTAAGCTAATTAACTAATTAACTAAACTAATTAATTACTAGACTAACTAATTAACTAAGCTAATTAATTAAACTAAGCTAAGCTAATTAATTAAACTAAGCTAAGCTAATTAACTGAACTAATTAAGCTAATTAATTAAACTAAAACAATAATAAACAAATGTAATCTTACCAAGGGTTGAATAACTCCGATTCGTTGCCGCTAAAATCCTTCAGGGCTTCCGCACTCCGAGGGAAACCGCCTTCCGCCAAAAGCTTTTTCCAAACATTTCCGAAGTTTTCAGAGAAAAGATTTTATCTTTCTATCTCAGAAACCTTTTCTGGAAGAGTATTTCATGGATCTATTTTAACTAATACCTTAGTTTGTATGTATAGAAGTTGAAAATGACCGGTTTTTGGGTTCTGGCTGATGTGGGTCTATGTTGCCTTGATTTCGGAGTGCTATCAGTCTGGGCCGATTGGGCCTTATGAAAGGGGTTCAATAAGGTCCTTTTAGGGTTTTTTCTTGGTTTTGTTGCTTTCCAGCGATTCCCGGTCATTTCTAGGGTTTTTCGGAAGAAAATCGGAAGCTTCTATTTTCCGATTTTCTTAGCCAAGCCTCCGGGATCAAGGTCGAGACTAGCCCTAAGGCTCCGTGAGTGTTCCGGGAAGCGGTTGGTCGTTCTAGGTTTTTTTAGGAGAAATCGGAAGAAACCAGGAATTCTTGGTTTTTAATAGGTTTCCTAGTCAGACCTATGGGATCGAGTTTTAGACTAACCCTAATGCCCCGGGAATGAGGTCTGGGTAGGGGTAAGTAGTTTCTGGTGATTTCCAGTAGTTTCTGATAATTTTCAGCAGTTCTAGGGTTCCTTCTAGGAGGAACAAGAAATTGTTGGTTCTCATTTGGTTTCTTGGTTGAGCGTTTGGGATCGAGGTCCAGACTGGTTCAAAGGCTTTAGGATATTCCTGCCTTTGGTTTGGGTTCTTTTTGTTAGCTTAGGGTTTATTTCAGGAGAGAACCAGAAGTTTCTGTTATCCGATTCTCTCAGTGAGATCCCACAGAATCAATGTGACTGGCACGTGGCCCCGTGGGTAATCTGTCTTTTGGCCAAAAGGGAAATCATTGAAAGGGGGATGGATGGTTAGGGTTCTTTCCGTCAGTCAGGGTTTCTTTCGGGACAAAACCAGAAGCTTCTGTTATCCGATTCTCTTGGTCAGATCCCGTAGGATCAGTGTGACTGGCACGTGGCCCCATTGGTAAGCTAGTTTTGGCAAGAAGGAACTCAAAAGGGGTAGGGGAGTAGGGTTTGGTGTCATGTTGGATAGGAGTTTGTTACACCATTTTCACCCTTTATAAATAAAGGCTAAGGCTCCCTAGAGCGGTGCCAAATGTCATCATTAGGATTTATCATCGCGACAACTCATCATTAGTCCAGTTTTTTTTTCAAAATGAGGTGTCTCCACATATTCATTATATAAATTCAAATTGTTTCATAATGATCATATAGACCAATATCCAGCTGAAGTCGATTTTCATTAACCTAAAATACATGTAAACTAGATAGTAGTCCATACATTTCATCATGCTAAGCTGCAGCCGTTATGACTTTTTCCATTTCTAAGAGGTTCAAATATCTGCCAAAAATATAGCAACAAGCCCACCAACATTTACCTTTAGTTCAACATCTTTCCACTGTAAATATAATGCACCTTCCATAAATGGTAAATAATTCAAATACTGTCGTCATCATCATCATACCAAGCAATATCCAATTAAATTCTATTTTCACAAACCCCAAAATAGATACATAGCACATTCCCAACCTTTATCATACCAAATAGCAATTCAAACCACTTGTTAGTTTCCAACTCTATCATGTATGGAATCATGTGGAGAACAACAGCTAAGACAACACATCTCTTTCCTCCCACGCTCTCCTTTTTTTGGCAGGTAAGCTAGGATCAAACGTGCGACCTCAAAGTTGAGATACAAAGCCTCAGTCATTGAGCTACAAGGATAACCCTCTCCTTGTCTCTCTCAGAGTCTCAATATTAGATGTTAAAAAATAAATGAAATTTATGCCAGGGTGATAAGGGGTGGTGAGATTGTAAGAAAAATCGGGTGATAGACTTATTTTCTAATACTTAATACACTCTAATATTTTATATAAAGTGCTGCCACTAGGAATATAAGATATAAGAGCCCCAACTTTATATATCTATATTGGTAATGACACCCCCTAATACAAATATATGACGTAGACAACTAAACGTTACTTACCTCTATTATCCAAGGAGAGTTCCAGGCAAATCCAATGATTGTCTCCTTCCAGTTGACTACGTATTTCACTACTCTCCAAGTCTATGCCTTTCAACCAAACACGCTCAAATGGATTTTAAAGCTTCAAGCGATCGGGGACTGTGACCAAACAAGGCTAGAATCCGACCATGACAACTGGTAAAGTTTGAAAACCAGACAACTTGAGTCTATGTTAAAGCTTGTATTTTGAAAAACGTACACACCTAAGATCGGGACATAATTAAAGTAATTTTTCATGGTACCATTACTAACATCGCCATTGTCATGTCTTCGTAATGCTAAAGATTAGATAGAAGAAAATTAATGAATATAAAATATCTAAAGATTAATAGAAGAAACCTAAAGAATATAAAAGATCTAAATAATAATAGAAGAAACTTAAAGAATATATAAAAGATCTAGAGAATAATAGAAGCACATAACCTCTCTAATTATCCAACCCCTGAAATAACAAGAAAAACATCATGCAGAAGCAAAGAACAACATCAAAATATCTACTTTCAAAGAGTTTCTATTTACAAAAAAAGTAATAAGAGTTGTACAGAAAAAAATAATTCAAAGATAGAATACCATGTCTTTTGCCCCTGCGTTCTTGCTGGAACTTCTAACCTTCACTTCCATATGCCATCCCGCTGGCAACCAATCCGGTGTCTTGTCACTCTTCGTGACTGGAGTCACCAGAGCCCCTACAACTCCCCCGACGGAGCTTGTAGAACTCACAGACGACCATACACCTTCCTCCCCTAAGGAATCCTGCTGCTCGAGATTTGTGCTAGGAGGAGTCATGAATAGGTCGCCGGAATCCTCCACGGATGTTTCAGATTCTGGTAAGCAGTTCGTCAGATTGTCATTTGCGTCGGATTGAAGAGAAAGCTGATCGGAGTCCATCTCTGATAGATTTGGTGGTAAGATTCAAAGGCCAAATTAGAGGAAGTGTGAGTCTGTTGAGAGCGGATTTTCAATTTTTATAGTAGGAGAAAAGGGTGGCAAATCTAACAAATGGATTTCCTGATAATATTCTTTCTTATTTAGGTTAACGGTAAAATAAAATGAATAGTATATGTTTGGTAAGTAAATTTAGAGAGATTTTGGTCTTTAAGAGATGAGGTGTATAGAGATGCTATATTTGAAGGGACGCAATAGAAGAAGATACACAGCAAGCAGACGGAAAATCTTAATCCACTACATGCGTGTATTTTTCCGTGATTTTTTGTTACCCATTTTGACAAAGCGGCCTTATCCTTTCCGAGCCCACGAGACATGTTGCATGTGTGGTGATCACAACTGTTGATTTGATTGGTTCACCACTAGAGTGATATGGGTTATAGTAACCATTTGATCTTGACGATTTTAAGATGATCCATTTTGCACTTAGGTCTAGTCATGGTGTAAAGGGTAACCGTCTGATATTGACTAAGGAATCCTATAGTGGTTGACATTTTGTTGGTAAAAAACCTTCACTTAGGCTCCGTTTCTTTCTATGTAAAATGGGCGTAAAAACAAATTTTAGGCCTATTTTTACAATAAAAAATGAGCAAAAAAACTGTTTTACATCCATATTACGTCGAAACAAACATAGCCTTAGGATCATCAGTTCAGCGTGGTAGGCATTTAGTGGGTACAAACCCTTTCAACCAGGATAATTTTTCTGTGCTAGCTAACCAGATTAATGGCATAAGGGCAACTGTTCGATATTGACCAACGAATTGTAGTAGTTGACATTTAGCTGGTAGAAAACCCTTCAGCTAGTATCATTAGTTCGGCGCGAGCTAACTAGTTTAATGGCATATATCACCCTATATATGTGTCACTAGTATGGTTTTGATAAGACTACTGATAGCCTCACGACCATCATGAGACGGCTCACTTAGATATGTAAAACAAGGTTATCTGTCTCATTATTAAAACTAAATTAGATGTAAACCAAGGGAGTTGTCTCATTAACAAAAGATAGTCCTATAGATAAAATTCCATGTGTGCGTGTGTGTGCGTATGCGTATGCGTGGTGAGATTTTATATGGTGTGCGCGCGTGAGGTCTACTTTTAATCATACAGATCCCATCTTCCTTTGATCGGAAATCCAAGGGAAGAAGCAAGATCTTGAAGTGAAAAAGGGTGCACCTTAAGGAAAATGAAGATTTTTCTAGCAAAGGGGCTACATGTTTGGAAATTATTTTCAGTCTAAGGAAGGAGGCTACACACATACTAGATGGATGAAGGGACTTGTGGTGGCAACATGTGGTTCCTTGATAGCATTGAGCTACTAATTTTTGAGTAGGTCACTACTTCCTTTCTCCCTCGTCTCTCTCTTTCCAATTCAAGGATTTGTCATCACCAAGCTCTCTCAACGTGTTAAGTTTTCGAGATCTCTACTTTTCTTTCATCATTTGAGTGCTTTAAATAGGTCTATTTTCATTATCGCTGAGTTTTGTTATGTCGATTAAGCAAGGGAATTGTAAGTTTTATTAATCTCTTGTGTGACCCTAGACATGTATGGTATTCTTTAACAGGTCTTGAAATTAGAAATGAAAAAGTGTTACTTTGGTTGTAAGCAAATGTCGTGGCTGATAGACATGTATGGTATTGCAAATAAAGATTTTCATAACGATTATAGATAACAACCAGAAATTAACGAAAATATCAATTTCCTCAGGTGTTGAAATCAACCAAAAAATCTTGATGACATGAGAGATTTATATTAAAATAAACGGAAAATCAAACACAAATTCATCTATGGAACAAATAAACAACATGTATATACTACATCTAACTGTCTATTCATCTTCATATGAATGTTGAATTTGTGTTTATTTGAGATGTCTTTCTTCATAATTTATTGTTTGATCTGTAACTGATGTACATGTGGTGGTTTATTATGGTAAATTATGAGGGACTTCAAAGGATTTCAATCATTGAGCTATGATTCCTGATTATGTTTAACTGATCTTCTGATTTTGTTGCTCAAATATATATGGACTGATTTTTCTTTGAATTATTATCGCAGATGGGAATTTCAACGTTGATCTAGTACATCTTTCTTTGAGCGCCATGTTTTTCTTTGGATTCATATTACCTAGAACACGGTTCATTCCGGTACGAGGTATGATGGTAGCCTGGTATGCACTCCGATGATAGTAAGCTAAATTGGCCCGCTATTTGGGGTCGCAGGTCAGTTTGAAGCGCTAATTCAGGTCGCTCTAGTACACACACACACACACACACACACACACACACACACTAGACACACACACATAGGAAAATGATATGGAGACTGAGAGTACCACTGAGTAGGGAACCTACAATGAGAATGTGTCATATGTCCAAAAAAGATTAGATTTTGGTATTTTCCAAAATCTACGGGTTGTCTCGTGTCACTTTTGATTATGTGCTGACATCCCAATTGTTCGGTGCCATTTTAGGTCCTACGCTCAGTTTCCCTAGCATCATATATTTTTTCAAGAATATCATTCAATAGTATATACTACATACATTTAATACGCAAAATAAAAAAACCTCATGTATGCCATGCGTGTTTTTTCAAAAAGAAAATTCATGTTCCAATCAAACCCAAAATATATTAAATTTGTAGTTCTCTCTCTCTCTCTCTCTCTCTCTCTCATTGTATGTGCTTCTCTCTCTTTCTCTCCTTCAGATTGCCATGTTTGGTGATCTGGGTCACGGACGAACCACATTTGGGATCGTGCCCCAAATCGTGGGATGGAGAGTGGGATGGCGACCATACTCTGGTCATAGGAACTAGTTGGAACCGGAGTGAATGAAAAAAGTCCTTATGGATCATATTGTGGATTGTTTGTGCAAGTCTCCTTGGCTATTTTTATCTTAAAATCAAGTGCATGTGGTTCTATATGATATAACATTCTTCACATGACACTATATGTATGTTCTCATCTTGAAATGTCCAAAAACCATGACAGAATCAACCAAAATGGTCAAAAATTCAAAATGCACTGTTTCTAGTTGGCGAACGTCTGCAATCTGTCGGACGTTCGGCGATGCGCGGAGGAGGCGCTCGCCCAGCGGACAAAGCCTATAAAAACTTCATTTTTTCACTTTCTACCTCATTTTTACATTTAACTCTTTCTTTGTTCTTTTACTTCCTTCGGGATTCTTCTTCCTCCGGCGACGAGCGTCCGGCAATTGTACTTCCTATTCTCCGTCCTTTTCTCTCCGTTCTTCTTTCTCTACGCGTGTTCATCATGCCTCGCACTCGCACTACTCCCGACGAAGGATCTTCCTGAGGACGAAACAAGGGAAAAAGAGTTAGGGACCACGATCGGTCTCCCTCTCCTCCTCCATGTCAACCCGAGACGTATTCCAAGCTCATGATTCAACAAATCCCCCGTAGGAAAATCCTTAGCGGTTGCCGCGTCGACACGATTGCCTACTCATGATTCCCTCTCGTAGAGCAGTTCACCACTCTCGGATGGGAAGGCATCCTTACATATGAAGATCCATGGTATGCATGTCCCTCTTTATTTTATGATTTTTTCACAAATCTCCGAGTTTCCATAGAAAACGTAATTCTGATTTCAAAAGTTAAGCACCGTAGGGTTAAACTCACCCTTTCTAAATTTGCAAACATTTTTTACCTTTCAAATGACGGGGATATTTATTTTTGGGCAGATGATGGCATTGCCTCCACTGGCATTCCACCGTCCACCGTCTATAGTGCCATTTGCAAAGCCTACGACCCATCCACTATACCACCTGCTCATTTACAGTAACATCACTCCTAGGGCCAGTTGCAAGGATGAAGTAGGCCCTCTCGAGGTGTTTATGACCTTTGTCCTTCTCACTATACCCCTGTCAACCTTGCGTATATCACTTTCCGCCACATCTCGTGTTCAAACAAAGGCACACACCCATCTTCCTTATGGCCTTCTACTCAATCGTCTTTTTACTTATCTTGAAATTGACCTTGAAAATGAAAAGACTTCTCCTGCCTCTATCGATATAGACAAAACCACCCTTTGTCGTATGCGTATTCCTCAGGTTCTTTCTGATTCCTCTATTTCGCATGTCGACTCGGATGCTCCTGAGGACACCCACGATGAGGACAACACCACCGCTCTTCCAGTTACTTACGTACCTCTCCTCCACAGTATTCCTACACCGGTGGTCATACGCCTCCCAAGTTCACAGGCACGGCTCGTGATTTCGACATTCTGTACCGTGGTCTCCAAGGTTCCTTCTTGCATCACTATAATAGGCTCCAGCACTCTGTGGAGCAACTGCGATTGGAGAACAAGGCCCAGCATGACAGCCTCTCGGGGTCAATTGAGTCGTTGTCTATTGATGTTGCCCATCTTCAGGAGGACTTTACCGCTTTTCAGGGGCGTTTCTATCCGCCACCATCACCACCATCAGAGGATTAGGACCTCGGGTCCTGTTGTGTTGTTTCTTACATGCCCTTTTTATCATTTGTGCTTTATTTAATTTTAAGTTATCTGTTGACATGTATTAATCAGGTTCACATACTATTTTTTTTTACTTTTCTGCACGTAACACTTGATACTACTTGAGGTGCCCAATGGCTCCTCATTTTGGTTTGGTATGTTATTGGTATAGGAACTCTAATCATCTTTCACTATTTCCATCGATATTATCCATATTCCTATCATGTCGTGGTCACTTGGTATGTTTTGATTGAATATCTCTTTCTTATCACATGGATATGTGCTGCAACATGCTATTTTACTTATTAGTTCTTCGGATCTATATCTATTGCTCCCTTTTTGCTTATGTCAAAAGGGGGAGAACTGTTAGTATTGATTGATGTAAAAATGGAAGCCTCCCAAGTCTCAAATGGCTACCATTCAGGGGGGAGCTTCAGTTGAGGGGGAGCAAAACTAACTTTATAATTATTCTCATTTCTCTCAATCAATCTGGGTTTGCCATCAATCAAAAAGGGGTAGATTGTAAGTCGAACGGCTATCGAACACTAAGTTTTGATTGGAATCAAACCCACATTGATTTATCACACCTGATGTTGCTTGCCTGTGAAGTTACCAGGTATAACACATCACATTCAAGCAAGGCGACTCGGACATTACAAGAGACCCATGGAACCTTGATGCACACACATTTGGAGTCAAATGAAGTTCGAAGACTCATGAAGACTAATGAAGATTCAAGACGACAAGAAGAGAAGATTAGTTAAGTGAATCCATATTGTAGAATCTCTCTTGTTTGAATTGAATGGTTTTGGCACTTAGGGAGTCCCCAATTAACCTTGGACATGTCTAGGAAAAACACTCCCCAAAGTAGGTTCAAAGTCCGTTGAAAATTCCCCTCAGAAATATAAGTTTTGATTTCCAAGGAAATTACGGATGTCCAGAAGTTTGTTGGACGTCCGTCTAAAACCTGAATAATCAATTTTAGATAACGAGAGAATTGAGGACGTTCAAGAAATTGGCGGATGTCAGTCTAAGAATTGTTTTGAAAACAAAATTTAATCGAGCAAATGCCGGACGTCTGGGAAATCGGCCGACGTCCTTGACGGAATTGGGCGCGCTTTGGAATTTCAAACGACACTATTTGTCGGACGTCCGGACTTCATCCACGATGCCCGTTAAGACAAAAAACTAATGTTTCTTTTGTGACACTCATACATATACATCATTAAAAACCCTAAAAAAACAACTCTTGTAATTTTGAGCATCAATTATCAAGCCTTAACTCCTACCTACACTTCCTTTGCCTATTGATTGAAAGAGAGTCAACATTAACTACTCTTTAGTGCCGTTACTTTTATTCTTCAAGAGAGATTCATTAGGGGTTTGTGTATTGAGTAAGACAAGAGTTAATCTATTATCTTCTATCTTTGTACTAGCCTAAAAGAGAGGCAAGTGAGTTTTCACTTCTTCATCTCGTTGTAAAAGAAGGGTTGTGACCCTTGGAGAGTTTGAAGACCAGTTGTTTGTAAGGAGGCCTCGGACCCGGCCGTAGTGTGGTGTTCGGAATAGTGAAGAAACCCAAGGACGACAAACTTGGAAGAGTGGAGTAAGTCTTTTGAGAAGACCGAACCACTATAAATCTTGGCATTCATTGTGGTGCGGTTCTTGCTATATCTCTCATTGCTTCTACTTCTTGGTAATATCTTTAACTTTACTCTTTACATCCTCAAAGTAACTAGGGATAAAATAATTATTAACAAGGTTTTAAAAGGTGTTTTGATAAAGCTAAGTTTTTAAATACAATAAAAGTTTTTAAACCTAATTCACCCCCTCTTAAGTTGCCGAGTTCATTTTCAAATCCTAAGGCCGTCGAGAAGCGCTCTTGTTTCTACTATCATATTAGTACTTTTTTCATAATACAAAATAGGCTATTATAACCTTTGCAAAGGCATCTCAGACTACCCCTCCACCACCAGATTCTCTCGGATTCCCTTTTGTTGCCTCGACTGTATTTAGTTTGAAAAAACTTGTAGGAGGCCGTTTCCACCAAATCCAACTATCTTTGGTACACTTTGGAGGCCGGTTTTAATACCCAACTGTGCTAAGCCTAACATCTCAAACATGGAGGGCCTTTGTTGTTATTTCCACAAAACCCAACTGTTATTTCACACTTCCCTATTGATTCCCTTGATGCTTCTAGAACCTTTGATGTCTCCCGCTTCCTGAGAGCCTTCGCTTCCCGCTTTCACTTCCCACACTGGTCACTATGCCGAATCAAACACGCTCGAAATCTGACCATGTCGAAAAACGTGATAACTTTAGTTTATGTTAAAGCTTGTGTTTTATCAAGCTCATCATAGTTACTGCATGTGTCACCTCGCCGCCAATTTCTACTCCGAGTTCAAAGATGTCCTACTTAAGAGGTTATTTTGGAGAGCTGCCCACTCTTTGAGGGAGAGTGTTTTTAAAGATACCATGGATCAAATTAAGGCAAGGAATGAAAATGCTCACAAGTGGATAAGCGCAATTTTGAAGGAAAGCTGGGCTAGTTTTTATTTTACGGGAGATAGATATGATGTCATTACAACCAACAGATCGGAGTTGTTGAATGCAGTCTTGAAGAATGCTAGGAAATTGCCGATTGCATCATTGGTGGAGCACACTAGATGGAAGACTTCTGCCTTCTTTTAGAAACGTCGGGTATATGGTGATGAGTGGCGGACACAGTTAACCAATTATGCAGAAAAACATATCAGATTGGAAAAGGAAGAAATCCTGCAGTATGTGGCATATCGAGCTGGTTTACATGTTTTCGAAGTACGATCCGTTCAAATTCAAGATTCTGTAAACTTGCATCTTCAAACGTGCAGTTGTCGTGTGTTCCAAACGATCGGGCTACCATGCGGACATGCCATGGCAGCGATTGCCATCACAAAAGAAAAGAATCCGTATTCCTTCTGTAAGCCTTGCTACAAAGTGGACCGATATTGGCAGACGTATGATGAGGTGTTGTACCCCACATTAGATCACACCCAATGGTAGGTCTCTCTCGAACCTTTCATGCAAGTAATACCGCCACGTCCAATACGACCACCTAGAAGGCCGCAAACGAGAAGAACGGATCACGAATTGCAGAGTGGATTAAATTACAAGTGCAGCAAATGTGGACAGCTTGGTCACAACAAAAGAACTTGCAAAGAAACTCCTATCGTAGCGCAGCTTGCTGACCATAGTGCTATTGGGGCTTCTACACCTATATTCAAAAGGTCGGGTGTATCTTGTCAAGCTCCGTTCTTTTTGTAGGGGCTTGATGTAAGTAATCATTTCTTTTGTAGATGAATTGAATATTTGTATACTCATTTTTTGATGTAATCAAGCTCCGTTTTTTTTGTAGGGGCTTGATGTAAGTAATCATTTCTTTTGTGGATGAAATGAATATATGTAGTCACTTTTTGTAAATACAAAAAAAAATGTTTCAAGATTGATTTGAGGTTTTCTCTTGCACTTGCTAAGATCTTGCCTTCCTCATGCTTTTTTAATTGACTTGAACTTGAATCATTTTGCCTTTGGTGAGCAATCTTGAGAGTACTTGTTGAGCAAATTGAGCATGTTAATCATCAAGACAATTAATTGGGAGTACTTGTTGAACCATTGGGAATATAAGCCAAGATAGGAAATGTAAGCAGCCCAAGCAATATAAAACCATACAAGCTGAAGAGCATAGGCAATGCGCATGTCATATAAGGAGAAAGGCCATACATAACATACTTCCATACTCATCAAAACATAGCTGAGTATACTGCTAACTATGTCTACCATACATACAAAGATAACCTATGTAGCCTATACAGATCAACCATAATATCAAAAGCAGCGATAAGCCCAAAATGAGTGAACATCGGCTAGCGCTGTGATGAAAGGAGCATAATCCAACTACTGCTCTGAAGGAGGTGAAGGGTGTGATGAACTGCCTGGATACTGTCCCCACTGACCGCTGGAGAGGTACTCTCAAAATGATGTAAACTGATCATCTATGAGTATGGAGCTGCTGGAAGTGAGAGGTCATAGAGCACTCAAGTGTTTGCTGCAGGGCCAATAAATCCTAATGGGTACATGCTGCCCGAGTGAGGTCCTGTGAACTGTCCATGTTCGTGGTTGCCTGATCGTCCTGCTCCTCAACGTGCTAAGCTGCCTCGTCGTCCTCCTCAACATGATGAGCTGCCTCGTCCTCATCGTCGGGCTCCTCGTCGTCAATCTCTGGTGCAACAGCCAGCTCCATCCTGTTGATGGATCGTCCATCAAATGGAGCAGTAGGAGTGTAGGTCATCTCACCAGAAAGAGGAACACGATAGCCCTTGAAGATTCGGGTCAAAAGCATACCATAGGGCATGGACGAATGGGCTCGTCGAGGGGCTTCGCTCATGAAACGAAAGATAATGTTTGCCAGATTCAGGAGGGCGATGTTCTAAGATGCAATAAATGATGAAGGCCTCAAGGGGCCGCAAGGCATCAGTCTGCCCACCGCGAGGGGTAATGTTGTTGAAAAAGAGATTATGAAGCATCTTTGCAGCAAGTTTGAGATGACCAGATCGAACGGGGATGTTTGGGTCATAATCATTGGTGATAGTCCTATAAACGGTGTCTCTAGTAACGTTAGTTGTATCAATTTTATCACCTGGCCTAAAGTAGTAGTCGTTGCCTGCCGATGAAATGCCTAGGAGAGTACTAAATTGTCCTTGGTCCATTTTGATGGTAGTTTTCTTCACGCGGGTTTCAGTTACATAATTTGAAGGTGAGATGCGAAGATTCGCATATAACAACTTAACTAAACGGGGGTACACAAGTTCATTAATTTGAAGGATGGGTGTCCAACCCAAGGTATCGAAGCAATAATGGAGATTGAATCGTTCACTGATGAGAGGTTCGACGTACCTACCCATTAGGATGCCCCGATTACGAATCTTGTTCCATGTGTCGCGTGTGGATGGACTGTCGAAGAGGGAAGGGTTTTCTAGATCAGATTCTGTAGCCCTTTTTCGAGAAGGATTGTCATTGCGACGACTGCGTGAGCGCTCACCACGTGCCATCCGCACGCGAGGGAAAAATAAAAAATGGGAAGATTTGGGGAAGAAAAAAGGGTTTGGATGGAAGATAATGAGTGGATTTTGGGTTTGGAGAAGGGAATTTGGAGAAGGGAGACAGAGAGCGGGGAAAAAGTGTATTTGGAGAAGGGAGAGAGAAAGGGGGGAAAAAGGATTTGAAGGAAGTTGAAGTTTAAAGGGCATCACTAGGGCCCGGTTTTTAAAAACGAGCTAGAAGCTCGCATGGAGCTCCGTAAATTTAGACGGAGCTCCTTGTAAACTTCTGTTTTTTTTAAATCTCGCACGGAGATCCGTGCATTTACATGGAGCTCCGTGTGCGGACTTCCATGGAAATTCACGGAGCTCCGTGTGAACTTCTGTTTTTTTTAAATCTCGCACGGAGCTCCGTGTAACTATACGGAGCTCCATGTGCGGACTTCTGCGGAAAATCACGGAGCTCCGAGCGTGGTACTCTTTTGTTAAAAAATAACAGTAGCTCCCACGGAGCTCTGTGCATTTACATGGAGCTCCGTATAAATTGACGGAGCTCCGTGGGATCTTCTGTGTGTTTAAAAAAAAAGGCCTAATGGGGGACCTGTTTCAAAGCTCCGTGGTAACTTCTGTTACACGGAGCACCGCCATTTTATTACACTCCCAGTAATAATGGGGGACCCTGCTTAGTCTTAAGGGTTAAGATTTGAAAAACAGTAACATTCCCTACTTCACCACCCAATTGTGCTTGTGTAGCTGTCAGATATCAGCACCCAATGGTGCTTGTTCAGCAACATCCCAAACATGTGTAATGGGTTTCAAACAACTCAGTGATACAATGTGTACAACTCAAAACATGTTTATGTACAACTCAAACCTGTATATGTACAAGTTAAAACACCCAATGAATCTCCATAACAAAAACTCAATTCAACTTCCGTAGATCAATGTTTACAACGTTCAATCCTTTACACAAAAGAAAATGTGTACAACTCAAAACACATTTTCTAAAAATTACATTGGTGCTTGTTCAACACTTCACTTACAATTGATAACAGGTTATCAATTCAACTTCCGTAGATCAATGTTTACAATGTCCCAATCCTTTACACCAAAAAAAATATTTACAACAACTCAAAACACAACGTATTCAAGAACTCAACCTACAACATCTTACATATCACGATCATCTTTGCTAACTTTACACTCTCCAAAGTCCCCCTTTAGAAATCTTTGACAAAGAGCCTGACGCATGTCGGGGATGTCTGCCGGGCCAAATTTCCAAGGGGCTCCGCGATAAAGATGGTCGATGAATTGTAGAACAAACAATCCACAGTCAAACCTGCATAATAAATGATGAAAAAAGCAGTGAGAAAACTTTTACTAAAGTTACAATTAAACAACTTTACAATAAACTTTCTATTCTGACTAACCCATTGTCTTGCTGTGCGCAATCACTCCTCTGTTCATACGGAAACTCATCTATATTCATACCACGATCCTTGAAATACTGGTTTATGTAGTCTATCTGAAAAAGAAATTAAGGTGTGATACAGTGTTATACAAATAAATTAGGGTGTCAATCAAACGGTGTTATACAAAAGGTGTTTTACTTACGTCGGTGCTACTAATTCCTCAAATTTCATGCCCGTTTCTGAATTGAACTCGACGAAGGCTTTTTCCACCATGTCAACCCCGAGAAAAACCCAGTGCATGTTTTGACATAACGGGAATAAGATCATATCCAATTGGGTCAGATCTTCATCCCCAATAGCAACGGCCAACATCTTCTTCTCGTCCCAGACCTCCAGCTTTCTTTTTATATCCATCCGCTCAAGGCCAACCATTAGATACCCCTGAACAACCGTGTATGCAAATATTAAGTTGAAAAGAAATGAACATTAATAAATAAAGGTATTATGTAACATGCATATGTAGAGAAACCCTCTTACATGGAGTGACGAACTGACTAATGCAATTCAGTTCTGACCGGTTAAAGGGTAATTGGAGTGAATGGCCTTCGCGCATATGTCTACTATCTGTTCAAAAAAAAAGGATTCGAATTTAATTCAAAACTACTATTGGTGCTAATGCGAACCAAATTTGAAGAGAGGAGTGCAATGCCACTTACAGAGGTTGCAAGGTACCCTCTAAGGCTCTAGAGTTCGTACAAGTCATTCGCGCCATCGTCGCAGGTAATGACTTCCAAGCTGCATAATCATAGAGCCGTTAAAATTGCAACACACTCGCATTACCGGGAGAAATAAATCTATGTGCTACAACCTCGCATTTACGTACTTTTTATTATACTTTATGAGCTTTTGAATAGCTGCGCTTCGCCTGCCTCCTCCATTCTTCTTCACCCTAAGGGCTCGCTTCCCCTTCTTGGGGGCTGCCTTCGTCTCCTGCACATCGGTTTGAGGTTCCACGTCAAAGGGTGATTGTTTGAACCTGGTCATAGCCCTGGTCGTTCTCTGTTTCACTTCCTTTTCAGTACTACCCATAGGAGGAGCTTCGGCCTGCTTCCTCTTCAGAGGGTTGTCCTTAATGTTAATAATGAATGGTGTGCTCTCAACCTCTAGAGGATTGTCATTAATGGTGACAACCACCGTTTCCAAGACATCTACAACTTGTAGAGGACTGTCAGTAATGGTGAGAGCCACCTTCTTCAACACATCTTCAATCTCCTTCCCCACTAAATCCTCCAATACACCAACTCGAGCCTCCTCCAACACATCACCATCCTTCTCCTCCAAAACACTGCCACCCTCCATCCCCATTATACCAACTGTCTCCTCCTCCAATGCACCAACCCTTTCTTCTATTACTTCTTCACCCCCTCCCTCTATTTTACGAAAGCTTCCGTCACTTTCCTAAATTCTTCAGTCTGCTTCCTAAAGGAAGATTTCTCTTCTTCAAAGTCCTCACTCTCTTTTCTCAGCTCATTTTTTCTCTTTTGTACTTGTTCCCTCTCCTTTGCTACCTGCTCCCTCTCCTTCCCTATTTCTTCCCTCGCGTTGCTTATGTCCTCCCTCTCCTTTCTTCTCTCCTCTCTCTCCTTCCTTAACTCCTCTCTCTCCTTTCTTAGCTCATCTCTCTCCTTCCTTCTCCCCTCTCTGTCCTTCCTTAACTCCTCTCTCTCTTTTCTTAGCTCATCTCTCTTCTTTTCTATTTTGTCTTCTCTCTCATAGGATCGTTAAAGTCACCACCACCAATTGGGTCGTCTTCTCTCTCATTTTCTGGTCTCTCGGGTGGGTTGGCAAATGCAGGGGTCGTAGGGGAATGCGTCAGCGATAGAAGCCCCTCTATCGAACCTGGCTCATCATCCTCCTGCCATACAAAAAGAGTAAATAATAAAAGGACAGTAAGGAGAGAAATAAGCGATGAAATACCGTGATTACAATATAAAGTGCATTACCTGGTAGCTTGAGGGCAGGTACCGTAAATCCTCCCCATCCGGAGTTAATGAGACGACCACCTGATGATTTCAATAACCTATTATCATTGTCTAACCTCATTTAAAAACAACAATTAATGAACAATCATGTTGGTTATGTCTCACCTCATGTCAACTGATGCGTTTTTTTTTATCCATTGATACTTCGGCCGCTCCTCCTCCGACCCGGACTTAGTATTCCACTCCCACTTCAGTAGACATGGTCGGGCTTCTGGATTCTTTGGGACCCATAATTTGGTATGCTCATAGAGCCACACCTGCATAATACACCTAATCGTCATATAACTAGCGAACATATAAAAACTACATATAATGATTTAAAGAAGCTAAAATGACACCATACCTGAATTACCAAAGAGTAGCCGCAGAGGTATTTTCCAGATGACAGGTACTCAACTAACCAGTCATATACTGCGTAGCCCCAGGCATAGTCGCCTATCTTCTGCAGGTCTTCTATGTAGGGCCAGAACATCTGGTCTGCCCGATGTGCGGTCTGCGTGTAGAGGACCGTCGCAAATAGGTGAAGGAGAAAATACTTCACTGTTGCGTCGATCGACACTTGGTCCTCCCTGTTCACTACCTTCATAATCTTCTTCTCAATCTCCGGTGCCATCGCAGATGCTTTGGGAAACACCCAACCCGGCACAAGAGGAGGGGGATTCCTCTTGTCAGTAGGGATTACGCTAGCTACGTTTAGTCTTTGTCCTCTCAGTGAGAGGCCTAGCGCCAATGCAACATCGGTCGCTTCAAAGGGAACTGCGATGCTCCCTAAAATAAAGGACTTCGTATGTGCATTCCAATTAGAATGTAGTGCTCTGATTAGGGGCTTGTGCATCACCACATCTTCTAAATTCATTAAATCCTTGAAGGGAGTCATCTTCAGAGCATTCTTATGCCATTCCCTCAGCTTTATCCTCCCCATAGCAGCTGTAAAACATGCAGGCGAACATCGTGCCAGCACGTTTTTAACCTGCATGATAGGTTAAGTCATCAATGAACATAAAAGAACTACTAATACATCAAATAGTAAACTATAATAGAGTACACTTACAGGTTTCTTCCCTTCCTTCTTTCCCCCCTCCCTTCTTTCTCCCTTAGCCATATAACAAATCAACAAATATATCGAGGTCTGTACAAACATCATCAAAAAGTTATAAACCGCCCACATTAAAGAAACAAATGAATGAGTTCATTCAAGATACAAATAAATAATTTCATTCATATTATGTTGCCTTCTAACTAGACTGAATTCATTCATGATACAAAGAATTAAAAAAAAAGCCCACATTAGAGATTAAAAGAACTAAACTGAATTCATTGCCAACATAATCAATAAACAAAACCCACATTAGAAATCAGCACATCTAAACAAACAGATGGAAATGACAAATAGAAGAACAAGAAGAAGAAAGATGGATTTTTTTGGTTTCATACCAGAGGTATAAACAATAATCTATTAGTTTGCTTGTTCGTATTGTGATCTAATTTCAGGAAACTCAAAGTAATTCAAATGGATAATCTAACGGCAATGCTTATAAGTTTAAACAAGGGTTATCCTATTATAGACAAGGCTTATCCAATTATACATAAGAGATGCCAAGTTATACATATGGGATGCCAAGTTATATTGAGGTTATCCAATTCTATACTGACGTTTATTCTATAATGAGGTTATCTATACAGAGGTTATCCAATTTATGCTGAGGTTATCAATTTATATACAAGGGTTATTCAATTCTATACAGAGGTTATCCAATTTATACTGAGGTTATCAATTTCTATACAAGGATTATCCAATTATATACTGAGGTTTATTCTATACTAAGCTTATCTAGACTGAGGTTATCCAAATATACAGAGGTTATCCAATTTTTACTGAGGTCATCAATTTATAAACAAGGGTTATCCAATTCTATACTGAGGTTATCAATTTATACCATACCAACTTCTTCAGAACACACCAACAAAATCAAAGAAACTAAATAACTTTTCAGAACACACCAAAAAAGCAAGATTTTCTATGGTAAACTGGGGTTATCAATTATCTACACAGGCTATCAAGAGTTTCTGAAGTCCCAAGAAGGGTAAAAAATCCAAATATCAGTTATTATTTGTAAAATAGGTTTCAGATCATAAGCAAAACAACGTTTCAACATATACATGGGGGTTATCCAATATTTAGAGGGGGTATCAAGTCTAAACGGGGGATTTTCAATGGTACCCACTGTCTTCTCGGGAAAGTAGCCGGAAGAACCAGTGAAAAAAGTAACTTCCACTTACCTATTTATGCCGGGAGACTAAACGTCGGAAGGAAGACGACGGTGACGGCGATGGCCGCGGCGAAGGTAGATGAAAAGGTAAGGGTTTTGGAGGAATAAGAAAACGAGAGTTTCCAAACGGTGGGACCACCACGATTCTCCGGCCACCATTAGGTTTCGGAGGAAGAAGAAAACAAGGGTTTCCAAACGGTGAAAAAAAAAGACTGAAGTAAAAAGTAACTCTCGCCTGCTTTTGATTTTCAAACGTGAGGGCATTTCCGTCTTTTTCCCCGGCGGGAATTAAATTTCGACACCACTTTGACATGTTGGAATTTGGTGACTTCAAACAGACATTTCCCTATTTTTCCGATGTCATTTGGAAATTTTTCCTATGTGGAATACGTACGGAGGTGCACGTATTTATTTTTTAAGATAGAGTGGAACCCAGCTTATTCAAAGATCCAAGCCATTCAGTTGGTATTCCCTAATGTAAATACGTCTTACCATGAAAGTCATCTCCATTGGATGACCTACCCCTTTGATCAATAGAAATAAATATACGGTATAATTTATCCATAGAAAAGAGAGGTTTAGGATCATCCGATTGAGCTGATTTTTTGGGCACATTCTAGTAACATAAAGGCCCAACAATTGAATGATTTGGATCTTCAAACAAGATGGCCTTCATTGTACTTTTTGAAATATATGCTCACCTACAAACATATGCAATATATATAATAGGACCCACCTTACCTACATGCATACATATTATAACACGTATATTTTCGGAAATTCACAGGGCCACTTTGTTTGAAAATCCAAGATGTTCATTTGTTGAGCTTCAACGTATATAAGATATGTCCCAAAAATCATCTCGGCGATCCTAACCCTCCGACGACACCGTATATGAATCTCAACAGATTAAACTGTCAGGAACAACCTGTTTTTGGAGCAAGGCCTTTTTACAATGGGTTGCAACAAATGAACGGTTGGATCTTCGAACAAAGTAAGCCCAAGTATCTTTAAAAAAAATACATTTATATGGTGTCCACCTTCTTCAAATATCTAAACCGTTCATTACTAGCCCTTTGTTCAAAGACATAAGAGTGAGAGTTGTGATAATAAGTAAGAGTGGGGCCTATCTTGTTCAAAGATTTAAATAAACCAATTGTTAGGCCCCGCCAACATTTCATGTTGGAGAGAGGGAGAGAAGAGGAAAACACCCAATACGACGACTTAATTCGCTCAACTTCTCTACCTGTTCACTTTTCAACATAATTCCTCAATGCACATTTTTACACCTGACGAGGAGGGATGAAGACTATTTTACCCTTCTTACACATTCTGAAGAAGCTCTTGAAGGAGTGAGAGAACGAGGGTAATCAGAAGAAAGTGAAACCGAAAATGGCTTATCAAACTCAAGCAACTTCAGCACCAGCTCAATCACCATTGCCATCTTCAAACAGTCAAAAGACTTTTGACACACGAAAGTGTGCAGTTCAGCCCCTTCTCCCATGCTGAGTGACAGGCAACGTCTCGGAAAGCACGAATTATCAACATGCAGGGAAACTTTTACCCTTGAAATCGGTGCATGTCCATCACACCTCCTACGGTGGTTTCCAAAGCTCCGAGTGAACCCGAATTAGGCCATGGACTTGGATCTACCAAATGATAAGAATGCCTCCATGTAGGGAATCTCTAGGAAAATAGACTTACTTTTTTCTCTCTTATCATTTGGATCTACCATATGATTAGAATTTCTATGAAATGAATCCATTAGAAAATTCGTTGGGGCATAACCCTCTTAGCGAAGTGCTGCATCGGCGCCCGGATGTAGTATTAAATGAGCAAGGGTCCTTGCACCTTCATGGGCGGGTGCAGGGGGTGAGGAGGTGAGTCCTGGGCCGTCACTCTCTTAGTGACGTGCCACATTGGCGCCCGGGTGTGGTGGAAAATGGGCAAGGGTCCTCGCACTCTACTGGATGGGTGCGGAGGGCGAGGAAGCTAGTCCAAGAGAGTAGGATTCGTTTAACCAGTTGGAACATATGTTCACTAACAGGTAAGCTGAGGGAATTAGTTGATACACTGAGTAGAAGGAGAGTTAATATAGCTTGCCTTCAAGAGACTAAATGGGTAGCAGAAAAAGCTAGGGAAATAGAAAATATGGGTTTCAAGTTATGATATATAGGGAAGGAGAGGAATAGAAATGGTGTAGGGATCATAATAGATAAGAGCCTAAGATATGAGGTTGTAGATGTTAAAAGGAAGGGTGATAGAATTATTCTAATTAAATTAGTATTAGGTGAAGAGATGATTAATGTTATTAGTGCGTATGCCCCTCAAATAGGATTAAATGATTCTGTCAAGAGGCAATTTTGGGACGATATGGATGAAGTAGTCCAAGTAAGAATGAGGCAGGAGAAGATATTTTAGGGTTTGCAGTGACATATGATTTTATGTTAACAAATTTTTTTTTTTAAGAAAAGAGATTAAAACTTGATAACCTTTAGCAGTGGCAACAACTGTAGCCAGATAGCTTTTATCGTCACTAGGAGAGAGTACAGAGTTGCATGTAAAGATTGTAAAGTCATATACCCAATGAGTGTTTAGTCACACAACATAGGTTGGTGGTGTTGGATATATGCATCAAACGTTGGAGGAGAAAAGATAGAGTTGTTAGACATCCGAGGACTAGCTTGAGGGTTCTCAAAGGGGAAAAATTAAAGATGTTTAAGGATAGACTGCTTAAAGGACCTTGGAGTCTTGACGAGGGGACTAATATTATGTGGAATGGGATGTCTAGTTATATCAGGAAAGTGGCTAGGGAGGTACTTGGAGAATCTAGAGGAAGTGAGCCGCCGTCTAAAGACACATGGTGGTAGAATGAGGAGGTCCAAAAGGCGAATAGGTCTAAAAGAGAGTGTTATAAATGTTTGCATAAGTGTAGAAAGAGGAGAACATTGAGAAGTATAAATTGGCTAGAAAGAAGCTAAGAAGGCAGTAAGGAAAGCTAGAGGCAAGGCATATGAGGATTTATACCACAAGTTAGGGACAAAAGAGGGTGAAAAATATGTCTACAAGGTTGCTAAGATGAGAGAAAAGAAGTGCAGAGACTTGAATCATATAAAATGCATTAGAGATGAGAATCAAAGATTGTTAGTAAAAGAAAACGAGGTTAAAGAGAGGTGGAGAAGTTACTTCGATAAGTTGTTTAATGGAGAATCTGTAGCGAATTTGGGAGAACTTGATAACACTTTTGATGATACAAATTGGAGATTTGTTTGTAGAATCCGAACATCATAGTTAAGAGTAGCTATGAAAAATATGAAATTAGGTAAGGCTAGGGGGCCTGACGATATTCCTTTTGAGACTTGGAGATGCTTGGGTGATGTGGGTTTCGTTTGGTTAACTACATTGTCTAACAATATTTTGAAGACTAGGAAGATGCCTAATGAGTGGAGGAAGAGTACATTAGTACTTATTTATAAAAATAAAGGTAATATTCGGAGTTGCACCAATTATTAGGGAATTAAGCAAATGAGTCACACAATGAAGCTTTGGGAGAGGGTAATTGAGCATAGACTAAGCAAATAGACTAAGGTGTCAGAGAATCAGTTTGGCTTCATGCCCAGACAATCGACTATGAAAGCTATCTTCTGGCGTTGGCGGTTAATGGAGAGATTTAGAGAAAATAAAAAGGATCTTCATATGGTTTTCCTAGATTTGGAGAAAGCGTATGATAGGGTTCCCAGGAGTGTTATGTGGTGGGTCCTTGAAAGGAAAAAAGTGCGTACTAAATATGTTGATGTGATAAGGATATGTACGATGGAGCAGTAACTAGTGTCAGAATTATGGATGGCACGTCTAGTGAGTTTCCAATTACAATAGGACTGCACCAAGGATCAGCTCTAAGCCCTTATCTTTTTACGCTAGTTATGGATGAGCTTACGGAGGGTATCAAGGATGAGGTGTGTGTTATTTGCAGATGACATATTATTAATTGACGAAACCAAAGTAGGAGTAAATGCTAAACTAGATGTAGAGAACTACTTTGGAATCTAATGGTTTTAGACTGAGTAGGACTAAAACAGAATATATGGAATGCAACTTTAGTAATGTAAGTAGGCAGGACAAGGATGTACTAAATATGACTGTACAGGAGGTACCTAAAAGAGATATCTTTCGCTATCTTGGTTCAATTCTACATAAGGAATGAGAGATTGAAGATGATGCTAACCATAGAAGAAGAGTAGATTGGTTGAAGTGGAAGTTTGCCTAAGGAGTTTTGTGCGACCGTAAAATCCCTACCAAGTTGAAGGGAAATTTTTATAAGACAACTGCAAGGCCATCCATGCTGTACGGCTCAGAATGTTGGGCAACCAAGAAGCAGCATGTGCATAAGATGAGTGTAGCGGAGATGCGAATGCTTAGATGGATGTGCGGCCAAACAACGTTAGATAGAATTAAAAATGAAGACATTCGTAAAAAGGTGGGGGTGGCACCAATTGAGGAGAAGATGAGAGAGCACCGCTTAAGATGGTTTGGACATATCCAACGTAGGCCTTTGGATGCTCCGGTGAGAAGAGGCGACTCATGCCAAATTGATGGAGTAGAAGAGTTAGGGGTAGATCGAAAACAACTTGGGTAGAAATAGTGATGAAAGACTTGATAGCTAGGAACATAACAGAGAACATGACCTTGGATATGATAGAATGGAAGAAAATGATCCACGTAGAAGAACCCAACTAGAACCAGGATTAGAGCCGGGTAGATTCCTTTTACCTTCTTCATGAATTTTTTCTAAAGGATTCATTTAGCCGACCCCAACTAGTTTGGGACAAAGGCTTTGTTGAGTTGAGTTGAGTTGAGTTGAGTATAAATAGAGATTTTATATGGTGTAAGCCCTTATAGTCCAAAAAGTAGGATGATCCAAACCGTCCATTTGATCAGTTATAACCTAAACAGGTTGTGCCCCAAAAATCAATTCCATATGTTGTTAAGCTGAATTCTAGGGTTCAATGCAATTCATTCCCTTTTATTTTTGGAATCTTATCGTTTCTTTGTCTCCTTTCTCTATGCAGGTTTACAACTTCACACCAGTGCCACATATGAAGTCTTCTTTTGTATATCCGTAAAGTTGTTTTGCTCTGAAATCCTGGTGAGTGATTTTTGTGACTTGGGTGATTTGAAAGCTTACCCATATCCTGATTTCAAAATAGAAAATTGGAGGGAGGACAGTTTGTCATAGTTTTTATTCCTTTCAGGTGGTAAGATGAATCGGTTTCAGAACAGAATGCGTGCGATTTTTGGAAGCCATTTCCGGGATGTATTGGAAGAATGGTTACCCTTTTTTACTTCAGAACTGGTTACAAAGAGGCATCTCACAGAGAGCACATAGGGATGGTGATTTCCCATCTGTGTCTTCCAATTTTTTTACATTTTGAAACTTCCCAATTCCAGTAACTGTTTCCTATAATTTTTTACAATCTTCTCTCCTATTCTTGTGAGTGATCCATTGGATTACAAACATGACTGCATTCTTGGTCACCTGTAAGTTGGTCTTCATTTTGTGGTATTTGGAAGTTTTTCATTTTAGAGGATTATTCTTATGCATCACTGTGTTTTCACTGGTGTCAACTAGAGCTCTTCCAGTCTTGGGTCTTTAATGAGCAACTTGATCCCAGCCTTTTCACCTTCGTGCTTCCAATTTTTTTACATTTTGAAACTGTCCAATTTGCAGTAACTGTTTCTGATAATTTTTTACAATCTTCTCTCCTATTCTTGCGAGAGATCCATTGGATTACTGTGGGACCCGATCCCGCGAGAGGGGTGGGGCGCGAGCCGCCACGCTCTCTCTTGGTCTCTCGTACCCACGCGATTGGCGTGTGCATTTTTTATATTATTGATTTTAATTCGTCTTTCATGTGAACTTGGGATCACTAAGGCAATCCGAATTCCACACGAAAGAGACTAACAGAGTCGCCACCTAGATGTGGGATCTAGGACCCATAATTAACCAGAAATCTAGACTCGCTACCTGGTTACAAGAATGGAAGGTATGGGGAGTTATCCACCACATGCACCATTCCTGCCCGATAATCGGTCTTCGATTCCAAAAGCTAACTCTTTTAAATTTATTTTAAATGGCTCATTCAACTCTCTGTTAATGTGCGAACTAAGTGACATGCATCCTATGATCTAATTTCAATGTGAATCCTAAATGTGTATCTTGATTTATTAATTTGTCTGGATTCAATCTAAGTGAAAGTTCTCTTAGAATTCTAATTTCATGGAAAGTCCTAAGTGATTTGATTAAGCATTTACAAGAAAATTAATATACAAAACACCACAATTTGTTGTGGTGTCGACTCGCGGTTGGTATGCCATCAGACATCCAAGCTGCCTACGTACCCAAGCCTCACTGGGATCAGAGTCGACGTAGTTCGGTGCACCTAAGCTAAGCTACTTATGCCTAACTCATCTAAGACACCGATCTAGATTGGATTGACTGTTTCAACAGTTTTAGGAGAAGTTATTGAATTCAAGTTGAGGATTTTATTATCCTAGGATTTCATCTAAGATGCTATATGATCCTACCTAAATGCAAATTGTTCCTTAGACTAATGCAGGTTAGCCTACATCCTAGTTTACTAGGCTTGTCTTAGGGAAAGACTGGGTGACTAGTGTAACTAAACCTATGGCACGGTTGCTATCCATAGCAAACGGACGTGATGAGACTGGACTCCTAACTCTAGGACTCCCTAAAACCTAAGACTCCCTAAAACCTAGGACATGACCTGACACCAGTGTTCCTAAATTGGGCTCTAATGGTTCTTACGACGGAAACCATAATCCAATGATTCCGAGAGACACGAGATGAATCGATTTCAGTTCTTGATATTAATGAATTTCAGATTTCAAGGATTTTCAGTTTCTGGACATTCAAGGATTACCAATGGTTCTAGGGTTCACCAATTTTGGCCCAGAATAGCATCCAAGGAAGGGAATCGTGTGCTCTTTCCTTGTGCAATTTAATACTTAGGTTATAGCACCTTATTGCCTGGCATATCTCAGGATTTCCGTGGACAGTAACCTCGGAGCCAACAACATGCTATAGCTTAAATATTCAAATTGTCAAAGATCGAGTGCAATTGGGATACGATTATGGATGCACTGGCCATTTTTCCAGGGAAATCTAAAGATCCTAAGATTTCTGTTTCAATGGATTAAGAAATTAATATGTGACAGAGATTTAAGGTTCTTTAGAGATTTTCATATGATTTTCAATTAATTTCGGATTTTCAATGAATTTTATCAATTTTAAACATATGAGTGATTTTACAAGTGAAACTGTTGCAAACAAACTCGAAATGAGTTGAAACTTCTACAGCAACAAGGTATGATGAGATGTAGCTTACTGGAAAATTTTTGCAGATTTTTACATTAAGTTCATATTTAATTTTGATTTAACAATTAATTGTCCAGATTGCAAAAATAATACAGAAACTAATAGAAATAGAAATCTAAATTCAATTAAATTTCTACAGAAATAAGATATGAGTAAATATAGCATTTTGTGAGATTTTCATGAATTTTAGAAACAATTTACTCTCAATTTTGGATTTTTCAATTTTCAGCCTAGATTATGAATTAACACTACATCCCATATGAAAAAGATCCAAAGCACTTGAAACTTTTACAGCAACTAGAAATATGGAATATAAGGCTACTGTAAAACTTTTGGGAATTTTATCTGTGATCTGATATCAGTAAAAATTCTTCCAAAATCTGATAATTTTCAAAGAAAGCATAAAATAATATACCAAACAGATTCAATAAATTCTCAAAAATTCATGGTAGAATGTACCAGTATCATATTATTTTTCCCAAGAAATTTCATTAATTTTCGAATCCGTTTAGTATATAATCTATTTTTCTTCGTCAAAAAGATATTTTTGAAGAGTTTTCTATTTTTAAAACACGAATCTCGAGAAAATTACGACTCCGGAAAATGTCCTCCAACCTTGTTCTAATGTGATGAACACAACAAAAATTTAAAATTCCAAAAAATAGATCATCCTGAGATGGCTATTTTTTTGAATTTCGTAATTACTCGACCCATATTTTAAATAAAATTCTACTCTTCACTCAAATTCTAAAAAACCGTTGATTCAATATCCGATCCGATCCGATAGTTATTTTAGTCTATTTAAATAGATCAGTGTATTAAATTTCGGGACGAATCGGAATTGAAACGCTCATGTAGATCATGATTTTGAGCACGCACATATGATATTCAATTAAATTCCATTAAATGCTAAAAACCATACAAAAATTCATAAAAAATACCAAATAATCCTGGAAAAATCTGAGAATAGTGCACCTACCTGTGATAGAGATCCTCGCCGATTCTAAGAGCCGAAAAATCCGAAAATCCCGCCGACGTGCAGTCCGCTCCGCTTTATTCTCTTTATTTCTTTTTTTTTCTTTGAACTTTTTGGAAAATCCGACTAAAGTTGAGATGATGGATTCGGTTCTATATGTTTACTCCACAAAGATCTCAATCACCAACAATAGTGCTCCAAGTGAATTCGTCTCCAATATTCCACCAAAGCGAACTTGACAGTTCTTTCGACAAGATGAAACAGGTCAAGCCTAAAACAACGGAGTCACGCCAATGTGGAGAAAGCAGCCCGACAATGAGAGTAGAAAGTCTAATCCGGCAACAAGGGAAGTGAGATAAAGGATATGAAATATGAGAAGTGAAATAGAAGATGAAAGGAGATATGAGATTATGAGATGAGAGAGGGAACAAGAATGGGTTTAATGAATTCAAAGTAGGGGGGATAGAGGGCTGCATGCTTTGAGATAGAATCAACCAATGAAGAATGCATAGTGGCGTAAAAGAGAGAGTGACATTTTTCTTAATACATGGAAAAGGGCTTCCAATATCAGCAAGAGAGAAGGCTGGAAACCCTAGCAAGGAAGAGGGTTATTAACATCAAATAATGGAGAAGGCTGCCAACATGGACGGTGGGTGTGAGAAAGGGCTGCTGGTCTATCAGGGAGATGAGAGGGAGATGAGTTTTTGAATAAAATAACAAGGGATGGGTCAATCGGATCAGAGCCGCGGGAGTAATTTTTTCTCTTTTTTAACTTGCCCAGACTTTCACCTCCGAACCCCCCAAGCAACAACTCCTTCCTTCACATTTAATAGTATATCTAATTGCTTTGTTTTTTTTTTTCTTTTAGAAAAGGAAATAATAAGAAAATCAATGCATCCTTCCTTTACCAATCAAACCCCACATAGCAACTTCCCTATTTAACCAAAGAAGCAACCCTTCCTTTCAATTGATAGCTTTCCAAAGAAGTAGATAATAAGATCTCATAAAATAAAGAAGGCAATATGGAACATGGCCTTTCAAGCAAGTGGTATGCCAAAAGATTCGTTGCTAATTCCCATAGAGTTGCCACTTATCCATGCAATACATCCAATAACTTCTTTTCCAATAATGGGTGGCTGTTAAAAAAATTGCACCAAATAAATGAAATCCCTTCGGATCCTTTTTCCTAAAGCACATAAAGATAGAGTTGCCGAATCCTCCTTGAAAAAGATAATGGAAATTTCCATATCACATTAACCACAACTACTTGCACATGATAATAATAATAATAAAAAAAACAATCGAGTGGCTGTTGCTTTGCATGCATAATTGGCAACTAGAAAAGAAAAAATAGCATGCAAAGATATGGCAACGTGGGTTACATCCAATAAAAAGCTTTTCTATTTTTCTTTTTGCACACATCCAAAATTTGACCGACTTTACATGCTTCTTAAAAAAAAAACTATCTGGATGGGTCCCACTTGCACCTCAATGGAGAAATGATATATTCGGTTATATCTCTTTGGGCGCTCTCGGATGATCCAAACCATTCATTCCACACAATTCTTTGATAATAATACCCTTGAGATTAGGAGAACTGATTCTCCCTCACACTCAGATGATCTACATCGTCCATTTTATGGGCGACAATGTAATTAGGTTGGGACCATTAAATCATTTCTTTGGGATGATCCTAGCTGTCCAATCTGATGGGCGAATGCATCAAAATCATTCTCCATGGGCTGATTCGATCGGTCCGAATAATGGGCCGCGATGTGAATATGCGACACCCCCAAGTCAATTCCATAAGACGATCCAAACCATCTAATTGTTCGGTCACAATATTAAGGATGTGCCCACCAAATTATTTCCATTGGGTGATCCAAACCATTCAATTTTGCGAGTCAGTAATAAAAATTAGCCATGCCCCATAATATTCAATTGTACCTCCAAAGCCATTTCCATAGGCTAATCCAAACCGTTCAATTTGACGGATCGCAACTCAAGTTGATTGTGACCACCTAAATCATTTTCTATTGGGCGATCAAAACCGTAGATTTGATTGAGCCATGGCAAACATAGGTTGTATTTCCAACATCACTTCCATAGGATGGTCTGAACTGTTCATTTGATGCAACATAATGTAGATTGACTGCGCCCCTCTAAATCATTTCTGTAGGCTTATCTGAATAACTTAACTTGATGATCGTAACAACATTGGTTGTTAAAACGACGTCTCTGAGATCCTGACCGCTCCCTTGATGGACATCTTTATTCATTTGATCGAAGCAGGCTCAAAACTCATTTTTCATTAAAAGCATATGCGGGCCTCCTGATTGATCCGAATTTAAACAAATGTTCAATGCGGGCCTACCGATGGGTCCAAGTTCTCCCTTGCTTTAATTCTTGCGACCAACCCATCTCAATAATTATCAGGACGACGCAAAACATGACAGAAATAACCGTAAAGATCGAGAAAACAAGAGGATTGGACACGGGAATGAAAAACACTTGAAAAACCGACAGCGGAACACTAACTTCTTTGTTGATTAAAGCGGAGCAAAATGGGGGTGTCTACAATTACAAACATGACTGCATTCTTGGTCACCTGGAATTTGGTCTTCATTTTGTGGTATTTGGAAGTTTTTCGTTTTAGAGGATTATTCTTATGCATCACTGTGTTTTCACTGGTGTCAACTACAGCTCTTCCAGTCTTGGGTCTTCAATGAGCAACTTGATCCCAGCCTTTTCACCTTCATGCTTGCTGTTTTTTTAGTCTTTACACCTAAAAGAAACCAAAAATAGTCTTTTCCATTGTTATTTTTGAAAGTTTGCTCTGTTTTCTTTCTCGACTATTGGAAAAATGGTCATTGGTTTTCTTTCTAATGAATTTAGCCCTCACCTATTTAAGGTCTTTCTCTGGTTTCGATGACTTCCTGACCAATCAACGGAGAAGAAATTGTTGGGTCTCATCACAACATTATTAATTCGTCCTTTTTATTAAAAGAATTGTGCACCCATAGGCACCCTATACGCTCATCGGCATTCATAATTCCATATGAGAAGCTTCAATCAGAGGTTCATCTCTAACCTCACCTCAAATGGATTATTGGGGCACTTCTCTTTGCTTTTGCTGTTAGAAGAAAAGAAAACAGGCTTCCACCTTGTCTCATTCATTAATCATAGAAGGTGGTTTGCCTTGTTTCAGCCAATCTGATACTATTCTTTTTTGATATGATTGCCCTCTGATTTAGGAACCATAATTGGAAGTTGCAACATGAAATAGAACCTTAAATGAGAAACAAACTAGCACTCAATGGCTGCTGTATCCATCTAATTTTATGCAGGCTTACAAAGGAAAAAGGAAGAATGATATTTACACCCATTAAAAGTGCGAAAAACAGAGAGAGACCCAACAAATGTATTAGTGGAAATGTGAAAACTTTTTTTTTTTTTTTTTTAACTGATGCAGCCATATTCATCATTTTGTTCCAATAAATTTCATTCTGAAATTCATATCTGTCCTCTCCCTTCTCTTTATCTACCATTTTTTGTATTGTTTTGGACAAACTTAATTTATTTGGATCTTGAAAACAAAAAACTACTCATCTTTTGAAAAGTTAAAAACAGATGTTTATACAAATGATGTCATTTTACTTGAAAATTTTGTAATTTTACTGTTTGAACTTTGAATAGTTGGTGAGATATTGGGTCTTCCTTATCCTCGGATTTTTGCAGATCCCAACGGTAATGGAAAAAGAGTACCTGGTGGAGTGAATTATGTTTGAGCAGCTGGAGGAAAATTAACCTTACTTTGTCTACTCATGTCCCATTTGATGAAGATCGTCCACTGCTAAATGTTACTCTTAATTATTTAAATTTAGCTGTGCAGATATGAAAATTAGAACTTGTTTTTTCTTATGTAAATAGATTTTTTACCAGTAATAATGACTGGTATCAGACGACAGACAGAATAAATATCTGTTTGATGAAGATAGTCAGCCGATTCACACTGAGCTAGAAAAATAGCATCCTGATTTGCTTTTACCAGTGGGCCCACTAGCACTAGAAAATCACTGGTTTAGCTTTCATTGGCGGAAACCAAAACAAGATTTGATGGATCAAGGGGCTAGGATAATCTAATCTTGAGAAGATCTGTTGGGCTCGATGATGGATCTCAGGCACAATCTTCCTCTCAGATTAGGATGGACTTTAGCTATAAAACGAAGTGTTTGTTCCAATCAAACGCCCACCTATTTATAGAGTTTTAGAGTGCACAGTTTGCATCCAACCACAACTCAAAGACTAAGAGTCCAAGAGGTTCTAAACCACTTTGGGATACCACGAGACTCCTTTGTAAAATACAACTTAAGAGGGAAGGGGATTACACGTTTTGCCTTAGAGTGGATCCCACCAATGTAGGCCCCACACATTAATGTCAACAGAAGGAACATGCAATGAAAACAAAATAACTTTATTTGAATCGAGTTTAGGTACTTTATTTGCATCAAGTTTGGGTTCCCTGATTAAAATGTTTGCCAATTCAAACATTTTTAATTTTGACCCAACTAAAGATCCAAGAGGTACCAAAGACCCAACTAAAGATCAGTTTTTAGAACTCGCTGCAGTTTTAATTTTGACCGCCCATACGGCGCTCAAAGACAGCATCCCATGCTTTCTTTGTGGACTTAGGAACCTGTTCTTCACCAATAAATGGTGTCCACGATCCAGGGCCATTTAAAACCCATTTGACCGTCTCGGGTACGTTGTCATCATCGAACTCCGTAGCCATTGAGCTTGACTGAAAAGGAGGATATGCATATAGGTAAGGCAAACAATAAAATACTAGTTTCCAATATATGTTCAACTGGTCAAGCAAAAAAAATTATAGAACTCACAGTGTAGCTATTGACGGATTCCTCGGCCATTGGTTTGGGCACGGGCCTTTGGGAAGTTCCTAATCCCAGATAATCAAACACCTCCTTCTTTGATCTGAACCTTCTATCCGAGACAGGATCATGGTAGTACTACAGAAACCAAAAAATTTTCTCATGCTTATTAGCCACAACATATCAATTTCATGAAAAGAGTTTCAAGAAAAAGAGTGGAAAAATGACAGGAAACCCACTTAATAAATATGAAATGCAACTTATAACAATGGTAATACATAAAAAGCAAGGAAAAACATATATTATGCAATCTAACCATAAATATCAAAAACCTCCATTGATCGGAGCCTTTGATGCGAGATAGGATAGTAAAAATAAAAAATTAGTCAATAAAATTTCTCAAGCTTAACCTAAAATAGATGTAAACCAGATAGCATCATAACAAAATAGATGTAAACCAGATAAACCAGATAGCAGTTCATACATTTCATTAACCAAAAATAGACGTAAATCAATATACCAAAATAGATGTAAACCATCATCATCATCATATATACCAACCAATATTCTTCACCTTACTGTCATCATCATTATACCAACCAATATCCAATTAAAGTCCGTTTTCACAAACCCCAAAACGGATACATAGCACATTCCTGACCTTGATTGCACCAAATAGCCATTCAAACCAATTGATAGTTTCCAATTCTATCATCTATGGTATCATGTGAAGAACAACAGAAAAACCAAACAACATTTACATTTAGCTCAATATGTAAATCTCATACAAGTTATGGTAATAGCAGTTAGAGAAGTGGAATCCTGGGTATGGAGATCGATTTTGTGCAGGATCAATTACCGGAGAAAGCCTAAAAAATCAACCTGAGAAGAGGAATCCTGGTTCAGAGGGAAATTCAAAGGAAATGGTCTAATAACAATTGCAGCCAAGCTTGCCACCTCAGCATCGATTTACTTCATATTGGTAGAATGGAATGCAAGGTTCCATGGAGAACCTGGGAAGTAAAGATGTGTGTTCTGTAGACCTTATACAAACAGTCTAGATGAGAGTTTGTCATCTTAAACTAAGTGATGTGATCTCTCAAAGGAACATTCAAATTGCAAGCCATTGGGGCTTCCCTTAGTTTCCCTATCACAAGGAACCAAAGAGCTGTATTTGGGAAAAACCAACAAAAGAATTTGTCAAAGATAACTTCGACGCTTTACTGCAAAGAGATAGAGACAACATTGGCGACATCGAGGGCAACATCATTTGGATATTCTCTCTAAATGTTAGTAAAGAAGATATGACAAACTTGGAGATAGAAGCAATTCACTTTGGTAGTAAAATGGCTGCAACAAAAAATATTTAGAACATCTGGATCGAGATGGATTCTCTAAATGCGGTAAATATCATCAAGATGCAAACAAAGTGTCCATGGAAGAAGCTCATTACATTTGAAAAAATCCAAAAAAGAGCTAAACTCATTCAAAAGTTGGAAAATATCACACATTTGGAGAGAGGCAAATTTATCAGTGAATTATCCCTCCAAATTTGACTGGCCGTGTAAAGGAGATGACATCAATACATCCCTCATTTCTCCCTATATGAAATTGTAAAGTAGAACTCATCTGGAATCCCTCTTCACAGATTGTAATTTTTTATCTGTTAATTAATGCACTGGTAGGGGTCATGCCAAACCCTAGCTTACCGACCAAAAAAATATCTGCCAAGAATGCCACAACATGACCGCTAACATTTACCTTTAGTTTAACATCTTTCTGTCGTAAATATAATGCAGTTTTCATAAAGGGTAAATGATTATTCCAATATTATCACCATCAACATACCAACCAATATTTCATTAAATTCACTTTTCACAAACCCGAAAACAGATACAGAGAAGATTCTCGATCTTTATCGTACCAAACAACCATTCAAATCAACTGATCATTTCCATTTCTATCACTAACAAAATCCTATGAAGAACAACAGCGAAATCCAACAACATTTACATTTAGCTCAATATGTAAATCTCAGAGAAGTTATGGTAAACTGGAATCTAACTGACTTATTCCCTCTAATCCCTTCCTCGATCAAAAAGTATAAAATTACTACCCTCTCCGTTAGTTTTTTTCTATAACCTACGATGACCTTGACAAGGGGTTTTATATGTTTCATCAGCATGTGCGGCCAGGTCCAACTGACATGCTGCTAATGTACTGAATTAGTTGGTATTTATATTTAGCCAAAAAAGTTGAAGAAAGGTAAGGAGAGAGTATGGGAGCAGAAGACATGTGATGGGAGCGTCTCTCATCCAGGATCTATAAAAAAGCAACTTGGGTCTTGGGTTTGTTTCGGAACTGATTTGATGTAGTTGGAGGTTTATATCTGAAAATTTTAGATATGGAACCCTGTAAAGGCTTCAAAGTAAATTTGAAAAGAACTTGTAGCCACATGATTTTAAGGTTCTATTGCTTGATTTGGAACCACTCATTTCTTGAGCATAGGTTCCATAAAAACAATTATGGGTGGCTAAAGGTAATGAAAATTCATTTTCCCTAGTCGCTCTTGTTTGGCCCAGTTGTGCACCTAATTGAGATAAGATCCCTCTGAATTAAGGATGGAGAAGGAAATTCCCAAATCATTGATGGATCAATCCCTAATTAAGGTGGTTCAATGCTGATCTAGTGTTTGTGTTTTTAACTGTAACACTTCTTGATCGGTTTACATTGAGATATCACTACACAAATGTAATGAAGAATGTTTATTTCTACTTGGGAGATGGAATCATTTGCGATAATTAGCGGCGTACAAAAGAACACATGTTTGTGTTAAATGGTGTATAAACTACTTGCACTATTGAAACCACATTTGGTTACATTTGTTTATCCAATGCAATAGTTAGCTCAATAAAGAATTGATCGTCTTTAATAAATAGAGAGTGTGAGAAAGTTGGATCAGGTTGGTTTGCTTTGAGGGATGCTTATGCTCAACGATCATGAATACTACTAGTGTTATTAGTGTTGTTTGAGTTCGACTAGTATCATGTGTGAGAACCACTAATATGTCATGGCTCACCCAACGATAGGGTCCTGATGATCCACTTGGTGTCTTGTTTTTTTTTTAAATGAACACTTGGTGTCTTCTTATAATCACAAATGTAATTTGAGTGGTTCTTCGCAATATAATTGTTTTTTCCTAAAATCTAGATTGGATAGTGCAAATTGAACTCCATTGTGGATGAAAAGGTGTCATTTGGACCGAGCATTTTAGTAATTGTAAACTCATGTCTACAACATTGAACCCAAGTTCCATTTTCAGTTACCTGTCAAGCATCAAGTATTTGTGTGTGTCGATTGTTGGCCGGTGAAAGGAACACATACATAAAGTACTGAGCTTCATGAATCTGGACTATGCTCGATCGAAAGATGAAGCCGCTAAAACCGAAGTAGAACGCTCGCTACAGTTGATTGCTGCTTACGGAAAGGAAGAGTGCTTGAATCGTATGGGTTATGATCATGAAAAGTTATCCATACTACTATCCGAAGTATCATTGGTGACTTGGAGAATGAGAAGGAACTCACTGTAAAACCGTTCATGAAAGCATTTGAGCAGTAGTTTAGAAGATCATCCAAGGCACTTGTGAATACCTTTGTGATGAAGATAACCATGGGGTAAAACGGTCATAGTGGTGTGTGGGAGCACATTATGAAGATGAATTGTATGACCTCTCAATTGAAGTAAAGGGAAATGGAGATCTTTGAGGTTTTCCATATTCACTTTATCATGACCTCTCTCACTGCACAATTTGGTCCTTTCGATAATAATTACATTACGCGGAAATAAAATTTGGATGAGTGAGTTGATCACCATGTATGTCTATGAAAAAGAGGAACTGAGGACAACAAAAAATTACTCATTTTATCACTCATAATTCATCTAAAGGACACTTCAAGAAAACAGGTAGTAATGGTTTCAACAACGACAGTAAAAAGAGACCGAAAGATGCGGTGCTACAACAAGGCCAACCTGGTGAGATAAAGTTTGTCATTTATGTAAAAAATAGAGGACACATAAATAAGGGATGCCCTAAGTATAAAGAGTGAATAAAAAAGGAAAGTAAACCTCTAATCTTTTTTCGTCATGAGTCTTTTTAGTACATGCTCCTAGAAACACTTGGTGAATATATCTACTTGATTGACTATTCATATTTCAAATTCCATGCAGGAATTCTTTACAAGTCTGAGACACAAAAGAGGGGAGCAGACCATTAAAGCAGTAAATGGAATAAAGACAGACATCAAAGCCATTGGACAATTAGTCTTATTCTGTAGAGTAGGTTCATTTTGGATTTAGAGGATACTTTTTATGGCCCTGCTATAAGAAGAAACCTTATTTCAGTTTCTAAACTTTATTCATATGGATATAAACTTTTGACAATAATAGTTTTTTCTATTCCAAGGTTCTCATATGATTGGATTCGGTAATGTAGAGGGCAGTCTTTATAAGTTGAAATTTGATAGCTCTTTTGTTCAGACTTTATTTTCCTTGTACATGAATGATATGATGGAAAATACTAATAATAAACGAAGTCAGTTGAATGAAAACTCTTCTAAACTATGACATAATATTTGAGCCAAATATCCAAGGAACTGATAGAGCGGTTTGTTAAGGATAGAGTTTTCCATTTGCTTGGTTTTTCTAATTTTAGTGTACAAAGACAAATGAGAGGGGCAAAGGGATACACACAAGAGTATGGAGTTGAACCTGAGGTTTTAACAAATCCTGTTGCGAAAATAACCTCAGTTCGTTGCATTCTTTCTATCGCATCCATCAAAGGTTGGCCTCTTTACTAAATCGATGTGTAGATTGCATTTATATTGGCGATTTTCAGAAATGGTGTATATGGCTCTACCTCTAGGTTCCACCTATGAAGGAAAACGACCTGTACTCTGTCGCCCCAACAAGCAATTGTTCACTAAGACTAACAGTCTATTAGAATTCATATTCAAATTCATGTCTGTGTGGTGAGGTACTTTATCACCTTGATCGATGTTTTTTATCTCTATGACTACCTTTATCTCATCCGTGAAAATTAGAAACCCTGGATATGTTCAAAATCTGAAAGACAAAAGTCGAGAAGATGAGCTATGAAAAATGCCTAAAACTAAGGAGGTTTGGCTGGTTTTACAATTGATTTTCTTGGTGAAAAGGTATGTTGGCTGGTTTGTTGGGAGAGGATTATGTTACTCGGCTGATGGGTATTAGGTTATTTACGGCTGATGGGTATTAGGTTATTTTCGGGACTATTCGGGTGAAATTTGGGTGATGGTTTGGGTTAATAAATCGGGTGAGATGAAGGCATGTCGAAGCAGCAAGGACTCTTCTTTGGGTTGTTCTCAAGTGTAATCAGCTGAAGATGAAGCAGTTCTTTGATGGGCTTACAATCGGCGGATACTTTGGCGATGAACCTTGATGGACGGATTGTGATGGTAGATTGTAGTGGTGTATTGTCGTGATTGAAGCTGGAAGAAGGTTGTTTCTATGGTTATTTTCTCATGGTAATGAGCAAGCATAAATTAATAGGGATCGAGATGAAAACTAGAAAAGAAATTAAGTTTTGCAGCTATGATTCTAAGGAAAAGATGGGGAAGATAGGTGGAGCAAATCTCCAAATAAATTTCTACTTTATTTCTTATTCAAATCAACCCAAATTCATTTGCATCTTTGCATGGGAATCTATAAACTTTGCATTGCAAGTTTCCTATTTTAACTCATCTAAAACAGTAAATAAACTTCCTAAAATATCTCCAAATTTTTATCCACTGTAAATTACTAAAATTTCTCACTTTCCTAAAGTTCCTAAAATACTGAAAATTCCTTAATTTTCTATACTTCCCTAAAATTTCTAAAATTCCTAAAAAGTCTCAAAAGACCTAAAATTTCTAAACCTGCATAAAACCTAGCTAACTCAGATAACCAACCTAACTAATTCTCGTCCAAAACAAAAATTATAATAATAATAATAAAGAAACTCTTGAAGCACAGTGATCAACGTGGGCCGTTGATATGGACGACGTTCTGATCTGAGGACAATCTGGGGTGATCAAGCAATATCTCAGGGTTGACAGAGGTTTTAGGCCATCTTATGCTTAATCTGATGGCCTGGTGGTTGATCTGAGTGTCTAAATTGATCCAATCATGTATTCGAAGCTCTAGGGCTTCGATCTGTGAGATCTAATCATTCTGATTGTGGATATGGATCATCTGGCCATTGAACGGCTAGATGCATCTCCATCAACATCCCATGAAACTCCCAAGGATGTCTCTGGCTAATAATTGCATGTTTGGTAATGTGTCACCCTTGTCCCCTCCTAATGATATCCAAGCCAAATTTCATAGAAAAGGTGGAATTTTGCTTGGATTTCTTACAAATGATGCTCTCTCTCTCTCTCTCTCTCTATATATATATATATATATATATATAGACACACACACACACACACACACACACACACAAACACAGTTGGGTCTCTCAAAATTAATGCTCCATAAATTTATAATCTCTTATATCCTATTGCTAGACCAGGAACCGACATTGTTCTTACGTTACTAACTTATAATCTCTTATTTCTAATACCTAATAAAGAAAAAATGGAAAAAAAATCCTAAAACAAAAATTGTAATAATAATAATAAAAAAGAAACTCTTCAAGCACAGTGATCAACGTGGGCCGTTGGTATGGACGACATTCTGATCTGAGGACAATCTGGGGCGATCAGGCAATATCTCAGGGTTGACAGACGTTCCATGCCATCTTACACTTAATCTGATGGCTTGGTGGTTGATCTGAGTGTCCGAATTGATCCAACCATGTCTTCGAAGCTCTAGGGCTTCAATCTGCGATATCTAATCATTCTTATTGTGGATATGGATCATCTGGCCATTGAACGGCTAGATGCATCTCCATCAACATCCCATGAGACTCCCAAGGCTCTCTACTGGCTAATAATTGCATGTCTGGTAATGTGTCACCCTTGTCCCCTCCTGATGATATCCAAGCCAAATTTCATAAAAAAGGTGGAATTTTGCTTCAATTTCTTAGAAATGATGCTCTCTTTCTCTCTCTCTTTATATATATATATATATATATATATATATATATATAAACACAGTTGGGTCCCTCAAAATTAATGCTCCATAAATTTATAATTTCTTATATTCTATTGCTAGACCAGGAACTGACATTGTTCCTGCGTTACTAACTTATAATCTCTTATTTCTAATACTTAATAAAGAAAAAAAAACTAGCGAATAAGATATAAGAGAGTACCTTCTTAGAAAGTATTGTTCGAATTATATTTACTTAACAATACTGTATGTAGGTACAACGTAGGAGAAGGGAGAGAAAAAAGGGGGAGAGAAGAAAGAAAATAGAAAAGAAAATAGGTTTCAAAATTCACAGTGTAAGACCGCCAACTCATCTCTCTCAAATAATGTGTAAGACCGCACATCTCTCTCCTCCCAACCTCTCCTTTTTTTGGTAGGTCAGCTGGGATTGAACATGCGACCTCAAAGTTGAGATAAAAAGCCTCAGTCATTGAGCTACAAGTCTAACCCTCTCCTTGTCTCTCTCAGAGTCTCAATATTAGATGCTAAAAAAGAAATGAAATTTGAGCCAGGGTGATAAGGGGTAGTTAAATTGCAAGAAAAATCAGGTAATAGACTTATTTTCTATTACTTAATATACTCTAATATTTTATATAAAATGCTTCCACAAGGAATAGAAGATAATATAGCCCCAACTATATATATCTATATTGGTAATGACACCCCATAATGCAAATGTACGATGTAGACAACTAAACATAACTTACCTCTATTATCCAAGGAGAGTTCCAGGCAAATCCAATGATTGTCTCCTTCCAGTTGACTACGTATTTCACTACCCTCCAAGTCTATGCCTTGCAACCAAACACGCTCAAAAGGAGTTTAAAGCTTCAAGCAATTAGGGACAGTGACCAAACAAGCCTAGAATCCGACCATGACAACTGGTAAAGTTTGAAAACCAGACAACCTGAGCCTATGTTACCTCTTGTGTTTTTAAAAACATACACACCTAAGATCAGGACATAACTAAAGTAATTTTTCATGGAACCATTACAAACATCGCCATTGTCATGTCTTCGTAATGCTAAAGAATAGATAGAAGAAACTTAATGAATATAAAATATCTAAAGAATAATAAAAGAAACCTAAAGAATATAAAAGATCTAAATAATAATAGAAGAAACTTAAATTATATTTAAAAGATCTAAAGAATAATAGAAGCTCATAACCTTTCTAATTATCATAACCCTGAAATAACAAGAAAAACATCATGCAGAACCAAAGAATAGCATCAAAATCTCGACTTTCAAAGAGTTTCTATTTACAAAAAAAATAAATGGAAAGAGTTGTAGAGAAAAAAATAATTCGAAGATCGAATACCCTATCTTTCGTCCCTACCTTCACGCCGGAACTTCTAACCTTCACTTCCATATGCCATCCGGCCGGCAACCAATCCGGTGTCTCATCACACTTCGTGACCGAGGTCACCGGAGCCCCTACAACTCCCCTGACGGAGCCTGGAGAACTCACCGACGACCGTACACCTTCCTCCCCATAGGAATCTTGCTGCTCGAGATTTATGTTAGGAGGCATGGACAGGTTGCCGGAATCCTCCACCGATGCGTCAGATTCTGGTAAGCGGTTCGTCGGATTTTCATTTGTATCTGATTGAAGAGAAAGCTCATCGAAGTCCATCTCTGATAGATTTTGGTGGTAAGATTCAAAGACCAAAATAGAGGAGGTGTGAGTCTATTGAGAGTGGATTTTAAATATTTATACTAGGAGAAAGGGGTGGCATATCTAACTGTTGAGTTGGGTGTCTTGAATTCAAACCCGTTTAGGGTTTGAAATATTGTGTGCGACCCAGATTAAGCCCGTTTATTATGCAATGTGTGGGCTTTGCCCGCTTGGCCCGGCCCGTTTTATGTGTTTTCGGCTCAATAAAACTAACTTATGGCCCATTTTATATAAAGGGGCTTTTAGGGCTTATTTCGCATGCAAGTCTTGTAAAGAGGGTTGAGAGCTCAAAAGAAAGGGAAAAAGGGTGTGCTAGGGTTTCTAGTGGGTTTGGTGAGAGAGAGATTGATCTTCTCTTGTAATCTCTTAATCTTATAGTGGATTTTCTTATCACCTCTGCCGTGGAGTAGGCTTTTACCGAACCACGTAAATCTTTGTATCTTTGTGTGATTTCTCGTGTTTATTCTTTCGTTTTACCTTGCCATTAAAATCACATATTGCTATTTGGGGTTTTTCACAACACTACCGAATAGATTTCCAGATATTCTTCTTTCTTATTTAGATTGATGGTGAAATCAACTGAATAGTAAATTTTGGTATGTAAATCTAGAGAGAGTTCGGTCTTTAAGAGATGAGGTGTATAGAGACGCTATATTTGAAGGACGCAATATAAGAAGATACACTGCAAGCTGTCGAAAAATCTCAATCCTCTACATGCGAGTATTTATCGGTGACTTTTTTTTACCCGTTTTGGCAAACCGTCCTTATCCTTGCCGAGCCCACGAGACATGTTGCATGTGTGGTGATCAAGACCGTTGATTTGGTTGGCTCACCACCGTTTGATCTTGACCATTTTAGGATGATCCATTTTGCACTTTGGTCTAGTTAATGGTGTAACTGTCTGATATTGACTAAAGAATTCTATAGTGGTTGACATTTTGTTGGTAAAAAACCTTCCCTAAGGCTTTGTTTCTTTCTATGTAAAATGGGCGTAAAAACAAAATTTAGGCCTACTTTTACACTAAAAAATGAGCAAAAAAACTATTACCTTTAGAGTAGGTGCCCTAAAATCAAGTATATTACGCATGTTAATTAATAAAAGTTTCTTTTTCATGACATTTATGGGTACTAAAAGTTAAACATGTGTGATATGTTACTTGTTACTAACACGTATTTGTCCTTAGGAAGTGAAGTAGGAAACCCATGCTAATGGATTCACAGATCCTAGGGAGCAAGGAGATATGGGATTCCAGTTCTTTGCAGACCTTAGTAGTTCCTAGTTGGGGTTGAGATTGGACACCTCCTCCTATACACAACTAGCATCTATCTTGCCTACATGCACGAGATGCAGAGTGACTTATCTCAATCACTTGGGTAGTGGACCCTAAGCAAGATAGAATGGGTACGATAAGATAGAATGGGTACGACAATGAGATTGCGTACTGAACAGGATCACATTAGAATAGCTTGTCGACAACAGAAAGTTGAGCTATTCTATCAGACAGGGCCCTTTACATGTTCTTTGACCTGAGGGGTCATATTGGTTTGTTGGCGAGTCTCTCATTTTTTGTCTATCTAATCGTGGTTCTTATTGGAGTCACCAGAGGGTAGTACTAGAGTGTTGGACAAACCTTCGAGGTCAATAGTGATATCTGACATTGAATTCTTCGTCTATTTAATAGGATAACATCTATGGTTTTAGTCAGAGCAATAGGCCTAGAAAAATACCTGGCCAAGTGGATTTGATAAAATGTTTATCAAAATATTTTCACAAAATAAGTTTTCTTTTGAAATAGTTTTAGCAAATGCATTTGCGGGCCGACACTGCTTGATCGAAAGGTATATCATGAGTGAGCCCAGGGGGAAGTTAATGTCCACCCCCCATAGGACTCAACTTGGTAGATGTGGACTTGGAGGAAGGAATTGCACATTTGATATAGTTAGGGGTATGATGATTTGACGGTTATCTTCAAGGTTACATCTCGATAGAGGCCACTGACTCAATGCGATTGTAGCATTAGCAACGGAGCAATAATCGCAGTGGGGCCCACTTGTGGGTTCTACAGGATCTACAGTTAAATCCCTTCTACGATCCCACTCACTACTCGATTGACCTATTATAATCTATTGGATAGAGGTCCCGCATTTATTTAGTTGCTCACACGAACTAGTTTTGTGGCATTGGATGCATTGAAAGGATATAAACAATGTATATAGTGTATATGCACTATGGGATACATTGGGAATACAAAAATGGTTAAGTATTAGCCATAAGGTTATTTTGGGAATAACATAAATTATGTTGGAGCTTTAATCCTATTAGACAGGATTGGATTGCATTAATTTAATTGGGAATTAATTGAAAAATCCAAAGGAATTTAAATTGGATTGGTGGGATCCACATGGGATGAATTTGGGTGGGACCCATGCTCACACGTCCCATGTGGTGTGTCTATCAATTTTAAATTCAAATAGTTATTTGAAATATTATTGCTAGACTTGTTTTCACAAATTAAAGCAACACATGTGATGAAAATGGAAAGAGAGAGAGAGAGAGAAATATTGACTAAACAAAATTGGAAACAAGGAAACCACATGAGGCAAGCCAAGATTGCTTGGGTAGCAAGGCATGTCCCCTTGGACTCCCCATGTGGGTTTCCATAGTGGGTTGGGTTGTTTCCCTATTGGAGCTTCCAATTTTGACTAGTTTCTTTAATTTTTTGAGATTTCTCTAGAAACTTTGGATTGTGCTAAAGGCAATTGAAAACTCTATAAATATAAGAAAAGTACTTGAGTTTTTTAGAGCTCTCCCATAATTTCATGCCCTGAAAATTGGTAGAGACACCCCAAATTCATTCACTTGTTCTTCTCTCTCAATTCCATCAACTAGTTTTGTCTTTTAAAGGTTAAAGACAATCGTCTAACTAAGCTCTATTGTTCTAAACAATTATTCCCATATTATAATCTGATTTAGATCAGATTACAAAGTGAACAAATAGCTGTACACAAGTTCCTTTGTGAAACAAAAGGAACTCGTCGATTCAACTTGTGGTTTCGCATCGATTAGATCGTCGGTGGATTTTCGAGGAATAGATCAAGCAGACATTTTCTTCTCTACAACAACTAAGGTATTTGATTTATATTTATGTTTATTAAATCACCATAAGATCAATTAGTCCCTAGGAATCCTGGGTTAGAGCAAATGTTTTGTTCTACACGGTTTATTCTTCCTCTACGTGTAGTGATTTTGCTCAGGATTTTTCAACCTTTCTAACAGTTACATCCATCTTACATCGAAAGAAACATAGCCTTAGGGTCACCAGTTCAACGTGGTAGGCATTTAGCGAGTTCTAACCCTTTCAACCAGGATCATTTTTCTATTCTACCTAACTAGATTAATTGTATAAGGGCAACCGTTCGATATTGACCAACAAATGGTAGTGGTTGACATTTAGCTGGTAGAAAACCCTTCAACTAGTATCATTAGTTTTGTGCGAGCTAACTAGTTTAATGGCATATATCACCCTATATATGTGTCACTCTTTGATAAGACTATTGATATCCTCACGACCATCTTGAGACCACTCAATTTGATATGTTAAACGAGGTGATTTGTCTCCTTATAAAAACTAACATAGATGGAAAACAAGGGAGTTGTCTCATTAACCAAAGATAGTCCTATGGATATAATTCCATGTGTGCATGTGTGCGTGGTGAGATTTTATATGCGGTGTGCGCGTGAGGTCCACTTTTAATCATTCGGAATCCCATCTTCCTTTGATCGGAAATCCAAGGGAAGAAGCAAGATATTGAAGTGAAAAAGGGTGTACCTTAAGGAAAATGAGGATTTTTCTGCATAGGGTCTACATGTTTGGCAGTTTTTTCAATCTATGTAAGGCGGCTATACACATACTAGATGGATGATGGGACTTGTGGTGGCAAAGACATGTGGTTCCTTGATGTCACTGAGCGACTAATTTTTGAGTAGGTCACTACTTACTTTTCTTCCTCGTCTCTCTCTGTCTAACTCAAGGATTTGTCATCACCAAGCTCTCTCAACGGGTTAAGTTTTCGAGATCTCTACTTTTCTTTCATCATCTGAGTGCTCTAAATAGGTTTATTTTAATAATCGTTGAGTTTTCTTATGTCGATTAAGTAAGGGAATTGTAAGTTTTACTAATCTCTTGTGTAACCCTATTTGATCGGATTCTTTGACAGGTCTTGAAATTAGAAATGAGATAGTGTTACTTTGGTTGTAAGCCAATGTCGTGGCTGATAGATATGTATGATATTGCAAATAAAGATTTTCATAACAATTACAGATAACAACTAGAAATCAACGAAAAATATAAATTTCCACAGGTGTTGAAATCAACCAAAAATCAACCAAAAAATCTTGATGACATGAGAGATACATATTAAAATAAACGGAAAATCGAACACAAATTCATCTAAGGAACAAACAAATAAACAACATGTATGAACTACATCTAATTATCTATTCATCTTCTTATGAATGTTGAATTCGTGTTTATTTGAGATGTCTTTTTTCATAATCATTTTTTATTGTTTGATTTGTAATAGATGTAAATGTGGTGGTTTATTATGGTAAAATATGAGGTACTTCAAAGGATTTCAATCATCGAGCTATGATTCCTTATTATGTTTAACTGATCTTCTGATTTTGTTGCTCAAATATATATGGACTAATTTTTCTTTGAATTCTTATTGCAGATGGGAATTTCGACGTTGATGCAGTAGATGTTTTTTTTTAGTGCCATGTTTTCCTTGGGATTTATATTACCTGGAACACGGCTCATTCTGGTACGAGGTATGATGGTAGCTCGTTATGCACTACAATGAAAGTAGGCTAAATTGGTTCGCTATTTGGGGTCGGAGGTTAGTTTGGATCGCTAATTCAGGTCGCTCTAGTACACACACACACACGACACACACACACACACACATAGGAAAATGATATGGAGACCGAGAGTAACACCGAGCTTAGCACCTACAATGAGAATGTACCATATGTCCAAAAAAGATTAGATTTTGGTATTTTCCTAAATCTAAGGGTTGTCTCGTGTCACTTTTGATTTTGTGTCGACATCCCATTTGTTCGGTGCCATTTTAGGTCCTACTCTCAGTTTCCCTAGCATTATATGTGTATATATATATATATATATATATATATATATATATATATATATATATATATATATATATATATATATATATATATATAGATATATATATATAGATATATATATATAGAGGAATAAGATTGTACGCTCGACCGTACCTAAAGTTAGGTACAGTAGAGTGCCAAATCACATGGGTCCCACATTTTTGGTGAGCATCTAAACCATTCATTTGCAAGGCCCCATCATAGATAGGGTGCATACCAAAAATCAGCTCCATAGGATCATCCTAACCCATCCATTTGTGGAGGCCAAAATGGACAGACAGTGTTTGTCCACAAATCTGCCCATTTTGGCCTCCAGTTTTGGAGGGGTTAGGATGATTCAATGGTGCTGATTTTTGGTATGCACCCTATCTATGATGGGGCCTTGCAAATGAATGGTTTAGATGCCCACCAAAAATGGGGGACCCATGTGATTTGGCACTCTACCGTACCTAACTTTAGGTACGATCGAGTGTACAATCCTTTTCCTCATATATATATATATATATATATATATATATATATATATATATATATATATATTTGTGTGTGTGTGTGTATAATTTCATATATTTTTACAAGAATATCATTCCATAGTATACACTATATACATTTAATAAGCAAAATAAAAAACCTCATGTATGCCATGCATGTTTTTTCAAAAAGAAAATTCATGTCCCAATCAAACCCAAAATATATTAAATTTGTAGCTCTCTCTCTCTCTCTCTCTCTCTCTCTCTCTCTCTCTCTCTCTCTCTCTCTCATTGTATGTGCATCTCTCTCTTTCTCTCCTACGGATCACCATTTTTGGCGATCTGGATCATGGACGAACAACATTTGGGATCGCACCCCAAATCATGGGTCAGAGAGTGGGATGGCGACCCAACTTTGGTCATAGGAACTAGTTGGAATGGGAGTGAATGAAAAAAAATCCTTATGCTTCGACTATTGGAAGCATCATATATGCTCAAGTATATACGCATTCTGATAGTCCCTTTGTCGTTGGCATGCTTGGAAGGTATTGATGTGATCTTGGCTTAGATCTCACTGAAAAGCTGCCAGAAAGGTTATGTATTATCGACATGAGACTAAAGGTTTTATGTTCAAATACATGAGATTTGATAACCTTTGAGTGAATGGTTATTTTAATTCCTAAAATGCTAGTTTTTAGACACCCATAGATCCACATCTAGCCGTATTTTCATGCTTGTAGAGGATTTATTTATCTTGGAAGAGTGACAAACAGGGAGTCACAACTTCCACTATGGAAGCGGAGTTTATCGTGTATTCTGATGCTTCGACTCATGCATTGTTTCTATGGAACTTTATCTAATGCTTTAGACTGTCGATTATATCAACAAGCAATTGTAGATTTACTATAATAATTCTGTTGTGGTTTTCTTTTTCGACATTTGGTCTAATGATGGGTCATAGCACATTGGTGTTAAGGAAAGGATTCAAAATCAACCAGTTCCTATAGAGAACATAAATAGCATATGTATGTCGGTAAACCTTATGACTAAAGACTTACCACCTATGCTCTTTAAGGAGCATGTTGCACTCACGAGAATGAATAAATTTACTTGTCTTTGATAGTGAGAGTTTGCATTTGGTTTATATATTTATGTCTTATGATCACATTAAGGATTATTGATTATGATATTATTGTTTTCCACTGGTCTATTATTGTTAATGCATATGAATGGATGTTTACAAGAAATAGTGTCTGTAATTGACATTATGTATACCGTTTTACATTTCGTTATTCACGTTGATGAGAGTGCTAATAGTGTGCCCATGGAAAGTTTATTTGATCGAACAACTGATTTAAGGATTACATGATTCATTATTAATACTCTATGAACCAATTGTTATAAAACTAAAGTGGACAATTATTGGCCACAATAATGAAAGCTTATCATTTTGTGTTAAGGATTAAAGGCTTTTCAGTTTTTTCTAATTTAAGCTGCTTGGCAAATGGTTTTAGCCGTTTATTAAGCATGAGGACTTGGTCTAACTCACTGACTGCTATGATACCGAATTAGTCGGTATTTATGCTTAGTCAAATAAATTGAATAAATGTAAGGAATAAGAGTTTGTGAAGAAAGGGAACCTAACGGGAGTCTCTCTTGTCCAAGCTCGAGAAATGAGCTCCCTGGTTCCCAGCTCCTGCCCGCTATTGTTCGTATTTTTACTCTTGCAATCCATAGTAAGAAAATGGTAAAAAAATCTCAGGGAAACCATCTCCCAAAGCATGAAGTGAGGAGAAGGCCCAAAGTCTTGGGTGTGTTTGGTTTCACCAAAGCCAGGATGGATTAGGGGTTTTGCTTGGCATTTGGGTGCCACATTAGTAAAACCACGTTTTGGTAGCCAATATAACGTTAACATCCCACGAGACTCCTACGGTGTCTCTTGGGCTAATAATTGCATATCTGGTGATGTGTCACCCTTGGCCCCTCCAATGATATCCAATCCAAATTCCACCACAATGGTGAAATTTTGCTTGGACTTCTTCAGAATGATACTCTTTCTAAGTAAAGACACCCCCTACAACTACTCTAAAAGGTTGACCACCAAACACTAATTATCGCTATTCTCTGATGCTTTTCTCCTCCTCTTTTGAGAAGATGCGTATAAAGCATGTTATTCCGAGAATCCAACAAAATAGGAAAGTTCGAAATATCCTTATCTTGGATTTTTTTTTCCGAACTTTTATCTTTTTTTTTAGCTACCAATAAATTTGTAGTGACATATTTTATGATAATTTTAGGGGTTTTACTTTTGTTAGGAAAGTTAAATAAAGAATGGTTCCTAAAGTTTAGTTATTGTTTAGGAGTTTTATTAGGAAAGGTTTCTTCTATATTGTAAGGGATATATATATAGGGTTCTTGCAAACATGTGCAGGTAAGCTTACCTGCACATGTTTGCAAAAGCAGGGTGGGGGGGGGGCACATTATTTGGGGGTCCAAAGCATTCATTTGGAAGGCCCTTCCATGGATAGGGTGTGGCCCAAAAATCAGCCCCATTGGATCATCCTAACCCTGCCATTTGTGGAGGGGGAAAATGGGCAGAAACATGGACACACAGTGTCTGTCCATCCCCCCCCCTGCCACCTTTGATTGGGTTAAGACAATCCAATGGGACTGATTTTTGGGCCACACCCTATGCATGGAAGGGCCTTCCATATGAATGGTTTTGATCCCCCCAAAAATGTGGCCTCCACACTGTTTTTGCAAACGTGTGCAAGTAACTTACCTGCACACGTTTGCAGGAACCCTTTCCTCACTCTCTCTCTCTCTCTCTATATATATATATATATATATAGGGAAATGATATCAGCACAACAAATATCCCTATTTGTATGCCAACATTTATATTTATCTTTAGCTACTAGTCAATTTGTAGTGAACCATTTTAGGAAACCTATAGGTGTTTTACTTTTTTTTGGAAGGTTAAATAAAGAATGGTTCCCTAAAGTTTAGTTATTGTTCAAGAGCTTTATTAGGAAAGGTTTCTTTTATATTGTAAGGGATACATACATACATACATACATACATACATGAGGAAATGGTTTGTGAGCAGCTGCTCAGATAAGCTTATCTGAGCAAAGTCACAAACCATAGGGGCCACATTTTTGGGGGGATCCAAAGCATTCATTTGGAAGGCCCTTCCGTGGATAGGGTGTGTACTAAAAATCAAATCAATAGGATCATCCTAACCCAATCAATAGGACCCCCCCAAAATGTTGGGCCACATGTACATACATACATACATACATACATATATACATACATACATACATATATACATACATATATAGGAAAATGATATCTGCATAGCCATCTTTTGATATATGGACTCACCTATCTAGTCTTCTAGCATTTAAAGAGTTGTTACAAAACTTTCACAAGCCAATTAAAAAATAAACAACAAGCTACAACCGCGTCCATAACAAAATGTATTTTGCAGATATTATATATTATATTAGATTATTGAGCATAAGGAGGAGAACTTTTGGACAGTTTTTAAATAATTTTATACTTTCTCTTTCTTTGTGTTAAGGGTTTTGTAAAATCCGTAAATCAAAGTGGTGAATATTATTTGAAGTCTTGGCTGTTCGATTTCTTCTTCTGCCGCACTATTGTTGACTACTTATTCCACTACTCTCTGGGTCTATCCCACTCAACCAAATATGATTAAAATGATTTTTAAGCTTCAATCGATTGGGAACAGTAACCCAAAGTTATCGAAAACACGAGGAACGCATTTCAGAAGCGGGAAATGCCACACTTCCCAAAAATTGGGGAAGCACGTTTCCTCAATTTGGGAAGAGAATTTCCCTAATTTTGAAGCCTATTTCCCACTCATTTACCCAGTCCTTGCTTTGTATCATTTACATAATTCCAAGGAAATACATGGAAAAAGTATATATATCTATATGTATATGTAAAATCATTTAAGTAAATATCTTTAGGGAAATGATTTCAGTGCTCCATTTTTTTTATAAGAGGAGCACTCTATCTTGTCGGTTAATATTTAAAGGGCCATCAGAAGGATATTACAGTTCTCAAAAAACAGTTCCAAACCTTTTAACTACTACCTATTATAAAAACATTGGAGCGCTGACATCATTTCGCAATCGTTAATGTCCTTTTACTTAAGATTTACATGTTAAGAGGGAACTGCCCCTCATTTGGATTCATTAAAACTAGTTTCAAACCCCTAATCTAAAAGGATAAGAAGTCAACTTTCTAGTTATAGTAAAAATATGACATTTTCCAGTAATGTGGGTCCGGGCCAGAATCTTAACTACTAAACAATTATGCATTTTTCCAATTTTAAAAATTCATAAGTTCTATCACGTATAAACATTATTAAATCCCAAAAATCCTATAAAAAATCTTATAGTCTTTAAAAAAATTCATTCATTCAGGAACTGGCCACCACATCCATTTGAGCTTATAGTAATTTCCTTTAAGTACATGTTGAATGTAATTTTTGATAGTTGGATTCAAGTTGCCTTTACAGGTGGTAAACCGGAACTTACTTATTTTAAATTTTTATCAATTTTAAATTATTCCATGCTTCCTCATCGATTCCTTACATGCTTCCACAACCCTTCATGCTTCCCTCTTCCCATCTTCCCTAAGAGCCTTCGCTTCCCACATTGGCAATTATACCGTCACCAAACAAGCCTGAAAACTGACAATGACAGAAGACCTAACAACTTGAGTTTATGTTTATGCTTGTGTTTTTTCAAACTTGGACATTTAAGAGTGGGATATGAAGTAATTGTTCAAGCTACAATTACTAACATTCCCAATGTTAGCTCTCCGGAATGCTAAAGCATAACAGAAGCAACTTAAAATAATATTAAAAATACTGCAAGCACATAACCTATCCAATGTCAGGTCTTCAAAATTTCTAATAGTAATAAAAGTGTAAGCCCAAGGGTTCCCATGGGTTCAATCAGTCATCTTTACCTTGTTGTTTTGATGCTAGCAAACCTAAATTGATCAGTCTTTATGGACTAAGTGTTGCTTTGAGGTGTTATGTCCTATAGAGGATTTTCACATGTCATATCGCCATTACACAACTCAGCACAACACATGGCTTGAGGATCAACATGCACAAAGAAACTGAAGAGCTTGCACACACACTGGAGACATCATCATTGGAAGATGGTCATCAAGATCTCAAGTCAAAGATCCCACAAGTTGCCTAGCAGGTGTCAGTAGAAGCTTGGAGTTGAACAAGCATTGGTGTCACCTCATGGACCATTCAACATGCTCAAGGAATGGAGGATGTCACAAGACCCAAAGCAAGTCGAAAAGTTCACTTGCAAGTTCAACATGTCTAACAAAGTGCGGAGGAGCCAAGCAAGCCAAGAAGACTCAAGGTTTTATTTTTTTAGATTGTATTTGGAGTCCTCTTATTTTATGTACTTGCACTTTCAAAGGTTTTCAAAATGGTTTTCACAATTAATTTTAAGATCTTTGAAAACCATTCACACTCCCCAAAACATGTTTGAAAACCTTGGACAAAAGCCCAAAGACCATGGCCCAAAGTCCGTTGGATTTTATATTTAAAACTCAATTTTCAAACAGGTTCGGTCGACTGGGGTTCCCTGGGCGACCACGGAAGGTGTGCTGAATTTCCAGCACTTGCCTTTCGAAAGCGGGCCGATCGACCGGGGCTTCCCGGGCGACCACGGATGTGTTTCTTGAAAGCCAGAAGCAATCCATCATGGTCGGGCCGGTCGACAGCCATAGAGCCAGGTAGGGGTGGCCAGAACCGAACCAGAACCGAAGAACCGAACCGGAACCGAAGAACCGAACCGGAACCGAACTGTAAAAAAATATTTTTGGTCCGGTTCGGTTCCACTGATGAAGAACCGAAAAATTTCGGTTCGGTTCCGGGTCTAATGTTCTCGGTTCGGTTCCGGAACCGAAGAACCGAACTTTGAATATATATATATAATATTTTTATATTCTATTATATATATACTTAATAATATAAATTACTTATAATATTAATAAGTAATAGTTAATACTATTCTTATAATAAGAAAGTAACTTATATTATAACTTTAATTAAAAGTTTTTATAAATTATAATTAATAATTAATAATTAGCCATTAGAACCAAAGAACCGAACCGGACCGAACCGATTATTTTCGGTCCGGTTCGGTTCGGTCCTACTGTGTACTACGGTTCGGTTCGGTTCTTACGGTTCATGGAACCGAGAACCGAGAACCGAAAAAAAATGAACCGAGAACCGAGAACCGAACCGGTTGGCCACCCCTAGAGCCAGGCGACCGCGAATAGGGATCTGGACAAAAATAAAAATGTCCAGGTTGCTCTCGGTGGGCGACCGCGACAAGCTCGATCGACTGCGGCGATAAGAAATTCAAAATAAAAAAGAGAGCGCCCAATTAGGTGGGCAACTACGACACCTCGGTTGACCGCTCTTGTAGCGAAATGTAGCTGTTGGGGCTAAAACGACTAGTTTTATTTTGGCCAGTTATTTATTGTTTGGCTCCCAAACGATCATGTCTTTGTATGGGCTATATATACCCTATCCATGACCCACTAAGGAATCTTTTGGCACTTCATTTTCAAATCTATCAAGACTAAACTTTCAAATCTAAAGGATTTTAGTTATCCTCTTTAGTGGTCAGATTTGTGCATTTCTATTCAACAAGAGGAACTTCATAGGGCTTTACATTTGCTATCTTTTGGAGAGATTGTGAGCTTTCATATTTGTATCAAGCCTAATCAAAAGGCTAAGAGTGGTTTTCATTTTTTTGTTCTTCATTTGTATTGAGGGTCTCCGATTCGGCCCTGTAAGAAAGGTGAATCACATTGTAGAGAGGGACTTTCGCTTTGGCCTTTGAATGAGAAGCTTGGTTGTATTGAGAGTCTAGGATTTTGCCCGTTAACAAAGAAGAATCCGGAGCTAGAGGGTTTGTCCCCTCGGAGGCGGAGGAGTGCTTGTAATGGTTGGAGATTCGGCGTAGAATCTCAATAGTATTGGAGTACCCAAGGAGATAAACTTGGAAGAGTGGAGTAGGTTTTGTTGATAGACCGAACCACTATAAAAATCTTGTGTCTCCTCATTGTGGTGTGCCTCTTCTTCTCTCCTCCTTCTCACTTGGTGAATGGTAATATCTAAACCCTAATTTCATTATCTTACTTAATTAACAAGGGTTAGTTATAAATTGCTTTAATTGCTAATTTCTATTCTTTATCTCATAAGCACATTTGAACAAGGGTTAGAATAATTTAGGATTAATCTCACACACCCATCTAATTAAGCCAAAAGTTTTCCAATTCACCCCCTCTCTTGGGTTGCCACACTTGGATTTCATTTGGTATCAGAGCATAGGCTCTTAAAGATGTTTTTAACTTAAAAAATCTATAGGAGAAAAGATCCAAGGCAACCTAATGGCATCTAGACTTCCTAGCTTTGATGGAACCAACTTTGGATCTTGGTCGATCCAAATGAGGTCTTATCTAAAGGGTCTTGATAAGGACTTAATAAAATTTATTGAAAATGGATTCACCTTACGTAAATCTAAAAGAATCAATGAATATGACAAAAAATATTATGCTCTAAACTCTAAAGCCATGAATGCATTATGTTGTGCTTTACCTTCCTATTTATTTGATAAAATCTCATCTTGTAAGAATGCAAAAGAAATTTGAGATTTACTTGAAAACAATTTTAAAGATACATGCCTTATGGCTTTTGAAGTTAATAGTAATGGTGCAAATGTGTTTAAATCTCAAAATGTAAATGAACTTCTAGAATTATGTGAAAAATTGAAACATAATCTTAATTTTTAAGTTTCTAAAAATGAAAAACTCTTACACTCCCTAGCCTCTATCTCCAATGAATTCTTAGAATCGAAAAAAGATTATCAAGATTTATTAGATGAAGAAAAAGAGTTAATTGAAAACAATAAAAATTGGAGAAGGAAATAGAGGAATTGAAATTAAAAGAAGAAGAACTAAAGCTAAACTGTTCTCATGAGCTAAATGTTCTAAAAGAATAAATTAATGAGATGAAAATTAAAAATGAAGAACTAGCCCAAGATAACCACAAGCTACAAGAAGAAAAAGGTAAACATTCATGTGAACATTCTTGTGGTTCATCATGTTCATCTACCTATTTATTTGTATCTTGTGATTATTGTGGTAGATTTGGTAATTACAAATCTAGATGTAAATTTAGATTTGTAAAAGGTTCCAAGTTTGTATGGATTAAAAAAATTCATTATATAAAACAAACTTGAGTGGGCAAGATGGTTTGGGTTCCAAACCCTCTACTTGAGGCATTTTATATGCTTAGTAAATTTAGGGGTATGTGCTAAAATTAAAAATCTTATAAAAATTGCTTGTACTTGAAATTTATATCTTTTGATCTTATTTCCTAAATACTACATACTTAATAATGATATAAAGAAATCATTGTATCTAGTGAATGATGCTTGACTGTCATATCTATTGAAAAAGGTTCCCTAGATGTCCCATGTTGATATCTAGTTTATGTATGTGCTTTAATTTGAATATCACTTGATAAATTTGTTTGTATAGATACCATGTGCTTATTCTTGTTTGATACCATGTATCTATGCATGATTGTGCTTAAATGATAAATCTCTTTTTAGAATTCAAAGTCTATATGCTAAAAGGTGTAATTAGACTTTGATATATTGCACTCAATTGAATATCATTCTAGAATATTTAATCTAAGTGCACACATTATGTTTTAAGTCTTCTTGCACGTAGTACTCATCCACAAAGGAAATCCACAATAGAAAATTCAATGTGAAAACCATGTTTGTGCTTACATGAAAATCAACCACACCATTAGCCCATGAGTTCAACCTAAACTAACAAGTACTTTAACCCATTAGCTCATCTGAGTCATGAGAGGATACATTTATCAACCACACCATTAGCCCATGAGTTCAACCTATCCTAATGTGTTTTAAAGCTTAAAATAGATATCCTCTCATGACTAAGATGAACCTTGAAAATTTAAAGGTGATATTATATGTATTTCATCCAAATAGTCAAAAAGAGTCAAATTGGAATCCATGTGTCCATGGTGTTATCACTTGATGAATATTCTCTAAGTCCTTGGATCATTCCCTAAATTCACATAAAAATATATTATATAGGGAAGTTGAAAATGAGTCTAGATTCAATGTATGAAACTCATTTGAGTAAAATTAAAAATGTCATCAGAATCTAGTATCATTGTTGGGCATTTACCCATTATGGTGGTTGGCATGCAATACATTGTGATGGGAACATGTGTCTCCCACACATTTTGGTTTTCTATGGGCTTATGCACTTTGTGCTTAATGCCTTACCATTATATATGTGGTTTGTGGATGTGAATGAAAATGTTTGGACCATGCACCCTATGTGTCATGTTCCTTATGTCCAAACATGGTAGACTATCCATGAATGCTTTAAAATGTCATATTTTGCTCATGATTACCCATAGTGGTATGCTCTCACTTGCTGAGCCATGGATGTCTCTCTTAGACATAGTTCTCTATAGTTTATTCCTCTTTGTCTGAGTCTTATAGATTTGAGCTAAATTGGCATATTTATATAATCTATAGTTATCACCCCTTGTATGGTATTAGCTAAATGGTAAAGATGTTGAACCTTAAAGTTAAAAGCTACTTAATTGGTGCGTTTAGCCTTCTTACTTGTTAAGAAGGAGACTGTACCCTCACCTTTAATTAAAACATCTAATCTTTTTGGCTTCTAGCCAACATCTTAACCATTATAAGATATATATGCCTTGAATTGTTATTTACATATATGTACATAGTTAGGGGGAGCATGGTCTGCTAGGTTGTCATCTCTTTTGGTATCATTTGATTACCCCTAGCAAACATGCAATTGTAGCTCAAGGGTTATTTTTCAATCATTCCTTCTAAATTCCTTGGTGACTCTGTTTGGACAGCCCTTTGAATTCATACCTTGTATGAGTCTTTAACAAAGGGGGAGCAATATATGTAAATATTTGTCATTTTTTTTATCTTATCATATGGTGTTTGATATGTATATTCGATTACATATGATAAGTTCACTCATATGGAGCCCTATTGCTCCATATGTGTTGTAGTTAGGGCTTGTCTTATGCTTTCACTTTGAGATCGTTCCTCATTTATGACAACTACTCTTAGCCTGAGCCTTAGTGTCATATCATCTTAGGCTTTAGACTTGTCTTGGATGAACTCATATGGTCTCATCATTTCCAATGATAAGTATCTTGTTCTAGAGTTCAATTTTGAAAACTCTTTAGAACTCCCATGCATAGGATTGTGCTTGAGTTGTTAATCCCATTGCCTATGAATTCGCTCTCTTATCATGTGCTTTATAAGTCATTTGCACTCACTTACCATGATAAGATCCATCATTGGCTATGCTCTTACTGTCATATCTGCAGCCATTCTGTATTGTCATGCCTTACATCCTAGGTTTATCTAAGGCCTATGACAAATAGTTAGGGGGAGAGCTTAATTGTCTTATTCTCATCTTTATATGGATCATAGTGATGTGCTCACAATGTCCATAACCCCATTTGTTGTGCTTAATTTGTGAATCTTATTGATTAAAAAAAAAAACTTCTTATCATGCACTATATTTGGTTTTTCTTTGCAAATCTTTATGATAAGCATTAGTTGAGCTTGAATGTCATATCTTCATTAGTTTCATGGGTCATAGAAGTATTTTGTAGTATACACCCTTTACCTATGCCCATTCTCATACTAAACATAGGACTGCTTTATACTATCACATTGTCTCTCTATGTTTGAGTATTCTTATCATGTAAGTTTCACTTTTATCATCATATATCCATGATAAGTAGATAGGGGGAGTAATGATTGGCACTGAATCTTGCACTTAAATATTAAATCCTTCCTTTTTGCTGCTGCCAAAAGGGGGAGAATTTTAGAAATTGATTAGGAAGTCCATAGCTTATATGCACCACTTGCTTTACATTTATATATTTCATTTGTGCATATAGTGAGGGGGAGCTATGCTCTATGGTTATATCATTTAAATGTTTATTTGTCTATCCATAGCTTATATGCACAAGTTGCTTTATATTTATATATTTCATTTGTGCATATAATGAGGGGAGAGCTACACTCTATGGTTATATCATTTAAATGCTTATTTGTCTATTCTTTTGATATGTCCTTCCTCCCTAATCAATTTGGTTTGCCATCATAAAAAAGGGAGAGAATATAAGCCCAAGGGTTCCCATGGGTTCAATCATTCACCTTTACCTTGTTGTTTTGATGCTAGCAAACCTAAATTGATTAGTCTTTATGGACTAATGTGTTGCTTTGAGGTGTTGTGTCCTATACAGGATTTTCAAATTTCATATCGCCATTACACAACACATGGCTTGAGGATCAACATGCACAAAGGAACCGAAGAGCTTGCACACACACTGGAGACATCATCCTTGGAAGATGTTCCTCAAGAGCTCAAGTCAAAGATCCCACAAGTTGCCTAGCAAGTGCCAGAAGAAGCTCGGAGTTGAACAAGCATTGGTGTCACCTCATGGACCATTCAACATGCTCAAGGAATGGAGGATGTCACAAGAGCCAAAGCAAGTCGAAGAGTTCACTTGCAAGTTCAAGATGTCCAAGAAAGTGCTGAGGAGCCAAGCAATCCAAGAAGACTCAAGGTTTCATCTTTTTAGATTGTATTTGGAGTCCTCTTGTTTTATATACTTGCACTTTCAAAGGTTTTCAAAATGATTTTCACAATTAATTTTAAGATCTTTGAAAACCATTCACACTCCCCGAAACATGTTTGAAAACCTTGGACAAAAGACCAAAGACCATGGCCCAAAGTCCCTTGGATTTTATATTTAAAACTCAATTTTCAAACAGGTCCGGTCGACTGGGGTTCCCTGGACGACCGCGGAAGGTGTGCTGAATTTCCAGCACTTGCCTTTTGAAAGCGGGCCGATCGACTGGGGCTTCCCGGGCAATCGCGGATGTGTTTCTTGAAAGCCAGAAGCAATCCATCATGGTCGGGCCGGTCGACAACCATAGAGCCAGGCGACCGCGGATAGGGATCTGGACAAAAATAAAAATGTCAAGGTTGCTCTCGGTGGGCGACCGCGACAAGCTCGATCGACTGCGGCGATAAGAAATTCAAAATAAAAAAGAGACTGCCCGATTAGGTGGGCGACAGCAACACCTAGGTCGACCGCTCCGGTAGCGAATTGTAGCCGTTGGAGCGCAAACGGCTAGTTTTATTTTGGCCAGTTGTTTATTGTTTTGCCCCCAAACTGTCATATCTTTGTATGGGCTATAAATACCCTATCCATGACCAACTAAGCAACCTCTTGGCACTTCATTTTCAAATCTATCAAGCCTAAACTTTCAAATCTAAAGGTTTTTTGTTATCCTCTTCAATTACTTTAATTTGTGCATTTCTATTCAACAAGAGGAACTCCATAGGGCTTTACATTTGCTATCTTTTGGAGAGATTGAAAGCTTTCATATTTGTATCCTGCCTAATCAAGAGGCTAAGAGTGTTTTTCATTTTTTTGTTCTTCATTTGTATTGAGGTCTCCGATTCGGCCCGATAAGAAAGGTAATCACATTGTAGAGAGGGTCTTTTGCTTCGACCTTTGAAGGAGAAGCTTGGTTGTATTGAGGGTCTAGGATTCGGCCTGTTAACAAAGGAGAATCTGGAGCTAGAGGGTTTGTCCCCTCGGTGGCGGAGGAGTGCTTGTAACGCTTGGAGATTAAGCGTATAATCTCTATACTAGTGGGGTACCCAAGGAGGTAAACTTGGAAGAGTGAAGTAGGTCTTGTTGATAGACCGAACCAATATAAAAATCTTGTGTCTCCTCATTGTGGTGTGCCTCTCCTTCTCTCCTCCTTCTCACTAGGTGATTGGTAATATCTAAACCCTAATTTCATTATCTTACTTAATTAACAAGGGTTAGATATAAATTGCATTAATTGCTAATTTCTTTCCTTTATCTCATACGCACATTTGAACAAGGGTTAGAATAATCTAGGATTAATCTCACACACCCATCTAATTAAGTCAAAAGTTTTAATTGACCAATTCAGCCCCCCTCTTCGGTTGCCACACTTGGATTTCAAAAAGCAACTAAAACAATATAAAAGATCACTAGAAGCATGTAACCTTTCTAATAGGAACGTCAGAAAATTTCCTTACCTTGGAGATTTTATAATTGCCAGTTAATTTGTAGTGAGATATTTTAGGATATCTTTAAGTGTTTTAGTTTTGTTAGGAAAGGGAAATGAAGAATGGTTCCTAAAGTTTATTTATCATTTAGGAGTTTTATTTGGAAAGGTTTCTTTTATATTCGAAGGGATATATATATATATATATATATATATATATATATATATATATATATATATATATATATATATATATAAGGTTGTATTTATCTTGTCAACCAACCAGATGTTTATCTGGTCTGTCATCTGGTCCGTCGACCAGAAATATAGTGGGGCCAACATTGTTTGGGTGATCTAAACCATTCATTTGATGCGCCCATACATAGATAGAGGTGCCCAAAAAATCATCTCCATAGGATCATCACAACCCTTCGATTTGTGGAGTGGAAAATGAGTAGATTTCATAGCCGTCCATTTTAAACCTCCACAAATCAAGGATTAGGATGATCCTATGGAGATAATTTTTTGGGCACACCCTAACTTTTTCAAGGCCCAAAAAATGAATGGTTTGCATCACCCAAACAATGTGGGGTCCACTCTGTTTATAGTCGACAGGCCAGATAACCTATCTAGTCCATTGCAGAAGGCATTTAGTAGATGGCCTATTGCAATGTGGAGGGGAACTTTTGGATGGTTTTTATTAATTTTATACTTTCTCTTTCTTAGTGTTACGGGGTTTGTAATAGGCGTAAATCAATGTGGTAAATGTTATTTGGAGTCTTTGCTTTGTGATTTCTTCTTCTTCCACCACACTATTGCCGGCTACTTATTCCATTACTCTCTAAGTCTAGCCACGCAATCAAATAGGATTAAAAGGATTTTAAAGCTTCAAGCGATCGGGAACAGTGACTCAAAGGTGTCGAAAATTACCTCGGAAGGTGGGAAGCGAGCTTCTAGGGATTGATATTCAGAAGTGAGAAATGACGCACTTCTAAAAAATTGGGAACGCAGGTTTCCTCAATTTGAGAAATATGTTTCGCCAACTTGGTAAGCGTATTTCCCGCACGTTTCCCCAATCTTTGCATTGTATCATTTACAAAATTACAAAAAATAAGGAACAAAATATTTATATGCAAAGTAATGTAAGTAAATGTCCTTACTGTCCATTTACTTAAGATTTACATGAAGATAACGAAATACCTCCCGTTTGGATTTATTAAAAATAGTTTCACGGCCCAAATCTAGAAGGACAATATACAATATTTATCGGTCATTATGGATTGGGTCAAATCTTAACTTCCAAACTGTGATGTATTTTTCCAATTTTAAAATGTCGTAAATTCTATCATGTGCAAACATTATTATAAGCTAAAAATCTGCTAAAAATCTCATAATTTTGTCTTTAAAAAAATTCATCTTGTCAGGCACCAGTAAATATATGAATTTCAGCTGATAGTGATTTTTCTTTAAGTACATGTTGCATGTGTTTATGATAGTTGGATTCAAGTTGCCTATGCTATTTGGAAAATTGAATTTTCTTATTTAAAGAACTTTTCATTTTTCTAATTATTTCATGCTTCCTTGTTGATTCCCTCAATGCTTCCACAACCCTTCACGCTTCCCGCGTCCCACCATCACTAGAGCCTTCGCTTCCCGCACTGGCACCTATGCATGACCAAACAAGCCCGAAATATGTCCTTGTTAGAACACCCAATAACTTAAGTTTATGTTAAATCTTGTGTTTTTTCAAACTGAGACACCTAAGATCGGGGTATGAAGTAATTGTTCAGGCAATAATTACTAACATTCCCAATGTCAGGTCTTTGGAATGCTATAAAAAATAACAGACGAAGCTTAAAAGAACATAAAAAAATTCACTAGAAGCACCTAACCTCTCTAATGTCAGATCTTCAGAATTCCAAAGAATAATAGAAGGAACTTGAACAATATAATAGGTCACTAGAAGCACATAACCTTTCTTATAGGAATTTTAGGAAATATGCTTATCTTAGAAATTTTGTTTCCCAACTTTTATCTTTATCTTTATCTACTAGTTAATTTGTAGTGAGATATTTTAGGATATCTTTAGGGTTTTTTGCTTTTGTTGGGAAAATTAGGAAAAGTTTCTTTTATACTGTAAATGATATATATATATATATATATATATATATATATATATAGAGAGAGAGAGAGAGAGAAGGGTTCCTGCTCTCGTGTGCAGATAAGCTTATCTGCGCTCGAGTGCAGAAACAGGGGTGGGCCACATTTGGGGGGATCCAAAGCATTCATTTGATGGTCCCTTTCATGGATAGGGTGCCTACCAAAAATCAGCTCCATTGGATCACCATAGGGTGTCCATTTGTGGGGTGAAAATTGGTAGATTTGTGGTAGATTTGTGGACAAACAGTATATGTCCATTTCTCCCCCAAAAATGGACACCCTAAGATGGTCCAATGGAGCTGATTTTTGGTACACTCCCATCCATGATGGGGCTTGTCAAATGAATGCTTAGGATCACCCCCCCCCCCCCCCCCAATGTGGCCCCACCCCTGTTCCCAGCACTCGAGCGCAGATAAGCTATCTGCGCTCAAGCGCAGGAACCCTTTTGGATGGTTTTTAATAATTGAGAATATTGAGGAGAAATTTTGGACGGTTTTAATAATTTTAGACGTTGTCTTTCATTATGTTATGGGTTTTGTAAAAGCGGGGTATCAACGTGGTGAATGTTATTTTGAGTCTTGGTTATGTTATTTCTTCTTTTGTTGCTGCACTATTGTTGACTACTTATTCCACCACTCTCCTAGTCTATGTAGCGCAACCAAATAGGATCAAAAGGATTTTAAACCTTCAAGTGACTGGGGGAACAGTGACCTAAAGTTATCAAAAACATCCCCGGAAGGTGAAAATTTGAAAGCAGAAAATGCCGCACTACCCAAAAATTGGGGAAGTGCATTTCCTGAATTTGGGAAGAGAGTTTTCGCAACTTCGAAAGCATATTTCCCACCGTTTCTCAAATTTCAGCTAGGGTTGCAACCCGGGTTAGGTTTTCCAATACCCTACCTTACCCAATAAATTATGCGGGTCGGGTCAGGTGAGGTCTAATTTTTTTATAGGAAAACCCAATATTCCTAAACCCGTCCCTACCCGAGATAGTTTCTTGGGTCGCGTCGCGTATTTATTTTTTAGCGTATGATAGTTACTAATTTTAAATATTGTAGAAAACAATAAATCTTCAAGCCAAAAATTTCTAAATTTATGTCATCAAGTGTTTATATTTTCACATCACAAATATATCATGTCAATGAAAACAATTATATCAATATATTAGAAAATAATTTTCTATGTTATTTAAGAGATATTTAAGAAAGTCATAATACATCTATTTGAGTCGGGTCGGGGTTCTAGTTTTGCATTTTTTTTCCTTTAAACCCGACCATTGAGCCAGGTTTTTCAATATAAAACTTGAACCAAGCCAAGATCCCAGATTTCGAAAACCAACCCATGTTATTTTCGGGTTGGGTTGATGGCGGGTAGAACCTAACCCAACTTGCAACCTTAATTTTTCCTTTGTTTCATTTACAAAATTACAAGGAAATACAGTTTATAGTGTAATTATATGCAAAGTTATTTAAGTAAATGTCATTTATATCCATTTACTTAAGATTTACGTATGAATATGGAAATACTTCCCCATTTGGATTTATTAAAAATAGTTTCGAGAACCAAATCTAAAATGACAATAAGTCAAATTTTCAATTCTAGTACAAAATCCAATATTTTTCTGTCATTCTGGACCGGGTCAAAATCTTAACTTCAAACGATGATGTATTTTGCCAATTTTAAAAATTCATAAATTATATCCTGTACAACCATTATTAAATCCCAAAAATTCGATAAAAATCTAATAATCATGTCTTTACAAAAAAAAGCATCTAGTCAGGCACTAATCACCACATGCATTTCAACTGGCAGTGACTTTCCTTAAGTACATGTTGTATGTAATTTATGATAGTTGAATTCAACTTGCCTGTGCTGGTTGGAAACTGGAATTTACTTATTTTAAACTTTTGTCATTTTCAATTATTTCACACTTTTTCTTTTTAACCAGGAAAGGAGTGCAACCCTAGGGTGGACCTCAAAATTTCATAGATATAAAGAGCCAAGGAGAGGAAGACATATCCCTAACCTCTTAAAATAAAAGGGGGAAATATTGTCACTCCTAACCAAAGTGAGATACAATAAGAAAACTAAAAGCAAATTAAGTCTTCGACTGAACATTTGAGAAGCCTAACGCTTCACATATGGCCACCCCTCTAGGTAGGGGGCATCTCTCTCCAGCCTCTGTAGATGCTAGTCATTTTGAAGTCATGTTGGCAAGCGCATCTGCCACCATGTTTCCCTTGGGGTAGTGATGCTAGATTGATGGCAATAGCATCGTAAGAAGGCTTTGCAATTTCGGCCAAAGGTATTTAATGGACCATGGTATATTTCCTATTCCTTTGATGAGATCAGTTAGCAGCTTACTGTAATGATCTGCTTCATTCCAAGGGTTGCACAAATCCTAAGGCCATCTAGAAGCGCTCTTATTTTTTCTACCATATTAGTACTCTTTTCATAATAAAAAATAGGCTATGATAACCTTTGTGCATAGGCATCTCTGACTACTCCTACACCACCGGATTCTCCCGGATTAACTTTTGCTGCCCCGACTGTATTTAGTTTGAAGAAACTTGTAGGAGGCCATTTCCACCAAATCCAACTATCTTTGGTATACTCTGGAGGCCGATTTTTAATGCCCAACAGTGCTAAGGCTAAGGCTAACATCTCAAACATGGAGGGCCTTCGTTGTTATTTCCACTAAACCCAACTGTTAATTCACACTTCCCTGTCAATTCCCTTGATGCTTTCAGAACCCTTCATGCTTCCTGCTTCCCGAAAGCCTTCGCTTCCCACACTGGTCACTATGCCGAATCAAACATGCTTGAAATCTTACCATGTCGAAAAACCTGATAACTTTAGTTTATGTTAAAGCTTGTGTTTTTTCAAACTTAGTGTAAGCCCAAGAGATCAATCATTTCACTCGTGTTTTGATGATTAACAAACACAAATTGATTAGTTCTCTTATGGAATAATGTGTTCCCTTGAGTGTTGTGCGATAGACAGGTTATTCACAGGTTGATTCATGCTAGCACACCACCAAACATGGCCCAATGCTTAGGAAAGATCTTTCAAGGATAGAGCTGAAACATATTTGGACCAATCAAATCTTGTAGGTACAACCAAGGAGGAGCTTGAACTCAAGCAGCTCACGCATTTGAACAAGCAAAGAAAGATCATTTAAGGCCTAAGTAGAGGATCAAAATACGCCAAGGACAGAGGAGCTTGAACACAATGGTGGCATCATCCATGGAAGGTGTCAAAGTAAGAAGCTCTAATTGAAGATCCCACAAGCAAGCCTTGCACTCAAGTGAAGAACAAATGAAGGCTAAGTAAAGAGGCATTCAAGAGAGTGAGTTTTCTATAGAAGAATGTATTTCCTTCTCTCTTGGATTTTTCTCTTGGTCAAGGCACACTCAAATATCTCCTAATGTTTTTTCAAAATTAGGCCAATATTACTTAATCAAGTACGTAAGCTAACTAAAGAATTGAGAAATCATTATGTCCATCAAACTTGATTAAGAAATGATAAAACTAGGGTGAACTAGAAAAGTTTTCAATAGGCTAAAATTTTTATAAGACAACCAATTCACCCCTCTTGGTTGCCAAACAAGATTTCACTTAGACACCTAAGATTAGGATATAACGTAATTGTTCAGGCTTCAATTACTAACATTCCCAATGTCGGGTCCTCGGAATGCGAAAGAATAATAGAAACGACTTAAAAGAAGATAAAAAGGTAGAAGCACATAACCTTTCCAATGTCATGTCTTCCAAATTCCTGAGAATAATGGAATCAACTTAAACAATATAAAGTCTCAATTAAAAAGAATATCTCTAATTTGCGAAGTCAATTAAATAATGGAATTTATAGAATTACAAGGAAATACAAGGGACTGTGTATTATTATGTAAAGTTATTTAAGTTAATATCTTTGACGCCTATTTACTTAGGATTTACTTGTAAATAGAAAAATACCCCTCATTTGGATTTATTAAAAATAGTCTCAAGACAAAAATCTAAAAGTCAAGAAGTTAACTTTCTAGTTCTAGTACACAAGCTAAAAATTCATAAATTCTATCGTGTGCAAACATTAAATCCAAAACATCCTCTACAAAAGATTTCATAATCTGGTCTTTAAAAAAAATTCATCTAGTCGGGCATCGGTCAACACTGGCATTTCAACTAACAGTGATATTCCATTAAGTACATCCTGTATGCAATTTATGATGGTTGGATTCAAGTTGCCTAAGCTGGTTGGAAATTGGAATTTACTTATTTTAAATCTTGTCATTTCTCAATTATTTTGTGCTTCCCCATTGATTCCCTTCATGCTTCTAGAGCCCTTCACACTTCCATCTTCCCACCTTCCTAAAAGGCCTTTGCTTAATGCTTTCTCTTCCCACACTAGCAACTATGTCGTGATCAAACAAACCCTGAATCTGACCATGTCGGAAAATCTCACAACTTGGTTTTATGTTAAAGCTTGTGTTATTCAAACTTAGACGCCTAAGATCGGGATATAAAGTAATTGCTCAGGCTACAAGTACTAACATTCTGAATGTCAAGTCCTCGAAATGCTAAGGAATAACATAAGCAACGTAAAAGAAATAATTCAGAATTCCTAGGAATAATAGAAGCAACTAAAACAATATTAAAGATCAACAGAAGCACATAAACTTTCTAAGAATCATTACTCTGAAATAACATCATGCATATGAAACAAATCAAAGAATAGCATCAATGTCTTGATTTCTTGAGTTTCTAATTACCAGACAGAAAAAGTAAAAACAGGTGTAGAGAAAAAAGAGTTGGACGATCAAATACCCAGTCTACTTTTCCGATTGTCGCGCCTGAAGATCTAATCTTCGGTTTTTTCACCCATCCCTCTGGCAACCACTCCGGCCTCTCTAACGCAGTACTTCGGCGCTTCTTCGCCAGGGTCGCTGGAGGCCGTACACCTCTGTCGCCAGAGGGGAGATTCGCATTAGTGTCCATACCTTGATCATTCGATGGAGGAGGAAGAGCTAGCACATCATCGGAATCCTCTACCAACGCCAAAGAATCGTTGACTTTGTTGTCATCTTCTTTCACTTCTTTACCGTCGTTAACATTGAATGCAGCCAGTGGGGAAGGTGAGGAGTCAGAGTCCATCTTAGATAGATTTTGGGGGTTAGGGAAACTGTGAGTCAGTTGAGAGTGGATTTTCAGATTTTACAGTAGGAGAATGGGGTGGCGGAGTCTAAAATATGTTGCTGTTCTTTCCTATTTAGGTTGACGTAAGAGGCGTACGATAGAAGAGGCAGTATAAATTAAATGAATAGTATATGTTGAGTAAGTGAAATCTGGAGAGATTTGGCTGTGATTCTGTTATTAAGAAATAAAGTGAATGGAGACTACATTTCAAGGGACGCAATAGAAAATCTACAAAATCTACAAAAATCTTGAAAATTTCACTCGCACTAAATACACAGATTCTTTTAGGATTCTTTTGGGGTGGTGATAAATTCATTCCCTTGTAAGACTCTCTCCCTCCTTGGGCCCACCTTACATCATAAAAAATGTATTTTGTAATATAAAAATCACTTTTGACCACAAGATTCAAAGATCCAAACCGTTCATTTGTTGGGCCACAACTTAAATAGTCCTTGCTAATAAAATCAACTCCATAGGATGATCCAAACCCTCCGATCGACCTCTCCAGATTAGAGGGTTAGGATCGTCATATGGAGATGGTTTTTGCGGAGAGGCCACTTATGTTGGGGCCCATCAAATGATTAGTTTGAATATTTGAATCATGTGGGCCACAATGAATTTGCTAATGAATATGCGTTATATGTGGAATACGTACGGAGGTCTATGTATTTTTTTTTAAAATAGTGCGGAACCCGGCTTATTCAAAGATCCAAACCATTCAGTTGGTATTCCCTAATGTAAATAAATCTTACTAGGGTTGTAACTCGGGTCGGGCGGGTCGGGTTTTGAAGAACCCTACCCTACCCGGGAAATATCTCGAGTCAGGTCGGGTCAGGTTTTTTTCCGGAATACCCATAATTCCCAAACCCGGCCCTACCCATGATAATTCTCAGGTCGGGTCGTGTTTTTTCACGTTAACGCATTTTAAGAAAAAAAAACAATTCTTCACACCAAAAATCTCTAAATTTATGTAATCAAGTGTACAAATTTAAGAAGGAAACTATATTTCCACATCACAAACATGATCACCTCAATGAAAACAATTATGTCATTATATTGAAAAATAATTTGCTATATTATTCAAGAGATAGTTAAAAATGTCATAGTACACCTACATAAGTCGTTTTGGGTTTCGGGTTTTTTTTCTTTAAACCCAACCCCACCCAAGATTGAGCCGGGTTTTTAAACTAAAACCCGACCCTCCCCAAGACCCATGATTTCGAAACCCGACCAATGCTATTTTCGGGTCGGGTCAAGTTGCACCCCTACGTCTTACCATGAAAATCATCTCCATCGGATGACCTACCTCTTTGATCAATAGAAATTAATATACGGTGTAGTTTATCCATAGAAAAGAGAGGGTTAGGATCATCCAATTGAGCTGATTTTTGGGGCACATTGTAGTAACATTAAGGCCCAACAATTGAATGATTTGGATCTTCAAACAAGATGGCCTTCATTGTATTTTTTAAAATATATGCTCACCTACAAACAAACACAATATATATATATATATATATATATATATATATATATATATATATATATATTAGGCCCACCTTACCTACGTGCATACATTATATAACACGTATATTTTAGGAAATTCAATGGGCCACTTTGTTTGAAAATCCAAACTATTCATTTGTTGAGCTTCAATGTATATAAGCTATGTCCAAAAAATCATCTCGATGATCCAAACCCTCCGACAACACCGTATATGAATCTCAATGGATCAAACTGTTAGGAACAACCTTTTTTTTTGGAGCAAGGCCTTTTTACATTAGGTTGCAACAAATGAACAGCTTGGATCTTCGAACAAAGTAAGACCAAGTATTTTTTAAAAGATACATTTATATGGTGTTTACTTTCTTCAAAGAGCTAAACCATTCATTACTAGGCGTTGTTCAAAGAGAGAAGAGTGAGAGTTCTGATAATAAGTAAGAGTGGGGCCTATCTTGTTCAAAGATTTAAATAAACCAATTGTTGGGCCCCACCAACATTTCATGTTGGAGAGAGGGAGAGAAGAGGAAAACGCCCAATACGGCGACTTAATTCGCTCAACTTCTCTACCCATTCACTTTTCAACATAATTCCTCAATGCACACTTTTACACCTCACAAGGAGGGATGAACACTATTTTACCCTTCTTACACATTCTGAAGAAGCTCCTGAAGAAGTGAGAGAACGAGGGGAATCAGAAGAAAGTGAAACCAAAAATAGCTTATCAAACTCAGGTAACTTCAGCACCGGCTCAATCACAATTGCCATCTTCAAACCGTCAAAAGCCTTTTGACACATTTAAGTGTACAGTTCAGCCCCCTTCTCCCATGCTGAGTCACAGGCAGCGCCTGGGAAAGCACAGATGAGCCACATGCAGGGAAACTTGCACATGTGGTTCTGTCCGTGCACACCCTTGAAATGGGTGCATGTACATCACACCTCCACATGAACAAACGAACTACTCTGCTCTCTAACCTACGATTCCCCGTTATCATTTATCTAGATATCATTAATTATAACAAAACATGTAAAGCATACTCATTCGGTACTATATATGTACAATCAAACAACTTTTGAATTTGAAGGCATACAAATCAATTCAATAGACGAACATGTATCAACAATTATTTCTAAAATAGCCATTGCACAGTAATAAAGAACATGCTACGTATCCATCCATTTGAAACAATTATTCTAACAGGTAAGACAACGCTTTACAAGTAAAAAATTTATGTTTGTTATTATTACTAATGCATGAGACGACTCATCCAAGATAATCTAGCTCCCTAGCTTGTTATCTTGCCTCCAATATGTTCCACTACCCACGTCTACAAGTAGTGTACATGGGGGACTTTTTATGACATGCTTAGTGGCCATGTCTCCCATTAACATGATGGTCTAAGAGGATGCATTTACCACTATGGAGGTGCGCTATAAACCCATAGCCGTCGTCCTCCACCCAATCCACCAAATCATAATTCCCAATGCCTATAATGTCATTTATTTCTTATCAGTTTTTCTGGTATATCATCCACATTCTTTTTCCTTTCCAATATCTTATAGATATTATTTAGCAAGTTTCTTGCTTTCCACTTTTTCCTTTTACAAGTAGTTATAACATTGCATTATTTGTAAGAAACTGATGTAACATCATTATTTCACAATTGCATGCTAGTATAGCAAAACTTGCGAATAAGATATATATTCTTAAAAAACAACTATTTTTCATAAGTCATTAGCATGAACAACTAAGAATTTTCATTGCATGCAAATAAATCAGTCATTGTCAAAGAGTATAAATTTAGGATTACCGTCACCTACATAGTTCAAACCTGACTTATGAGAAAGAGTCTTCGGATTATGACTAACAAAGAGGATTTTTCCTCTTTTCTCTTTCTTCTTGGATTCCCCTTCTCTCTCTATCTCTTCTTTCCTCTCTCTCCCTCTTTATTCTTATTTTTTTCTCTTCCTGGCAGCTCTATTTATAGGTGTGCATAATACATGAATAGTAATTATAAATAGTGTCTCAATATTAATGAATAGTATATTTTTATCATAAATATCTTTAAAACGTAACATATTTTTATTATTATATTATTATATATTTTATTTTATATTATAAAACGAATGATTTTTCCTCCGTGAGTTATTATTATTATTATTTTAATATTTTATACGAACGGTTTTAGGCGGTGAGGTATTATTATTATTATTTTAATATTTATATGAACGGTTTTATATAGTCGATGGACTGGTGGAATTTATGGTGGTTGTTGTGATACACCGAACAATTGGTGTGTATGATGTACACCGGATCATCAAGACATGGTTATTCAAGCAAGGATAATCATATTGGGATCTCTAATAGTCGCATTGACAAAGTAGCCTTATTCTAACAATCTCACGACTAGCCACGAACTAAGAAGAAGATTAGGTTGAGTGAGGAAAACATCCGGTCAAGTTAGAAAAACATCATCGTTATTCCGATGAAGTTATGCCAGAAAGAGTTGAGTTTTTTAAAGATTTGATTGGTTTGAAAAACATCGCCTCAAGTAAGCAAAAATCGGCTCATTCTCTCTCTCTCTCTCTCTCTCTCTTCTTTCCTCTCTCCCTCTCCCTCTCCCTCCCTCTCTCTCTCTTTATTCTTATTCTTTTCTCTTCCTGGCAGCTTTATTTATAGGTGTGCATAGTGCATGAATAGTAATTATGAATAGTGTCTCAATAGTAATGAATAGTGTATGTTTATTATAAATATCTTTAAAACGTAACAGATTTTTATTATTATATTATTATTATATATATTATTTTATATTATAAAACGAATGATTTTTCCTCGGTGAGTTATTATTATTATTATTTTAATATTTTATATGAACAGTTTTAGTCGATGAGTTATTATTATTATTATTTTAATATTTTATACCAACGGTTTTAGTCGATGGACTTGTGGAATTTATGGTGGTCGTTGTGATACACCAAACAATTGGTGTGTATGATGTACACTGGATCATCAAGACATGGTTATTAAAGCAATGATAATCATATCGGGATCTCTAACAGTCAGCCTTATTCTAACAATCTCATGACTAGCCACGAACTAAGAAGAAGATTAGGTTGAGTGAGGAAAACATCTGGTTAAGTTGGAAAAACATCGTCGTTATTGCGATGAAGTTATGCCAAAAAGAGTTGAGTTTTTAAAAGATTTGAATGGTTTGAAAAACATCGCCTCAAGTCGGTAAAAAATCGGTTCAAAATTTTCAAAATATTTGGTTGAGTTTGAAAATCATTTGGTCAAGCATGAAAAACATCACCTTAATCCAATTACAGCGCCGTTAACGTCATCGTTAACGGTGATATAACGGCCCCATTAATGGCATTAACTTTGAAGTTATGCCAAAAAGAGTTCAGTTTTCAAAAGATTTAGTTGGCATGGAAAAACATCGGCTCAAGTTGGAAAAATATCAGGTCAAAATTTGAAATATATGAAGTCAAGTAGGCAAAGCATCGAGTGAAGTGGGAAAAACGCAGCGAAGTTAATCCTGATAACGGCGAAGTTAAACCGGATAACGGCGATGTTATGAAGGTTAATATTTTAATAAAAAATAATTATAAACATTTTTTTTTAAAGTTCTACTTATTTATGATTTTGTCACTTCGTTTCAAAAACTGAGTTTTTATCGCTTCCATCCTAAAAGTTTAGTCCCACGTTGGAAAATCGGAGAGATGCTCATTGAGAACTTACGCCTGTGAGTCCACAGGAGGGATTTCATGAAAAACTGTTAGAAAACTGGTTAATGAGAGAAGAGATTTGGCCAAAATTTCTGTACTTTGTCAATATTTATTTTACAAAATTATTAAAAATAATTATTATGAAAATTGACCATTGGATTTCTAAAAGAGATGACCATTTCATCGATATGACCGTTGGATTCCGTTATATTTAATTTGAGGGTGTTTAGAGAGCTCAATAGATGCAAACCTTTTGGGAAGGATCTGATTGCCTTCCATTGATTGATCAAAGGGGTTTGTCCTCCTAACGTGTCCCAATTCTTTTTGGTGGTTCTTCCATTACTCTTAATTGCAGTAATGGATTTTCTTCTGGCTTAGTCCCTGTTTGTTTTGGATTTTGAGAATTGATTGCGAGTCCCAGAACGGATTATCGGACCCAAAATCGGTTCTCAAAGTCCGAAACAAATAGGGCCTTAGTTGGTCCTCCTATAGTGTGTCCATCATTTCTTATTAATTGTCAATTTTTTTAATGGTACTGATTAATCGTCAATCTCCACTGATTGCTTCAAATGCCTTCATTCATCAGTCAGATGTTCAAATTGATGCAATTAGTTCAAGGCAGGGCCCATCCTATCTCGTAGTTCTCTTTATCTTGATATTCCAGCCGTCATTTCTTGGATCGAGAATCTTGAACCATCGATTGATTGTCACGTGTGCCTTGATAGATGATGAGGTTAATTGTTACCTTGGATTGTCCTTGATTGCTAATGTGGGCCTTCTTTGTGCCCTCAATTGCTTTAGATAACTTCTTCCTTGCTAATTCTCCCCTAATCAGTTGATAGGCTATGATGACTGATGAGAAAATTTTTGGACCGGATTGATTGATCTTACTCAGCCTTTATTTACACACATGGTTGATACTAGTGAGCCCCACCATATGAATTGGTTCATTTTAATTCTAAACAAGGCTAAGGAGAGAAATACGGTCATATGAATAGAAATTAAAAAAGAACTTCATTTGCAGAACAACCTTGGACATTTGCAGCTTCAATAAATTTCCTAATAATACAGTAGTATGAATAGAAATAAAAAAAAAGATCTTTTATTTTTGTTATTGGAAATAACAGTTGCCTTCCATTGTTTAAATATGGAGACTCTTCTCTAAGGGCCTGTTCAGTTGCCCAATTTTTGCGGAAAGGAAACGGATTTTAACCCCAAATCCGCAGAAAATAGCTTCAAATCACCGTTTTGTTGCACGGAGACGGAAACGCGAATGTGACGTGGTTTCCGACTTATCCGACGTGGGTTATCCATTTCCGTCATTTGAAATCCGAGTGTGTTAGTCGAATTTGAGCCTCGGAAAAATAGAGGAAAAATAGGAGGTGCGCGGTTTTAAGAAAACCCACGGAGAAAACCTCCCAACTTCGTCTTCCTCCACGGAGAAAACCTCCCAACTTCGTCTTCTTCCTACTGTACTCTTCACAACTCCTCAAAAATCAACAGGTAAGTCTCCTCCCTCTATCCTCTTTCCCTCTCTTTGTATTTTTTTTTAATTTTTTGGTCGTATAAATGTGTCTTTTCTTCTTCTATCTTGGAAACCCTCATTTTTTTCATTTTTTGTTGGAAACCTTAGTTTTAAGGTTTGATATGTGTTGTAAACCATATATTTGACCATTTTTTTTGTTCGACAGCCTCTTTTTTGCTGGAAACCCTCTTTCTTGCCATTTGTCTTTCATATTTGTGTTGGAAACCCTCATTTTTGGGTTCGATCTATGATCTAAACCCTTTTTTTGGTATTTTCTTTGTTGGAAACCCTCTTTATTGCCATTTCTTTTCCTGGTGTTGGATCTATGTTTGAAACCCTCTTTTTAAGCCCTTATTCTGTGTTCCAATAGTGTAGGGAACCCTCTTTTTTTTATTTTCTCCATTTCAGTTCATTGGCTTGGATTTAAGGGTTCGGATTTAGGCATTTGAGTTTATTGGATCTGATTTATTGTCTGTGAGCAAAATGTTTGTGATCCAATAAACCGAGATTCTCATACTTGTTGATTGTTTGTCTGTGATGCCCAATACTGTTGTTTAATCTCTGGTTTGCTTTCCTTTGTTTTGCAGGTGGTCACCCTCGCATTTCATTTCCATTTCCAAGAACTATTCCATCATTTTCAAGGTAATCAACACTCACAGTTATTTTATTTTTCCTATTTAGGTAGATGTGCTTGTGTTGTTTGGATGTGCTTGGATGGATGGATGGTTTATGGAGGGGTTGTTTATGGATGGATGGGTTATGGATGGATGGTTTATGGAGTTGTTGTTTAAGGATGGATGGTTTGTGGAGGGATAGTATATGCATGGTTGAATGGTTTATGGAGGGAGTGTGTATGGGTGGATTGATGGTTTATGGATGGAAGTGTTTATTCTTATTGTGTTGTTTGTGATTATGTTGATTGTTTTTTTTTATTTTGTTTAAGATGCCTTATTTGTGATTGTGTTGTATTTTCCATTGAGTTATTGAGTTCTTATTTAGAGTAAGATGCCTCGTCGTCCTACAAGGAGGAAGAAAGAGTTGATGCGAAGAGCTGAGTTGAAGCGTAGTAATGAGCTAGTTGGGCAAGCAGTCGCACTACTAATGGCTGGTACTGCTGCTATGTTAGTACTTTGGAAAGAGTACTACGAAAGTATCTTCTCAGAGCTCCATATGAAAGCAATTACTTCACGCGTCGTACGTTCATTTCCTTTGTCATCGATTCAAATGAACATTGCCATAACTTGCTACGGATGAACGTCACCTGCTTTCGTCAATTTGTCGAAATATTTAAACGGGCGGGAACCCTGGAAGATACAATCCATTGTAAAGTGGAGGAGCAAGTTGCAATCTTCTTGCATATTATAGCACATAATCAGAGGGTTCGAACTATTCGAGCATGTGCTAGACGTTCAGGGGCGACTGTTTCGACGTATTTCAACAAAGTACTAAAGGCAATTTTGGGTTTGCAAGATTTCTTCATCAAACCACCGACAGGTGAGACACCATCGCAGATTGAGGGGAATCCAAGGTGGATGCCATATTTCAAGGATTGTATCGGTGCAATAGACGGGACATACATACGTGCTAAAGTACGTATTGAAGAAAAACCAGCCTACTTTTGTCGTAAGCATTTTATAGCTCAAAATGTTTTGGCGGCCTGTGACTTTGACCTAAAATTCACGTATATCTTAGCCGGATGGGAGGGTTCGGATTCCTACTCGAGAGTGTTAGCGGATGCATTAACAAGGGCTGACAAGATTTCACTTATTCCAGGTACATTGTATATGACATAGTTACATTGTAGTAAACAAGTTCCCACTTATTACTAGTTGCTGATATAGAATCTTTATTTATTTGTAGGAAAGTTTTACCTCGCCGATAGCGGGTACCCTCTCTTACGACATTTCATTACCCCGCATCGTAAGACCGCATACCACCTAAGTGAGTGGAGCGGGCGGCGTCCACGGACTAGTAATGAGTTGTTCAATCATAGACACTCATCCTGTCGAAATGTCATTGAACGCACATTTGGCGTCTTGAAGAAGCGTTTCAATATTCTTAATGAAGAAGCAATGTACAATATTAAGAAGCAGATTGACATCTTCTTGGCATGTTATTGCATCCATAATCATATTCGGCGTTTCATACCTAATTATTCAATACTAGAAGATGTGGACAACTTTCTAGCTGGACAACTCTTGCTACAAACTGTGGAAGATGAGGACATACCACGAGATCCTCCTCAATTAAGGGATGATGACAAAAGAGCAGGAGAGGAAATTAGAAACACGCTTACCATACAGATGTGGAATGATTTCAGTAGACGTCATTGACGTTAGGGGATTATAGTTTCACTCCATATATGGTTGGAGTAATTTTGTTATGTTTTGATAGTTGTATGACTCTTTTACTGTTTCGAGTAACTTTGTTATGTTCTGATGGTTGTATGTGTGTTTATTCAAGTAACTCTGTTGTTATTAGTGTGATGGATTAAAATTTTGAAGGAAGATAGTAGCTAGTTGTTTTGGATGATGTATGTTGTATTTTTTTATGCTTTGATGATGTATGTTGTAACTTTGTTATGTTTTGATGGTTGTATGTTGTAACTTTGTTATGTTTTTTTATTCAAGTTGTTATATGGATGTATGACTCCTAACAAACATATATGTGCATATTGAATCAGAATGACAACTGAGCCACAAACCTCCCAGAAGAGGGGGAAGAATATCATTTGGAATGACCAAATGGACAAAGTGCTCGTAGATACCCTTCTAGTTCAAATCGCAGAGGGGTACAAAATCCCAAACGGTTTTAAGGATCATGCTTAAGTAGCTGCAGCCACTGCAATGAATGCCTTTTTCAACCTCCAACTCAATTAGGAGCACATAAAAAACCGCATCAAGACTATGAAATAAACATACAAGAGTGTTTGCATCATCCTCAGTAGAAGCGGTTTTGGTTGGGACAATGACACCAAAATGGTCACCTGCGAGAAAGAGGTCTACGATGACTACATCGCTGTAAGGAACGCTTCCTCTCAAGATACAATCTTCTTATAGTAATACCATATCCAATATCTTCTTATTTTTTATGCTCCTTGTCACAGGCTCATCCAAAACATAAGAAACACTTCACTACCCATCATGTTTTGCATGACGATATGTGCAAAATCTTTGGAGATGAGTTCCCGAAAGGGGTCAGGTCTAGGACGCATGAGAATCTAAGCATAGCAAGTTCGCAGCCAGTCAGTCTTGATGACATTGGGGATGACTTTGCAGATGACCATACCCCCATGTCTCAACACCCACTATCTCCAGAAACAGATCCCATTAATGGTGGTAGTGAGACATCTCCCTTAAGACGGGCTGGTACCAGACTACAGAGGACTCGTCAAGGTGGGGCACATTTGGACAATATGTCGCATCTCTCAACAAGCATGGACAAGGTTGCCGATGCCCTCACAGGTGCGCGTGCCCCTACTTACCTTGCACAGCTTTGTGAAGCTGTTAGAGGGGTTGGCGGTTTTTCGCAGGATATCTTGTTGAGGACCACAGAGAATAGAGTTCCTAAGGTGTTCCTAAGGTGTCACCTCATATAGCTTATATGAGGTGGCGCTCACAAAACATAAGGGGCCCACATTTTTAGGGCGATCCAAACCACTCATTTGAAAGGCCCTTAGATGGATATGGTGCCTACAAAAAATCAGGTCCATAGGATCATCCTACCCCTTCCATTTATAGAGGTTAAAAATGGGCAGATTTATGGAGGTCTATACCCATCCATTTCAACCTCCACAAATGGAAGTGTTAGGATGATCCTATGAAGTTGATTTTTTGGGCACACCCTATCTTTGCGAGGGCCTATCAAATGAATGCTTTGGATCATCCAAACAAAGTGGGCCCCTTATGTTTTTAAGCGCCACCTCATATAAGCTATATGAGGTGACACCGTAGGAACTCTATTCTCTCTCTCTCTCTCTCTCTCTCTCTATATATATATATATATATATATATATATATATATATATATATATATATATATATACTAGTAAAAAACCCCATGCGATGCATGGGCCGACAAAGAACTGTACGGACTACATCATTTGGTCCAAACCGTCCATGTGATGGAACACAACATCAATAGGTTGTGCCCGTAAAATCATTTACATAGGCTGATCCTAGCCCTCCAATCTATAGAGGTTTCTATAATCTGTTGTTCGTCTGAAGGTGCCCGGAATTTGTAAATATTTTTACAGGTGTGCGAAATTCTTAATACCCTCAAAAAATTAATAAGGAAAAGTAGTTTTTTCGTAATTGTCATATTTTGATACCTCTTCTTTGTAGTTTTTTCCGTAATTGTCTTATCCAGGTACCCATTGTCCGTAATTTCCCTCCCAAACTTTACTACGTAATGATTATTATTGCTAGCTTCGTTCTTTATTGCTAGCATCCTTTCAAGAAATAGTATTTTCGTGCAGTTTTTCATCACATCTAATAAGACAAATCTCTGAATACATACAATTGTAAAGGATGGGCGAGACATAGCATTTGGAGAAGGTGGCTAGTGAACATTCATACCTTTTTTACCCTCACAGATAGTATGTACAGATATGTGGGGAGGGCAAAAAATGGTAAAAATCATCCACATTGACGTGTTAAATGGACAAAATTCTCTCCTTTTCTCTTCTGCTATATAGTAGTAGATATATATATATATATATATATATATATATATATATATATGTGGACCCCGATCCGAGAGAGAGGTGGGGGACGAGCCCCCAACGGCCTCTGGATCATCCACGTGTGAAGGAGAACTCTACCAAGGAACTCTCGAAATGGTGCCACCATCATAGCATAGCACAAGTGGCGATATAAAAGAGATACCTCTCGATTCGGGAATAAATCCGGATTCGAGACATACCTAAACAAACTCAGAGTCGCCATCCATGGTATACGGCCATGGATCCTTAAACAAATATGCTCTGTATACCATGGATAATCAGAAATAAATGGGTTCGTGCCTGATTACGAATGGAGAAGGTCCGAAGAGTACCCCCAATTCGCCCGAGTGCGAACACTTGGTCTCTTATGCCATTTTTATTAATTCCAAAGAATTTTGGGCAAAATCATGTGAAATGGGAACAATCCTCAGGAGTCGTCTACTTAAGCATGCATTTTCTGAGAATAGAAATAATAAGCACACAAAAAATAAATGAAAGAAAGAAGTGTCACCTAAGCACTGCTAGATTTTGACTGTCATACCTAATAGGTGTCTAAGTTTAGGTGTACAGACACATGCACGCTACAGCTAAAGGTATAAGGTCAAAACAAGATATAGCAAATATGATAGGCAGAATAAGCAGGACAATAAAATAAGCAAGTAAATGAGACATAATGAGCAGTGAAAGTGATAAAGTATAAAAAGAAATACAGCTAAGCATATAAATAAGAAATAATAAACAAAAATAAGTAAAGAGTTATAACTAAGCATGTAAGTGATCAAATAAGAAAATAATTTCAATCTAAAAGAAAACACACAAGAAAAATGATAACCACAAATACAAAACTCTAAAAAGAAACATTAACAACAAATCCTAAGGTTCTAAAATTGTCCTCGACTCTTGGATGGTCTGATATTCATCCAAGCGGCCTACGTATTCCCGCCTCCACAAGAATCAGAGGGACGTAGTTCTTCGTGCCTATTCTAAGCTATGATGCCTAAGACACCTAGACCTCTATCCTAGACTTGACCTAAAAGACCAAACTAGTTATTAAAGATTTTTTCACGATTATTTATATTCCAGTGGATTGTGGATTTTAGGACACCTTATATGCCCTAACTAAATACAGATTAGCCCTAAGCTAATGCAGGTGGTTCCTATATCCTATATGTAACTAGGCTGTGTGCCATAAGGAGAACAATGGGATCTAACGCGTTCTAAACCTAGTCATCAGTCAGCGATGTGAATCGCCAACTGACCAAACGGAGGCGTTCCTATAACTCTAGGACAAACTTCTAACTCTAAAGCAAACACACAACCACCAAAACACTCTACCTAGGACATACTCCTAACTCTAGAGGAAGAGCTTTTTGGAAAAAATAAGTTTTTAAAAGATTTACAAAGTTTGGCTGAACTTGGGATAAAGATCCCAAGCTGCACTACGTACCTCGTGGGAGAGGATCTTCCAAAAGAAGAAGGCAAGCAAGATAATGAAACTGAGAGAGCCATATACTATGATAAAGGGTTTTCTAAAAGATTTAGAGAATCTTCTAAAAGAAAAGAAAATAAAGGGAAACACTATATGGACTAAGCTAGTCCCCTAATGATGGGCTTAGGATGACTCCTTCATCGCCCCTGAATTCGAAAGTTGAAATAGGGCTAAAAGACCTTTATCTTTATTCACAATTGTAATCCCTACAAATGAACCAGAGAATTAAACTCACTCTCAACTCCTCTTAAGCATATGGCTCAAAACCTTGTAATAAAAAATAAATTGATCTGATATAACAAAAATACAATGGATGCACTTAAAGAAATATTCCAGTTATATTTCATTTATAGCATCTACAAACCTAAACTAACTAAAGGCTAAACAATATACCATGATTATGTTTCATAATACTCTCATAATAATCTTTGGAACTATTCAATCATTTACATTATATGACTATCAAAACTTATGATACACTGAGAGTAATCATAAAATGAAATTATGTCTAATAACCATAACAGGCCTTAGCATCCATTGCATATTAAAAGAAAATTACACCTGTCCAAATTTATAGCTTTTCTACAGATGTATGGGTGTAGATTTAAATAATAGGTTTACATCATTTTACATAACATACATCATTTTCAAAAAACATTTATAAGAAGTGTATCTATTACCAATATTCATAGCTCAAAATGTAAGTCAAATATTTTGGTAGCAAACAAACATATACTGGGAATTCCAAATTGACAAAAAAATAACTATAGACTCACTTCTGTTCATTGACATACCTATATTATAGAAAAAATAAAAATGCAACGGTCACAAACAGATAATCATTTTACATTCATCCCCTTAAAAATATATAAAAGCCCAGCTTCAAAGAAGGAATTAATCTCTATGCTTGTCTATTAACATCTTTTTATAATAATATATATTGTCTACCCTCCTCGATTTGTAACTCAAGCAATATAAAACTTTAACATCTGATAACCCAAATAAACATGAAACATTCAAAATTCATACGTGTACATGTTACTATATTAATAAAATCTTTTGAACTGCTTAAAATATAATACCTGACCAAAGAAATGTGACTTACGACTACAACCATGTTAACCTGAGTGTGTAATAATTACAATAAAATAAAATAATAATAATAATATAAAAAAATCAACTACTACCTATAAATACATGAAACAATATTCATAAAGGTGATTCTCATACATTCCACTATTATTACTATTATTCTCACCTATATAACACAAGCATTTGGAACAAATAATTTCGATAGGAGTCAGGAGAATATCTATCAATGAAAGTCCAATCATGTTGGAAAATAGAGGCCATATACCTTGTATTTATAACCGTATTTTGATATAATCAATAGAGCAAACTCTGTAATTGTGTTTTATGGTCTACATGTACTGTGTATAAGATAAGAGAAATTATTTCCATCCAAAAGATGAACAATTTGACACCTTTTCACATGCATCAACCAATATACCTATTTGAGCTATACTCTTTTCAAAGTACAGGTAATCAGTTAAGCCATACTCATTAAAATACAATGCATTTGTTATCATTTTCATATATTAGCTAAGTTATATGCCATCCAAATATATTCCAATCAATATCATTTCTCATGTTTCTTAGAAAATTCATTTCATCTAGCATAATATTCTCTCCATGTGTTTACTCAACAGATAAGCTAAACAAAGCATTAGTACATCAGAACATACTCAATTTATCAAGTCATATCAGAACAAAACCAAATGGAGCTATGTATTCAACACTGATGAGAATTGTATATTCTGCTATACCATACCCTGTGCAGGTTTATATGTCAAATAAAGAAATGTTATCATGCTCAGACTCATGATTCTGATAGAAACCAATGGTCTTAGACACAGTACTCATCATACCATCAGTTTTATTAAAGCCACCCACACACAACACCTACTCAAGTTAAAATTATTTCAACTGGCATAAAAAAAATTTTTACTTCCGAGATTGAAATAGTAATAGGACTGACCCCCATGCAATTATTCAAAATGTGAAAATTTCTACCATCAGCTTGCTATAAAAAACATCAACTGTAAAAATTCCAAAATCAAAATAAGCAACTATCAAGCTATAAAATATCTCATAACCTACCCATTATAAGAACCAAAGACTCTTCAAAAGAATTTATCTAATGTTGAAATGGAAACATAAATCATTCATAAGTTCCTGTTAAAAATCCTCTCACAGAATACCAACTAATTTTGACCACTATCAGAATATACTCTATATAGATGAAAATGAGAAATTTATAACATAACAATGACTAGCATCTCCTTATAACAATAAAAATTAAAGTTTCATATCTATAGAAATAAGTCGATTACATAAACCAAAATTTTGAAGTCCTACCATTATACCCTGCTTGAAGTAACAAACAACTATAGCACAAAAGTCTCATTACTCTTTTTAAAAAAAAAAAAAAAAAAATTTATTATAATTGTGGGATTTTGCAGGTGGCATGTGAAGAGTTGAGAAAGAGTCAACTATTCCTTAAACTCTTAGAAGCTATTCTAAAAATAGGGAACCGAATGAACATGGGCACTAACAGGGGAGAAGCCATAGCCTTCAAGCTCGATACACTGCTAAAGCTAGCAGATGTAAAAGGAACAAATGGAAAGACAACACTACTCCACTTTGTAATCCAAGAAATTATCAGATCACAAGGTTCAAGTTCAGACAATAAACCACTTGAAGATCTTAAAAACAAAGGAAAGGTTGAGGAAGAATTCAAGAAGCAAGGCTTACAACTTGTGTCTGGACTGAGTAGAGAACTCAGCAATATTAAGAAATCAGCTGGGATGAACTCAGATGTCTTGCATAGCTATGTTTTGAAACTCAAAATGGGTCTTGAGAAAATCAATCTAGTTTTGCACTATGGGAAATCCAATACTAAAGGGAAGTTCTTTGAGGCAATGAAAGCATTTCTTCGCAAAGCCCAAGAGAAGATCATTCAAGTGAAGGTTGAAGAGGAGAAAACTTTGTCCCATGTAAAAGAAATTACTGAGTATTTTCATGGGAGCACTACCAAGGAAGAAGCTCATCCTTTTTAGAATATTCATGATTGTGAGGGACTCTCCTAGAAAAATGATTTTCAACAGCAACAATAGTTTTAGTGAAAACTGATCATTCAAAACTATGATCTAAGGGATTCCATTCAATCCTTTTAAAAAAAAATTCAAATAGCTTATCTTGACAAAAACATAGCATTACAGAAATCATCCTAGATTTTTCAAAGATTTTTCAAGCAAAACAAAAATTCATTTGAGAATTTTTTTTATCGAAGTGTTAATAAAGAGAACATCGAAATGCCCGAATTTCAAAATCATAACACAACAATTCCTATGTTTGAATAGAAATGTATTCCTAATTGATGAAAATTGGAGACAATACACATGTCATGGTGAACTCAATCCACTCTCTTCTATTCATACTAGCGTTAGCACTCCCCTGTTAGACATGATCTTTCAATCTCAACTAGCTCAAGTAATTGAAAACATAAAAAACTAATGTAATTTTCATAAAATAGTAGTGCCAACATTATTTAACAACTCCTACCAGAGCTAAAAAGAATACAGAAATCAAACTTGTACAATTACTAGAGCATAACAATGTCTGCATCTATAAGCACAACACTACTATAGATGTTATCATATTTTGACCACATCAAAACATTTCATCCCACTGAATTCAAAGCTTGAGCAAACAGATTCAAATAATACATTGTAACTTGAAGAAAAATCAAGATTTATTTACAAATTTTACTTCCTAAAAGAACCAGATTGATTAGAATAGAAATAATTGGAAATTCCAAACCCACAGACAAATGAAGTGTTGAAACAGATTCCAAACTTAATTAACGAGTTCATTCTCATACACTCCAAAATCCTAAAGAGAAAAATTCAAATAGAAAATGATAAATTGAATTTGCTACAAATCTTCTCAAGTAGGAATTTCATCTCCTTGATCATAAGGTGATATTAATATTACAACTTAATTACATTACAGACACAAAAATTACTGAAATTATTTTTTTGATTACTTCACAAACTTCATCAACTAACAACAAAAATTAGAAATCAGGATATAACAGTGCTAATACATTAAACATGTACCCTAATCTTTAAACAACTTTACCTTTAAACTATGTTATCTTTAAATGAAATTTTAAACATCTATTGAAGAATCAAGACTTGGAAACTAGAATGTCTGAAATTAGCTTGAGATTTAAAAAAAATCATATGTAAATACCTGTTGGAATGAATACAATTTTCTGGCCTTGTCCTTTTTCTTTGCAATTGTGTAAGCACAACTTCAAAAAAAGGATCTTCAGCTCTTGATCTGTCTTTAGCTTTTCCCAAATTTGTCTAGATGATTGAATCGCACAAAATGAAGAATTTGATTCCAAAAGAAAGATAAAGAAAGGAAAGTTTAATGCTGAGATCTAAAACTTCTAGGCTAAGAATCTTACATTTGAAGATGTTAGGGTTTGAAAGAAGGTTTATAAAGGCTAAAGCTAGGGTTTGAGAGCTTGAACTAAGGATTAAGAGCTGAAAATGATGAAAAGGACAAGGAAATCTAGCAAATTGAAAAAAGAAGAAGTGGCCGGAGCTTAGCCGAAGAAGAAAGAAGGTAAGGATTTTAGGGTTTCAAGTTCTAAATCTAGGGTTTCAGAGAGGGTTTGATAGTGCATAAGATGAAGGAAATGATGATCTTCATGAATTAGAAGAATCGATCGGAAGCTTGCCGAAATCCGGCCAAAGATTTGGCCGGAGAAGAAGATTTTTGGTCGGAGGATTAAGGTTTTCTCTCGGTTCTTCTTTCTGCTCGTTCTCCCCTCTGGATAAAAAAAAAACTTTGATGCCCACGAAAATAAGACTTAAGTGCATATTTATAGGATTTTTGGGAATTGATATCAGCACACTGAGTGGATGAGGTGCTCGGAAAGTTGATAAGGTGCGCGAAATATTGATAGGAGCACAAATTTCCGTGTCCTATTCAGAATTCGGATTTACACTATACAGGATAATTCACCCCCTTTTCTGCATTTGTACTACGACATGGCTTGGCTCGTTCGCTAGGCAAAGGTTCTCGGATTTCGACGAAATTTCGCAGAGACCTTGGTGGGACCCTAAGCTACCATGAGATGAAATTTGAGACCCTAACTCACTGATTTGATGGGATTATTCACAAACATGGCAAATAGGGGTTCGGTCAAAATGGGGTGTCTACAATTATATATATATATATATATATATATATATATATATATATATATATATATATATGAGAAAAGTGTTTCTAAGCAAGTGTTTAGGGAGCTCCCTAAGCACAAGTGACTTAAAAAGCCACCGATTGGTCGCTTTTTGTGGACCCCGCAGAGGTGGACCCCGCAGAGGTGGACCCGCCATACGAACCAATCGGTGGCTTTTTAAGCCACTTGTGCTTAGGGAGTTCCCTAAGCACATGATTAGAAACACTTCTCTCTCTCTCTCTCTCTCTCTCTCTCTCTATATATATATATATATATATATATATATATATATATACACACACACACACACACACACACACACACACAAGTAAAAAATCCCATGCGATGCACGGGCCGACAAAGAACTGTATGGACCACATCATAGGTTGATCCATCCCGTCCATGTGAGGGAACACAACATCAATAGGTTGTGCCTGTAAAATCATTTCCATAGGCTGATCCCAACCCTCCAATCTATAGAGGTTTCCATAATTAAAAAAGCATAAAGGAGGGGGGTAGGATTGAAAATATGTGGGTTGAATGGATGCCTTTGTTAAAAAAGGTCAAAAAAGTGATGTGCAATTCCATTAGAATTTTGAGAGAAATTCAAATAATTCTCTCATTTTCTCTTCTGCTATATAGTATACTAGTAAAAAAAACCCCTTGCGATGCACGGGCCGACAAAGAACTGTACGGACCACATCATAGGTTGATCCAAACCGTCCTGTGATAGAACACAACAGAAATAGGTTGTGCCTGTAAAATCATTTCTGTAGGCTGATCCTAGCCCTCCAATCTATAGAGGTTTCCATAATATGTTATTCCTCTTAAGTTGCCCGGAATTCGTCAATATTTTTAAAGGCGTCCTGAATCCGTAGTATTATGTAATATGTTCACAAAAATCCGTAGTATTATGTAACATATGTACCCAATCCGTAATTTTGCAAATAAAAAACGTCACTATGTTGACTTTGTCCTCTTTTTTATTACAAAAGCATAAAGGACGGGGGTATGATTGAACTTATGTGGCTTTAATGGGTGCCTTTGTTAAAAAGCATAAAGGAGCGGGTAGGATTGAAAATATGTGGGTTGAATGGGTGCCTTTGTTAAAAAAAGTCAAAAAAAGTGATGTGAAATTCTATTAGAATTTTGGGAGAAATTCAAGTAAAAAAAAGTGATGTGTTATTCTATTAGAATTTTGGGAGAAATTCAAATAATTCTTTCCTTTTCTCTTCTGCTATATAGTATACTAGTAAAACACCCCGTGCGATGCACGGGCCGACAAAGAATTGTACGGACCACATCATAGGTTGATCCAAACCGTCCATGTAATGGAACACAACATAAATAGGTTATGCCCCCAAAATCATTTCCATAGGTTGATCCTAGCCCTCCAATTTATAGAGGTTTTCATAATATGTTGTTCCTCTTAAATCGGATGGTTAAGATCACCCAATAGATTTTTTATTACAAAAGCATAAAGGAGGGGGTAAGATTGAAATTATGTGGCTTTAATGAGTGCCTTTGTTAAAAAGTATAAAGGAGGGGGTAGGATTGAAAATATGTGGGTTGAATGGGTTCCTTTGTTAAAAAAAGTAAAAAAAAGTGATGTGTAATTCTCATAGAATTTTCAAATAATTCAAAAAATCCTTTCCTTTTCTCTTCTCCTATATACTAAAAAACCCCGTGCGATGCACTGGCCGACAAAGAACTGTACGAACCACATCATAGGTTGATCCAAACAGTCCATGTGATGGAACACAACATCAATATGTTGTGCCCGTAAAATCATTTTCATAGGCTGATCCTAGCCCTCCAATCTATAGAGGTTTCCATAATTAAAAAAGCATAAAGGAGGGGGGTAGGATTGAAATTATGTGGCTTTAATGGGTGCCTTTGTTAAAAAGCATAAAGGAGTGGGTAGGATTGAAAATATGTGGGTTGAATGGGTGCCTTTGTTAAAAAAAGTCAAAAAAGTGATGTGTAATTCTCATAGAATTTTGGGAGAAATTCAAATAATTCTCTCCTTTTCTCTTCTGCTATATGGTATACTAATTGCAGTCCCGAGCGATGCACAGGGCGGAAAAAATTAAATTAATAATAAAATTTATTAAAAGCATATAGGTGTGCAAGAAGAAAATGAACAAATTGCTTAATGAATACCATAATGAAACATGGAAACTTTGGAAAGCTAAGAGATGTTTCAGAAGAAAACTATTGGATTATCCCTACGTGAAGTATTGCTTTATTGTATTGCTAAAAATAAGGCAGTCAATGGTGACCTTTCCTATTCTACTGAAATACTTACTATTAATTATGGGGCTTATGTGATTAAACACAAAGGAAAACAAGGAGGAGAAAGCAGAAACAAAAAAAAACGGGATACATAGATGCATGCAGATTTTTAGGAAGTGGCTTTCGGAATTTATCTATTACATAAACGGCCCTGATTGCTCGTTAATTGAGATTTTAGAAAGCTTTGTAATATACGGGATGGAGAGGGGCTGACAAGTGGCACCCCCACGGCTTAGATTAATTTCCTTATTGATGTTATTTTTTATTATAGAGGAAAAATAGGCGTTAAAGGGTTAGAGAAAATAGGCGTAGAATATATATTAATTAGGCGAGGAAAATGAAAAATTCGGTTTAGTTTTTTTCTAGTCGGTACGTTTGGACCATATGAAATAACAAAAGGGAAATGTAAAAATAAATAAATTACCTCGCAATAATTTGTTGTGGGGAGAGAGATTTAGGGCAACGAAGTAGAAACGCTAATGAGTGAAAGAGTGATTTTAGGAATATTTGTGATACGTTTTGGATTTCTTTCTATCTATATAAAGACTCTTTATTTACATTCTAACCGTTTGAATAAAACGTTTGTGACGTTTTGGAATAAAACGTTTTGGATTTGTGATATGTTTGTGACGTTTGAAATCGGTAACCGAATAAAACGGTTATTAGCAGAAGAGAATAGGAGAGAATTATTCAAATTTCTCTCAAAATTCTAATAGAATTACACATCACTTTTTTTGACCTTTTATAACAAAGGCACCCATTCAATCCACATATTTTCAATCGTACCCCCTCCTTTATGCTTTTTAACAAAGGCACCCATTAAAGCCACATAATTTCAATCCTACCCCCCTCCTTTATGCTTTTTTAATTATGGAAACCTCTATAGATTGTAGGGCTAGGATCAGCCTATGGAAATGATTTTACGGGCACAACCTATTGATGTTGTGTTCCATCACATGGACGGTTTGGATCAACCTATGATGTAGTCCATACAGTTCTTTGTCGGCCAGTGCATCGCACGACGTTTTTTACTAGTGTGTGTGTGTGTGTGTGTGTGTGTGTGTGTATATATATATATATATGAGGAAACTGTTGGTGCGCTTAAGTTCACCAAGCTTATGGTGCGCTTAAGCGCCAAATCACATGGGGGCCCACTTTGTTAGGATGATCCAAAGCATTCATTTGAAAGGCCCTTACATAGATGGGGGTGTACCAAAAATCAGCTCCATAGGATCATCCTAACCCATCCATTTGTGGAGGTCAAAATGGACAGACATTGTTTGTCCACAAATCTGCCCATTTTTGTCCTCCACAAATGGAGGGGTTAGGATGATCCTATGGAGCTGATTTTTGGTACACCCCCTATCTACGATAGGGCCTTGCAAATGAATGGTTTGGATCACCACAGAAAATGTGGAACCCATGTGATTGGGCGCTTAAGCGCACCATAAGCTTGGTGAGCTTAAGCGCACCAACAGGTTCCTCTATATATATATATATATATATATATATATATATATAGAGAGAGAGAGAGAGAGAGAGAGAAAAGTGTTTCTAAGCACGTGCTTAGGGAACTCCCTAAGCACAAGTGGCTTAAAAAGCCACCGATTGGTTCGTATGGCGGGTCCACCTCTGTTGGGGTCCACAAAAACCTATGGTGAGCTTAAGCGGTTAACCTCAGGAAAGTTACATGCGGTGGTGTGTTATAAGGATTCCCATTGGCTGAAAGATGTGGGCCCTTGTGTGCTGAAAAAACTTAAAACGCAAGTTCAAAATGACAGTCGAACCCTTATATTTCATACGGTTTCAATTTTTTTGGCATTCAAGTCCCCCGTAAATTGTAAAAACCGGGAATCTAGGGTTTTATGCGCTTCTCTTCTCTGCTTCTCTCTTTCTTCCAAATGATAGTCCAATCTAGGGTTTATCCTTTTGCTTTCTCTCCATTTCTGTCATTTTATTTCTCCTTTTCCTCCTTTGCTTTTAGGGTTTCTTTCCCACTCCAGTTTCTTTCTGTTTTTTTAACTCTTTAACTTTTTATTTGGTGCAACAGTTTAACATTGAAGGACAAGGCAAGATGGCTCGGATTGGGGAGTAAGGATGATGAGTATGAGAGCAGATCAGGAAGCGACGGTGGATCGGGCGATGATCAAGATGATAATCCACCGAGGAAGAAGATATATCATCGCCACACACCTCATTCATTGTGAATCAACTTGTTAACTACAGTGCAGAAACAAGCATGGTCGAAGTCTCATTCATTGTCCTGTTCAAAATTCAGAGATATCTGATTTTGTATTTTTTCCATTCCAACAGAGACCTTGTGAAGGGGATGTTTTGCTTGTTTGGGAATTATTTGATGTGGTGGCTCTATTTTTTCCCCTCAATAATGTGTTATGACTCTATTAAACATTCATTGTCCTCATTGTCCTGTTAATCATTTTACAATTCAATCTTTTTTTGTTTGATAGTATCTTTAAAACCTTGTTGATGAGTGTCTCTTTAAAACCTTGTAACATCCAAGGAGGATTGCAAAATTTCGAACCAAAATCTTTCCTTATTTAAATGAAGGGAATATATTCCATTTCTTTTCTTCCCTAGGAGTGAATGCAAGTGATATATTCCATCCCTTTTCTTCGCTGGGAGTGAAGCGAAGTGATATATTACATCCCTTTGCTTCTCTAGGCCAGCCCCACTCATCTATTAATGAGTGCCCTTTTACACTGCAAAGGGGTGGCCCAAGGAAGAAAAGGAGATGAATTTATCATTTCCCAGTAGTTTATTTATGACTGCCTAATTAAAAAAAGAGGAAATACATGCGATCCCTGGCTTAGGACCTAATTGTTTTGGTCTTCTTCTTATGTTGTTCAGAGATCTACAATTGTTAATCAATTTGGGCTCAAAATGGGTATTGAAGACAGCCTCAGATGAATTAAATAATAGAAGGCTCAATCAGCTACCCCTCTTGTAGGCTATATTACACCTGCTTTGTACATAACCAACCATCAGACAACAAAACGAATATCCTATTTTGGATACAACCTGATCGAATCTAAAACCTGTAACAACCTGTCATTCATATACAACCTGTTGAAATGTAAAACCTGATCCTTACATCATATAGATATAACGATAACATAAAACTTAAATACACATTAAAGTTCAATTACAGAATGTCAGAAGATGTACAAATTGGATTCTCTCTACTCTAAATTATACAAAATAACTTGCTAATCCACTAATGCGAGTCATTTTCATTGAAATAGCCTTCAGATAGCCTTCAAGGAGCCTTCAAAACAAATCCTCGAGCAGCCTTGGAGCTTCATCATCCATTCCATGGCACTTGTACTACCTGCATTGAGTAAGCAACCAGAAAAAAAAAACTATCTCTCTAATCAACAGGTTGTACATTTCAATGGTTCTCAAATTCTGAAACATACAGGGACTAAATAGAAATCTAATAATGGACTCAAAAGTACATTGTTCAACCTAATAATCAGTTTTGGACAAAACAATATGTTATTTTCTTTATCATAAATTTGACTACAATAAATCAATGGTTCTCAAAATCCAAAACAGAGTAGCATTCAAATAAGGAAAACAAAACTTTATTTTGATTTTTTTTAACGATGGCACAAAAGAGCAATATCACATAACTAGAGACATATCACATACCTAGCTAAATGAGCAATATCTGGATGCAATATCTTCTTCTTCCTCCTCCTCCCCCTCCTCCCTTGTACTCATCTCTTCCAGTATACGCATCTATAGGCAGAAATAAACATTAACTCACATGGTTTAAAAATTTGCAACATAAAAGAAGACAATCATTACATTTGTAAATTAAAAAAAAAAGCCTCCAAACCTTCTGTTTCTTTTGTTTTTGTTCATCCTTTACTTTCTTCTCACAAGTTGTCAAATAATGACCCATTTTCCCACAATAAGAGCACTTCAGTTTTTTTGGTTCTTCTTGGGAGGTCTCAATTGAAGATTCCATCCATGAAGCAATCTTCGGGCGGCTCTTGGTCTTCACAACTGGTGGGTCTCGCATAGTTATCTCCGGTATTTGACTACAAACAAAGTTCAACTGCACTTGGCTGCCAATGATTTCTGACTAACTTTGCTTATCTTTCTTCTTTTGATTGACTTTCACCAACAATTCATCGCACATTTCTTCCATCTTGTTGAAAAGAGTCTCATCATTATAAGATTCCTTGTCCAGTCTTCATTGTTTTGCCTTTAGACACCACCTCCTTAACGGAGTTACGCCCTTTGCCCTACCTTGTTTCCTTGTAGGAACTGTCCATCTCCTAAATATGTAACTCTCAGGAATAACAGTTAAAAACTTCTTCTCGAATATTTTAAGTATAGGTCTGCATAATATACCTGAAGTCTCGAACATCACGCAGTCACAAGTCGCATTTACAGATTCGGCATCACTATATAGAACACTATGTCCTTTTTTGGTTTCAAAATCACCATCCATGCGTACTACATTGTATGTTGTGACATTCCCATCCTTCCTAAGCTTCTTACACCAATAATCATAACTTCTCTTTAGCTCTGCCTGAAATAGCCCAAAAATAGCCCTTGTATAGTATTTTCCAGCCTCATTTTCCAATGGGCTTAGTATTATCATTGTAGCCTTTGAATTTTTCGACTTAAAATCTTCCTCTGTTTCCTTCCTATGATGGTCAACAAGCGCTTTCTCGTATTGCTCTAGGAAATCATGCAGAGAAGTCTTTTGGTTTACAAAACCATCGAAGTAAGCATTGATGCTTTCACTGCGCTGACTAGAAGTCATCCCTGCAGTGAAAGTACCTCACCAATATGCCGGCACCCAATGAATCCTAAGCTCCAACAGCTTGGAAAGCCAATGCTTCTCATCAATCTTATGCTTCTCAACTAATTTAGCCCATTCAATCTCACATTCATCTATTTCATTTGAGTAAAACCAAAGATTGTAGTCTTTCTGAAACTCACTCTCTGCCTCTCTCATTGTTGCAACATTCTCAACTAAGTGCCTGCCAATGTGCCATGAACAAAATCGGTGACGGGTATTTGGGAAGACAGTCTTAATCGTATTCCGCATTGCCCCACTCCTGGAGCTTTCCCATACATGCATGTGAGCCACTGCTTAAATAACCATGTGAATGTCTCCTCACTCTCATCAGCTAGGAGTGCACATCCGAACAGGATAGACTACCTGTGATGGTTGACTCTTGTAAATTGTGCGAAGGGCGTTAAATATCGGTTGGTCTTGTACGTCACATCGAACACAATAACATTACTGAAAGTAATGTAAGAATCTCTCGCCCTCGCATCCGCCGAGAACATGGACCTCCTCGTCCCATCTATGTCTAACTCTGTAGAAAAAAAGAAGTCTGGGTCTTCTGCTCGTCTCCGCTGGAAATGGTTGGCCACATTGACAGTGTCTTGGACCATATTGCTCTTCCTCTTTACTTTCAAATGGGATTGTACCTGGTTCGCCGAGAGAACACCTAGGTCTCTATCAAATACAACATTAACACTCTTCACAATACCGGCAAGCATCATCCCTATGCCATGGAAAGAATATATCAAATTCTTAACAGTCTTTGTCTTATGGAGTTGGTTATAAGAACGATGTAGGGATCTTCTAAGAGGAGAGGTAAGTTCATGGCAATGTTTGTCTTCAAAAGTTGTTACTAACCACTTCTTATCTCTTAATTTTATGACCATCATCGCTTCACAACCAACTCTGACAATGCGATGTTCCTTTACTTCCTTACCAGCACTTCGCTTGTCATTTGGAACTTTCTTTCCCTCCTTGTCACATACATATTTCCTAGAAATCACTTCTTCTATTAACCTTGACTTGGTTGTACTGGATTTTTGTACTCCAAAATCTTTAGCCAAACCATACGCATTATAACAATGATATGCGTCCTCACTTGTGTCAAATACCTGGCCAAGAAAAGGCTTATTTTCTACAGTCTTCTCGTCATTCCCATCACCGTCCACATCTACTACATTTTCTTCACCCCCACCAACCAAAATCAACCTATTTGCATCTACGTCACTGATTGTTAAGCCGCAAGAATGCGACACAGTATCATCGGCAAAGCCTGAGGACGTAGCACCAACATCTTCGATATGAAACCCACAAGCATGTGATGAAGAATCAGCCGTTTTTGGTATCTTAACACAACAAAGCGGACAAGACTTCAATTAATACATTACTATCAATTTTGATAACAGTTTTCTATTTCAAATGAGACCCTACCACATAGTCCTTTCCATGTTTCTTCATTGCTCACAATTTGGCTTTACCCACAGAAAAAATACAAGAGAACAATGCAAGATTCCAAATGGCCTTCGTAAGAAATTATACCAGCACTTTGTGTGCAGACTTTTGTGCAGACTTTTACTGGCATTCAAATCCAACCCATGTTCTATTAGGGTGTGATATGCCATTTCATTAGTAGTGTTGTAGAGTGCCAAGAAACATATCTTCATATACTGTGAAAGTTTGTCCATCATACTAACATCCCATCTGAAACAATTCTCATCAAATAATTGAAAGTATGAGAATTTTAAAAAGGGAGATGATAAATTTGCACCCCCTGTAGGATGATGCGCACCCCTTTAAAGTGAATTAGCATAAAAAGCGTTAAACTCCTACAGGGGTTGCGAATTTATCATCTTCCAATAAAAAAAAGTTGTGAAGATTAAGGGCCTCCATGGTTACCCTTATAAAAGATGAAGAAACATCACTTTAGCCATAAAAAAAATAGCACTAAACATTATTATGACAGAACACTATACACTAAATCTGCACTAGAGGATCCCAGGCTTTCAAAAGAGAATCAGAGATAACACAAAAAAAAAATATATCCAAACCATGATTTTAAATCAGAATCGTCTATCATCCACATAAATCATAACTTTACCAAAAAAAAAACACCTTGCCCAGTTGTGCCCAAAATATGAAAAGTGAATAGGTTGCACAAGAAGGTTGGGCACATAATTTAATTCCAACGATACTTAACTTATGAAAGAGATACCAATGACATATCACAACACCCAGTCTGTTTTGGATTTTTAGAACTGATTTTCAGTCCAAAACTGATGTCAGTAATAAGTTTTGGAGTCACAATTGGCTCTCAAAATCCCAAACAAAATACTACACTATGTGCCCACACAAAGATCTATCCTCAAAAAACTGAAAAGAACCCTGAAAACAACAACCATAAACCCTAAAAATAGCAACCCTCAAACAGAAAACCCTAAAGAACTCCCTAAAATTAGGGGTTTAAAGGGAAAAAAATGAATGAAAACAATAGCCTTAATCTCAAAAAAAAGGAAAAATAGCAAAATAGAAGTAGGGAAAGAGAGGACTGACCTTCGCATTCGTTTTGGATTGGGGAAGGCGAAGAGAGGGCGTAAGATCTACGGCTGAAAATCACCTCTATCTACTCTCCTTCGTACGTAGAAGAGGAGAAGTGAAGAAGCAATAGATAAACCCTAGGGTTTTGCGAGCCTCAGAGCCGTGGACGAAGAGGGAAGAGGGAGAACCATAGACGAAGAGGGAAGAGGTAAGAGGGAGAACCAGATAAACCCTCGCTTTCGTTTTCGCTTTCTCCAGAGAGGAGAGACACGATTGAGTTAAAATGTAAAAATGATGCGAATGTCATTTTATTTTTGTAAGTGAAAAAAGGGGGGCTTGGCTGTCTTTTTTGGTTTTTCGTTTTAAGATTTGTAGCTCAACTGGCCCTACATCTATCGGCCAATGGGAGGGGGTATAACACTTTACCGCAGGAAACTTTCCTGCACATAACTGCAGGAACACTATTCTCTCTCTCTGTCTCTCTCTCTCTCTCTCTCTCTCTCTCTCTCTCTCTCTCTATATATATATATATATATATATATATATATATATATATATCTACTACAATAAGCTGGGATGGAAAGAGAGAGTTTTTTCAATTTTTTTGAAAATTACGTGAGAATTACACGTCACATTTCTTGACTTTTTTGAACAAATGCACCCATTCAACTCATATAATTTCAATCCTACCCTCCCCCCCTCCTTTATGCTTTTAACAAAGGCACCCATTAGATCATATAATTTCAATCCTACCCCCTCCTTTATGCTTTTAACAAAGGCACCCATTAAAGCCATATAATTTCGATCTTACCCCCCTCCTTTATGGTTTTTTAATTAAAAAAACTATAGGGTGATCTTGACCATCCGATTTAAGATAAGAGGAATTATGAAAACATCTATCGATTGGAGGGCTAGGATCGGCCTATGGAAATGATTTTTGGGGCACAACCTATTTATGTTGTGTTCCATCACATGGACGGTTTGGATCAACCTATCATGTGGTCTGTATAGTTCTTTCTCGGCCTATGCATCGCACGGGTGTTTTTACTAGTATATATATATAGCAGAAGAGAAAAGGAGAGAATTATTTGAATTTCTCCCAAAATTCTATGAGAATTACACATCACTTTTTTGACTTTTTTTAACAAAGGCACCCATTCAACCCACATATTTTCAATCCTACCCCCTCCTTTATGCTTTTTAACAAAGGCACCCATTAAAGCCACATAATTTCAATCCTACCCCCCTCCTTGATGCTTTTTTAATTATGGAAACCTCTATAGATTGGAGGGCTAGGATCAGCCTATGGAAATGATTTTACAGGCACAACCTATTGATGTTGTGTTCCATCACATGGACGGTTTGGATCAACCTATGATGTGGTCTGTACAGTTCTTTGTCGGCCCGTGCATCGCACAAGGTTTTTTATTAGTGTGTAGAAAGAGAGAGAGAGAGAGAGAGAGAGAGAGAGAGAGAGTGTGTTCCTGCGCTCAAGCGCAGATAGCTTATCTGTGCTCGAGTGCTGAAAACAGGGGGCCACATTGGGGAGTGATCCTAAGCATTCATTTGACAGGCCTCATCATGGATAGGGGGTGTACCAAAAGTTAGCTCCATTGGACCATCTTAGGGTGTCCATTTGTGGGGGAGAAATTGGACAGATACTATTTGTCCACAAATCTGCCCATTTTTCATCCCACAAATTGACACCCTATGGTGATTCGATGGAGCTGATTTTTGGTGGACACCCTATGCATGAAAGGGCCCATCAAATGAATGCTTTGGATCCCTCCCCCCAATGTGGCCCACCACTGTTTCTGCACTCGAGCATAGATAGCGCTTACAAGCTTATCTACGCTCGAGTGCAGAAATTATTTTCCCATATTGTAGACACCCCCATTTTGCTACGCTTTAAAAAGTAAAAGATTCGGTAGTTTCATCGAGTCTTGAGTCGGTTTTCAATATTATATTAGGTATTCTTGCATTTTAGGGTGAATTTCACCTCATTTTAGGAGTTTTGAAGTTGATTCGCAATCCTGAAAGTCTCTAGGGGGTTCCATTGGCCTCCAGAAGATAAATAATCAAGTTTCCAAGCAAGTAGGAAAAATTGCTATTTTTGGGTTTCTCAGGGTTTCCCTCACTTTTGCCTATTTTTGCACCTCGGGGGTAATTTGGTTATTTCCAATGTTTTTCATTTGATCTTTAAAGTGTGTCTAAGGACTCACGAGTCATTTCGTGAATTTTGGAAAACCTGCTAAATTTGGAATTTCTCAAGGGTTTAGCTTGATTTGAAAATTTTGTGTGTCGAGGGCATTTTCAGGGGATTCCAAGTGATCTTGTTTGATATCACTCACCAAAAGAAGCATACTTAAAAAAATTATATTTTATAGGTTTGACCATGAAGACTTTCTATTTTTAACTTTCCCCTTTGGGGGCAATCCAATTTATGGTCATTTTAGTCGTCTTTGGGTGCGTAAGGATCAAACAGGGGCATTTTGGTCCGAAAAATTATTTCTTCTAAAGGGGATGGTTTGACCATATGTCGAGGGTGCACCATAAATGTCATATGAGTTGGATTCATCAATAAAAATTTTGAATTTAAAGGATTTCATTGAATTTTCATTGAAAATTAACCCAAAATACATGTCATAAGGCCCATTGGGATAAAGCCCACAAGGTGGGGTCCATGTGGACCCACCCATGTGCGTCGGCCACATAAGTGGCCGTCCTACATGAGGAGGCCACATGCAAAAACGTCCAACATGGGATGAGGTGATTGGTGACATCATATTTGTTTTGAAAAAATAATAAAAAAAGGAAGAGCTATAATTACAAAGGGCTAGTATGGTCAGGTTAGTAAAATGACCATAACGTTTTACCTACTTATCCAAAAAATTTGTAGATATACTTGTTTCAAACATCTCAAAAAGATCTACAAATGTTTAGTTCACAACGTTTCCAGAATCAGCCTCTAAATAGGTAAAAAATGAGCTCAAACGTTGGGCAGCCCTCTTTGGATGAAAATCATTCATAAAAGCTAGTTTCCTATGTGAGAAGGCTTCTAGATTGATCTTGAAGGATCTCCATTGTGTAATTTAGCCTTGCTTAGCTTGCAAGAAACAAGGTTTAGAAATAAGTTCAATATGAAAATCAAAGAATGAGAAAGTCAAAGCACAAATTGGAAACAAGCCAAAAGGAGAGAGCTCACATTTGAAACTTCCAAATTCACTCAAACCTAGCCTTGTGCCTATAAAAGCAAACCCACCCAAGGCTTTTCTTCTCTTGGAAAAACATCCCACCTTGTCTTCCCCTTCTAGAAAATTCCTTCCCCCATTGTGGCGTTCTTGATCATCTTCTATTACTTGTTTTTCTTCAAAGCACACTTGAATTTCTTCGTCTCTTCTTCAACAAACGTCAAAACCGGATTATATTGGGCGATCTTTGCGGTTTTCTTTGCATATACATGGTGTGACAAAGCGTATATCTTGGATTTACACTCCTTAGAGACAAAGAAAGCGATCAACGGTTAGTATCTTATTCTATGTAGTCTACAACTAGTAACATGTTAGAAGTGTCTTTTCTATGTTTTCTTCATGAATTTTTGTAGAGAATTTCATGAGAGGTTGCCTGGCATAATCTAATATGATTTATGATGGGTCAATTTACTTTATTACTGCTTTTGGTGGAAGAAAAATCACGTTACATGTGGAAAATTTGATGTTTAACCAATTAGGATTTTTAGTCTTTGAATCGATTTACAAAGCAAGTGTTTCAATCTAAGGATTTTTCACAAAGTTATATTTTCTGAATTTCAATTGGATATAAAAAACACAATAAATGTGAAAGTTCTAATAGAATTCATTTATATTGATGGCTTTAAAATTCGATCAACTGATTAGGGTTTCAAGTAGTTTTTAAGTCGATTTACAAAGCAAGTGTTTCAAAACCTAGGATATTCGCAAAGTTATATTTTTTGAGTTTCAATTGGGATAAAAGAACACTAGAAATCCAAAAGTTCTACTAGAATTCATTTATTTTGATTACTTTAAAATTCATCCAAACAATACCTAGAAAAAGAAAATTTGACGAATACAAATTCGTTCATGTATCAAAACAATTCAAAATTCGACGAAATTTATTATTAGTAGTTTATTAATATTTAAATATCATACAAAAGTTTACAAAAGATTTTGAGTTTATTTATTATATTTACTGGAATTTTTTAATGAAAATTACTTATTTTCACATGTATGAAGGAGATATCATCAAATTAACTCCTCGGAAGCTGACATTTTGGAGTAAGATGAATTGGCCCAGAAAAATCATATTATGAGTTTTTTGGATTTGTTGTGCGTGTTTTGATATTTTTTATGATTTATCTTTGAATCGGACAGAACATAAATAAATATATTTAAAATAGTAAATTTGAGAGATAATGTGTGAAATTTCTATTGTGGTTTGATATTACTGTGATCATATTATAGTGATAATTTGGAATGATTTGGAGCATGTTTGTTATATGTTACTTTGTAACAGTATCAATCTGGTCTGATTTTGTTAAAATTATTAAAAATTCACTTTAATTCTAAAAATCGTGAAACATTTCAGAATATCATAACTTTCCAGAATGCATGTAATCGTTAAATCATTTGAATAGAAACCTTAAAAATTATTAAGTTCCTTCATAACTGGCTAATTTAGGTCATTTTAGATGAGAGGGTAGTATTCATAATCTTTTCTTCATTGCGATCAACCCTTGACTTTTTAGCATCTAGATCTAAATATATTGTTGGCTCAGAGGTCTTTGTCCACGAAAATCCTGAAAAAATGTCAGGCAACAGTATATCATGATTTATTTGCCGAACTGTGTAAGGGTAGAAAGCACGATTCCCTTCCATGAATTCAACTCATGTAAAGAAATAACTAACCCTTAGAACCTTAGATTTTTTCTAAATTTTAGGTGTTTGGAACCCTTAAAAGAATTGAAAATTATTAAAATAATAATTTGGGTTGGGTAAACCCATGTTCAAGTCAATCTTAGAACCGTTGGATCATGGTCCCACTTCGTAGGAACCTTTAGAGCCGCTTTAGGAACACTTACGTCACGTTGTGTTCTAGGTTTTAGAGTGTCCTAGAGTTAGGAGTCCAGCTTCATCACGGCCGATTACTATTATTAGCAATTGACCTTTAGATTAGTTTCATTAGTTAACCCTTTTTTTCCTGTAGGACAAGCCTAGTTAACCTAGGATGTAGGACCCACTTGCATTAGTTTAGGGAGCGTCTTGTACTTAGATAAGGCCATATAGCATCTTAGATTGACTCCTAGGATAAAAAAATCTACTCAACTTGATCTCTCTTAAACTGTCAAAATAGTATGTCCAGTCTAGCTCGGTGTCCTAAATGTCTTAGGCATGTAGCTTAGTTTAGGCCACTAAACTACGTCGACTCTGATCCTAGTGAGGCTTGGGTACGTAGGCAGCTTGGATGCTTGATGGCATACCAATCACGAGTTGGCCCCACACACAATCAGTGGGGTTTTTTTTTAGTAGTTTTTATTTTCTTTCATAATTTAAAACCTTAAATTAAAATTGATTAAATCACTTAGGACTTTTTTCCAAATTAGAATTTTATGAGAACTTTCACATATATTGAATCCAAACGAATTAAGAAAATCAAGATACACATTAGGAAATACATCGAAATTAGATCTTAGGATGCATGTCATATAGTTCTCACATTAATATAGAGTTAAATGGGCCATTTAAAAGAAATTCAAGAGAGTTAACTTTTGAAATTGAAGACCGGATCATCGGGCAAAAATGGTGCATGTGGTGGTAACTCCCCATACCTTCCATTCTCGTAATTAGGTAATGAATCTAGATTTCTAGTCAATTATGTGTCCTAGATCTCTTATCTAGGTGGCGACTCTGTCATTTTCTTTTGCGTGAAATTCAGATTGCTTTAGTGATCCCAAGTTCATGAAAAAGATGAATTAAATCAATAATAATAATAATAACGGCACACGCCATTCGCTTGGGTACGAGATTCCAAGAGAGAGGGAGGCGGGTCCCGCACCGCGCCCCTCTCGGGGGATCGGATCGCATAGACTAGAGACTCTGTTGGGGACCACCTAACTTCATTAAAATTTTAAAGGATAACTCATTTGAATTTAGTTTAATTGGCTCATAAAAACTCTATCTTATATCTTTCTGTTGCTCTTTGCTTGATTTGTTTGTTTGTTATGCTTTATTTCCTTATCACATTATACTGCAAACTTATTTTAACAAAACCTGAAGGCATCATAGATTGCGCAAACTTATTTCACACAATTACATCACTTGCATCTAAAACCATGCATCTCACATACACACACGTCCTATTTAGGATCCCGGAGTGTTATCTAGCATGGTTGACTGGAATTTCATCACCTGGTGCCTCTGTGTTAGAGAAGCATTTCACTCTAGCCTAGTACCTTTATGGTGCGTAAACGGATCCGTTGTTTCACGTACTGCTACACTGGACACTGGTACAGTATATTGAGCACGGATTCGCGCTAAGAGAGCCATTGGCCTTATCCCTAGATTAACCCACACATGCATATAGTACGAACACGCGTGCACCACATGTGTGAGCCTAGATTAGGATATCCTACCCATTTGTGTCTAGATTTGGCTGTAGTCCGTCTCCCAATGGCTGCGATTGGTTTTAGGTACACAAACAAGTCATGAGTCAAGATCTTCTCTTCACTCCGCTAGATTAGGCTTAGGATTGATGCCTTCAGGTAACATTGCATAAAATGTAAAAAGATTAAAAAACCTCCCCAAGTGTTCCTTTGTACTAGGAGCATTATTCAAATCTTCTTTCTTTATACCAAGTGTTCATTTCCGTAGTCCTTAGACTAGGGGCATTCCCATTTACTCATAATGTCGCCATTGTCATACCTTGCTCATTTCAGGATTCATTCTGTCGTCCCATTCCTTGCAAAGGCCACAGTCATCTCTAATCATAGAGAAGAAATACATGCTGAATCTCAATCTTTTACCTTGTGCTTATTATTTTCATGGCAAGAGCATTCACCATTGATCACCCTCAAGCAATTTGGGTTCGAGTAGACTCTCGTCTGGTCAGGAAGTCACCTCCCCCATCTCCTTCGGAAGCTTATTCTTCATCTCCATCTACACCCACGGCAGAACACGTTGAGAGCCCTTAGACTAATAAACTTGAAGTTATGATAGCTGTACTCCTCAAGCAAATGAAAGAAATCAAACAAGATAATCACTTTCTTAAAGCCCAATTCGCCGAGAAGTTTAGTTTATCACCTTCAAAGGGCAAAGAACCCATGAACCCTGTCATGTCAGAGCCTCCTCCTCAGCCTATGGTGATTCCCATTCCCCAAGGCCCATTTGATGTTACTGATGAAGAACAATATGAATAAGAAAACTACAACCCAGGCTCAATGCAGTTGATAAGTCGGTCATGAAAAAGTTGGAACAGCTAACTAAGAAGGTTGACAATATACAGATTCAAGAGCAAAGGGCATTTAGCTTAAATGATCTCATACTCTTCCCAAAAATTCGTCTTCCAAAGAATTTTCAGATGCCAGACTTTGATAAATATGATGGCACGGGATGTTCTACTTCCTACCTTCAGATGTTCACTATCATGTACCTCAGTGCTTATCTTCTGAACAAATGGCTCAGCTTTTTCCAGTCTCTTTAACTAAGGTAGCCATAAGGTGGTTTTTGGGATTGGACAAGACCAGCTATAGAACATGGAAAGACATTGGTGAACAGTTTGTGAAGCAATTCAAGTATGATGACGGGGCAGAGATCATTAAGAAAGACTTGGAAAAAACCAAACAAGATTCAATGGAGTCTTTCTTGACATTTGTGAAAAGATGAGGAGGTTGGCAGCACAGATGATTGACCGTCCCACTGAGAAAGAGCAAGTTCAGATGATACTTAAAAACCTGTCCCCTCAGCTCTATTATCACATGTCTCTCCAGTACTATCCTGACTTCGAGCACCTCATTAATGTCGTCACACAAATTGAAGAAGCAATGTCACAAGGGGTGTATAACCGAAGCAATCCTAATACCCGAGATTTTAAGAAGCCTGCACCCCCACAAGTCAAAGAGGTTGCCAATGTATCTCGTGCCAATCCTTAACCGCCAAGACCTCAGAACCATATAGTCATGGATTATGATCAACCCATGGTCGCACCCCAGCAGGAACCAAGGAAGGATTTTGATCATCTACATGTTCTACCTTCTAAAATCCTACAAGAACGTTTAGCCTCAGGTCGCATCATCTTACCTCCCATTAAACCACCTCCCAATCCTTTACCCCTAAGTTGGAGAGCACATGAGCACTGCGATTACCACCAGGGCCCGGGCCACATCACTGATCGATGCATAGCCTTGAACTATGTGATCCAGAAGCTGATTGATGAGAAAAAATTAGCATTTCAACAAAGGCCGAACGTCGTCAATAATCCTATGCCGACTCATGCAGTACCATCACCTGCCAATGCTTAAGACAATCCAGGGTTCAAAGAATCACAGGTCCACTTGCAATGAAGAGGGGGATTGAAAGTACCAGTCATGAACCAGCCTTTGTTGACCTCCAAAGCCAGACCTTTGCAGCGTTTAAAGTTAAAGTTTCAGTCATTTACTATTTTGTGTTGAGTCGGTCAATATGTTAGTTCAGAAATTGAGTCTAGTCTTATAAGGTTATAGAGTCAACGCCTAGTCCGGGTGAGTCTTTTTCTGCATTTATTTTCAAGTCCAAAAATTGTGAATCTTGAGCATGTTCAGTATAGGTATTCATTTGTAGTGTCTTTCTATTAAATGAAATTTGCTTCCCAATAATGTTTCAGTGATTGCTTTTGATCTTAATAAATAAAAATGAGACTCCCTCCTCAAATGAGAAAAAAGATACCGACGAAACTCCCCTTGATTGGTAGAAAATTGAAATGTTCAAACAAGAGGAGGAGCGTCGGGCCCAACCTCTCAAATAGAAAATTGAAATGATAAACATTAGCACGAAAATTTTAATCCAGTAAATGCCAATTGGAAATGGATTACCCTCCAAAAGAGCGCGAAATAAACTCATTTCGAAGATAAGAGGATTATCTAGAAGCGCTGTAACCGATACCATGGACAAGACATAGATAGAAAGCTAAAGAGAATTAAGGAAGTGAGAGACCTATACTATACAAGGGGCATGGATTGGAAACAACTTTCATATCTCCAGTCAATGACCTTGGTTCCCAAATTCGTAATATGAAACCAACAAATTCAAGATAAGAGTTCAAGAGCAAGTATTGAAAAGTGATCATCAAATATCAAAAGTTACCGATTCATAAATGGAGGATGTTAAAGAACAAGTTTCGCTCCATCAAAGTTAAAAGTGCATATCAGAATCTTGAAAGAAGAAGACTCATTATCTCTTACCTGTAAATGCCGTCAAACTCTGCGAAAAACAAATTAAAGAAAATTTATCAACCTAGATCAATTCCAAACCTGAACATTGGAAGGCCTCCTTTGGCCGAACAAATCCCAAGTTCATGACCCGGTGTGAAAAAAAATACCCTTTTTGCAAACCCCTTTGGGCCTGAATAATATTTTCTTTCAAACCCCATTATACTAGGGGCATCACCCCGAACTACGCGAGACCTGATCCCAACACTAGGGTACGTAGGCAGCTCGGTCAAACCGAGTTCGGTCATTTCAAAAGAAAAAATTCAATAGTTCGGAAAAGAATAAAAGAAAGAAGTCAATAAAAAAAGAAAAAAAATAAAGTCAATCAAGAAAAAAAATAGTTTACCTTTAGACTAGGGGCATCTGCCCTGAACTACGCGCGACCTGATTCCTACACTGGGATACGTAGGCAACCTATTTATGAGGTTTGTCAAAAAATTTGCAAAGCCATAAGCCTTTTCTTTAAAAAAGCCCATCCTATCTATAAAGTTCTTCCGGTGTTCAGAATCAAGGATTTAGGTCCAAATGCAAAAAAGGAAAGAAAGAAAAAAGAAAAGAAAATAACAGAGTTTGAAGATCTGCTAGACTGAAAACCTGAAAGGGCGATATAGGCAAAATTTAAGATCATTCCCCTGCTAAGTTGAAAACCCGAAAGGGCGGCTTAGGCAAAAGCTAAGGGGATAGCTTGCTGAGTTGAAAACCCAAACAGACGATTCTGGCAAAGGTTAAGGTCAAACGGTCTTCCAAATTGAAAACCTGAAAAGGGAGACTTGGTCATGGTAGGAGAAAATATCCAAAAAAGCTATATCCAACATCAAGATCGAGGATTGAAGAAGTTCAAGCATGCACACTTTGCATCCTCGAAACTAGGGGCATGAGACCAAGCAATCCAAGGAGTAGTAATCAAATCCTTGGAGAATTACTGTTTTATAAAGGAGAAGTCTAGTGTTTATCAATTGCAAATTTACTCTTTGAAAGGTCAGACCTACTAAACAAAATGTTAACTAAGTCAGAAGCATCACTTTGAGTTGGTCTAGTCAGTCCATCCATTTCTATTCTTTCAGAAATCCTCGATTATTCGAATAGTGTCTTTTACCAGATTTTTCCTTTGAATAGAGTCGGTTATTGTCTTTGAGTCCAAAGGTCGCAACTGTCTTGGTGAAAAAGATAAGGCGTCAGCTTATCTGCAACTACACTTGAGCCAAATAAATCTTGATGGAAGAACTTCATGAGTCGTCATATGAAAGATTCGGTTTAAGCAAGCCACTTCAGAAAGAATTTAGAAGCAGAACGTCAGAAGGCACAGTTTCCATAAGAAGACCATGTCCCAGAAAGGCACCATAGGCTTGGGAGAGTCTCATGCGTGACAATGGTTGGACCGATTCCTCAGCAAGATGAAACATTAAAATTCAGAATTTCTTTCCAGCGTATTGCATACCATTACCGTCGAGAAACGTTTGTCAAAATACCTGCCAAAAAAAAATCCCACCTTCAAATTTCAATATCCAAGAGAACTATTATTCTAGATTATCAGTTCAGGTATTTAGATCAGGGTTTCAATTATGAATACCAAGAATCTCCAGCAATGAAGACCAATGGTCTTTAGGCAGTAACCTCTTCTTAAAAGTTCTTGATAGCATTCTTAGCAATTCTCTTAAGTCATGTTTCATCATTTCTTCTCTAGGGATAAATGTCAATAGTCATTACATTTAGTTCCTGATATGCGTTGTCTCGTCATTCTTTTGAATTTTGGTCTTCCACAATATCTATTTGTCCTCGAATCCAATTTCACACATCTAAAGTTCATCAATCTTCAAATTTATCAAATTCAAGTTCATGCTCAAATCTTCAAGTTCAAGTTCATTTCAAATCATCAACTCAAGTCCATTTCAAATTTCCAAATTCAAGTTCATTTCAAATCAAAAACTCAGGTCCATTTCAAATTTCCAAATTCACGTACATTTCAAGTCATCAAATCAAGTTCAAATTAAACCCATCTTCCTTTTCTTTTCAGAGAAAAAGCAAAAGTGCCTCTCGATCGAAATTTGTCTTCCTTTTTTTTCAGATAAAAAGCGAAAGTGCTTCTGGATCAAAAAAAAAAATTTCTTTCTTTTTAGAGAAAAAGCGAAAGTGCCTCTCGATCGAAAATTTCTTTCTTTTCAGAGAAAAAGCAAAAGTGCCTCTGGATTGAAAATTCATTTTCCTTTCTTTTCAGAGAAAAAACGAAAGTGCCTCTGTATCGAAAATTCTTTTTCCTTTCTTTTCAGAGAAAAAGCGAAAGTGCCTCTCGATTGAAAATTTCTTTCTTTTCAGAGAAAAAGCGAAAGTGCCTCTAGATCAAAATTCATCTTCCATTTCCTTTAAGAGAAAAATTGAAAGTGCCTCTGGATAGAAATTCATCTTCCTTTTCTTTTCAGAGAAAAAGCAAAGGTGCCTCTGAATTGAAATATTCTTCTCCCTTTTTGTATAGAGAAAAAGCGCAAGAGCCTCTAAACCAAAAAGATTATTTCTTCTGCCCTAGAGAAAAAGCTTGGTACCTCTATGACAGAGAATTTCATCAAGATAATCCAATTTCTCAATATTCTAGGACTTTGTCTAGGGTCTTGCATTAGGAAGCATTTAGCATATGTTTGCATTGCATTAGTGAATCTTTTGTTGATTAAAGCTACGCAAAATGGCTCTGTCACTTTGCTTTGTTATTCGATTACTACGTCATCTCTACCAAAGATGGGCATCTGTAGACACCCCCATTTTGCTATGCTTTAAAAAGCAAAAGATTCGGTAGTTTGATCGAGTCTTGAGTCGGTCTTCCATATTAGATTAGGTATTATTGTATTTTAGGGTGAATTGCATCTCATTTTAGGGTTTTGAAGTTGATTCGTAATCCTGAAAGTCGCTAGGGGGTTCCATTGGCCTCCGGAAGATGAATAATCAAGTTTCCAATCAAGTAGGAAAAAACTGCTATTTTTGGGTTTATCAGGGTTTCCCTCATTTTTGCCTATTTTTGCACCTCGGGAGTAATTTGGTCATTTCCAATGTGTTTCATTTGATCTCTAGAGTGTGTCTAAGGAGTCACGAGTCATTTCATGAATTTTGAAAAACCTGCTAAATTTGGAATTTCTCAGGGGTTTAGCTTGATTTGAAAATTTTGTGTGTCGAAGGCATTTTGGGCATTTTCAGGGGATTCCAAGTGATCCTTTTTTACATCACCCACCAAAAGAAGCAAACTTAAAAACTTTCTATTTTTTAAGTTTGACTATGAAGACTTTCTATTTTTAACTTTCCCCTTTGGGGGCAATCCAATTTAAAGTCATTTTAGTCGCCTTTGGGTGCATAGTGATCAAATATGGGTGTCCGAGAAATTATTTCTTCTAAAGGAGATGGTTCGACTATATGTCGAGGGTGCACCATAAATGTCATATGGGTTGGGTTAATCAATAACAATTTTGAATTTAAAGGATTTTATTGACTTTTTATTGAAAAAAACTCAAAATACATGTCATAAGGCCCATTGGGCTAAAGCCCACAAGGTGGGGGTCCATGTGGACCGACCCATGTGCGTCGGCCACATAAGTGGGCACCCCACATGGAGAGGCCACATGCAAAAACGTCCAACATGGGATGAGGTGGTTGGTGACATCATATTTGTTTTGAAAAAATTATAAAGAAAGGAAGAGCTATAATTAGAAATAGCTAGTATGGTCAGGTTAGTAAAATGACCATAACTCTTTACTTTCTTGTCTAAAAAATTTACATTTAAACTTGTTTCGAACGTATTGAAAAGATCTACAACTTTCTAGTTTACAGGTTTTCTTGAATCAGCCTCTAAATAGGTCAAACATGGGCTCAAACATTGGGCAGCCCTCTTTGGACGAAAATCATTCATAAAAGTAAGTTTCCTATGTGAGGAGGCTTCTAAATTGATCTTGAAGGATCTCCATTGTGTAATTTAGCATTGCTTAGCTTGCAACAAAATAAGGTTTAGAAATAAGTTCAATGTGAAAATCAAAGAATGAGAAAGTCAAAGCACAAATTGGAAACAAGCCAAAAGGAGAGAGCTCACATTGGAAACTTCCAAATTTACTCAAACCTAGCCTTGTGCCTATAAAAGCAAATCTACCCAAAGCTTTTCTTCTCTTGGAAAAACATCCCACCTTGTCATCCCCCTCCAGAAAATTCCTTCCTCTATTGTAGTGTTCTTGATCATGTTCTATTACTTGTTTTTCTTCAAAGCACACTTGGATTTCTTCGTCTCTTCTTCAACAAACGTCAAAACCAGATTATATTGGGCGATCTTTGGAGTTTTCTTTTGCGTATAGAAGGTGTGACAAAGCGTATATCTTGGATTTACACACCTTAGAGACAAGGAAATGGATCAACGGTTAGTATCTTATTCTATGTAATCTAGAACTAGTAGTAACATATTAGAGGTGTCTTTTCTTTGTTTTCTTAATGGCTTTTTGTAGAGAATTTCATGAGAGGTTGTCTTGCATGATCTAATATGATTTATGATGGGTCAATTTACTTTAATACTGATTTTGGTGGAAGAAGACCATGTTACATGTGAAAAATTGGATGTTTAACCAATTAGGGTTTTAAGTAGTCTTTGAATCGATTTACAAACCAAGTGTTTCAAATCTAAGGATTTTTCGCAAAGTTATATTGTTTGAGTTTCAATTGGATTTAAAAAACACTATAAATCTGAAAGTTCCAATAGAATTCATTTATATTGAATGGTTTAAAATTTGATCAACCGATTAGGGTTTCAAGTAGTTTTTAAGTCGATTTACAAAGCAAGTGTTTCAAAACCAAGGATTTTACGCAAAGTTATATTTTCTGAATTTCAATTGGGATAAAAGAACACTAGAAATCCAAAGTTCCACTAGAATTCATTTATTTTGATGACTCTAAAATTCGTTAAAACAATACCTAGAAAAAGAAAATTTGACAAATAAAAATTCCTTCATGTATCAAACAAATTCAAAATTGGATGAAATTTTATTCTTAATAGTATTTTAATATTTAAATATCATACAACAGTTTACAATAGATTTTGAGTTTATTTATTATATTTGTTAGAATTTTTTAATGAAAATTTCTTATTTTCACATGTCTGAAGGAGATATCATCAAATGAACTCCTCGGAAGCTGAAATTTTGTAGTAAGATGAATTGGCCCGGAAACATCATATTATGATTTTTTTGGATTTGTTGTGCATGTTTTGATATTTTTTTATGATTTATCTTTGAATCTGACAGAACATAAATAAATATATTTAAAATAGTAAATTTCAGACATAATGTGTGAAATTTTTGTTGTGGTTTGATATTACTGGGAGCATATTATAGTGATAATTTGGAATGATTTGGAGCATGTTTGCTATAAGTTACTTTCTAACAGTATCAATCTGGTCTGATTTTGTTAAAATCATTAAAAATTCACTTTAATTCGAAAATTAGTAAAAATTCCAGAATATTATAACTTTCCAGAATGCATGTAATCCTTAAGTCATTTGAATAGAAACCTTAAAAATTATGAAGTTCATTCATAACTGGCTAATCGAGGTTATTTTAGATGAGAAGGTCGTATTCATAATCGTTTCTTCATTGCGATCAACCCTTGACTTTTTAGCATCTAAATATAAATATATTATTGGCTCTGAGGTCTTTGTCCACGAAAATCCTGGGAAAATGCCAGGCAATAGTAGATCATGATTTATTTGCCGAACTGTGTAAGGGTAGAAAGCACGATTCCCTTCCATGAATTCAACCCATGTAGGGAAATAACTAACCCTTAGAGCCTTAGATTTTTCCTAAATTTTAGGTATTAGTATGGGACCCGATCCCGCGAGAGGGTCGCGAGTGTGCGAGGCGTCATACTCTCTCTTGGTCTCTTGTACCCACGCGATTGGCATGTGCCTTTTTATTATTATTATTATTGATTACCCAACCAAGTCGGCAACAACCAAGGCATATGATGAAAACAAACGTACAACCCAGTACCCACAAGGGCAGGGGTAAGCCGCCGAGCCTAGCAAGGTGTGATTTAATTCATCCTTTCCGTGAACTTGGGATCACTAAAAGAATCTGAATTTCACACAAAGGAAAATGACAGAGTCGCCACCTAGATGAGGGATCTAGGACCCATAAGTAACCAGAAATCTAGACTCGTTACCTGGTTACGAGAATGGAAGGTATGAGGAGTTATCACCACATGCACCATCCTCGCCCGATAATCCGGTCTTCGATTCCAAACGTTAACTCTCTTGAATTTCTTTTAAATGCCTCATTTAACTCTATTGAAGTGCGAACTACGTGACACGCATCATAAAATCAAATTTTAATGTAATTCCTAAATGTGTATCTTGATTTTCTTAATTTGTTTGAATTCAATCTAAGTGAAAGTTCTCCTAAAATTCTAATTTCATGGAAAGTTCTAAGTGATTTAATTACTTTTAATTTAAGGATTAATCTACAAAACCCCACCACTTATGTGTGGAGCCGACTCGGGCTTGGTATGCCACTCAAGTATCCAAGCTGCCTACATATCACAACCTCACTAGAATCAGAGTCAATCGTAGTTCGGTGCACCTGAACTAAGCTACTTATGCCTAACTCATCTAGGACACCGATCTAGACTGGATTGACTGTTTTAACAGTTTAAGAGAAATTATTTAATTCAAGTTGAAGATTTAATATCCTAGGACTTCATTTAAGATGCTATATGGTCATATCTAAGTGCAAGTTGTCCCTTAGACTAATGTAGGTTAACCTACATCCTAGGTAACTAGGTTTGTCGTATGAAAAAATTGGGTGACTAGTGTAACTAGATCTATGGCACGGTTGCTATCTATAGCAAACGGCCGTGATGAGGCTGGACTCATAACTCTAGGACTCCCTAAAACCTAGGACACAACGTGACAGAAGTATTCCTAAGGGGCCCTAAAAGGTTCATACGATAGGAGACCGCAATCCAACGGCTCCTAAGACTTTGATTAAGTTAATTTAATTTGTTGATATTGATGATTTTTAGATTGACTGATTTTTTTATTTTTAAGGATTTTCGATTCCTAAATATCTAAGGGATACCAAATGTTTTATGGTTTGCCAGTTTCGGCCTCGAATCGCAACCATAGATGGGAATCGTGCTCTCAACCCTTATTTAGCACGCAAGTTATAGTATCTTATTGCCTGGCATATTTCTCAGGATTTCAGTGGACAGTGGACCTCGAAGCTAATATCATACTATAATTTACGCACTCTAATTATGCAGGATTAATCCCAATTAGTATACGATTGTGGTTGCGATCTCGACAGTTAGACTATCGCGGTATAGCGAATTTACATGGAAGATTTACGAACCCTAAGGTTTCTATTTCAAACAAGTTGGGGGTTAAATTCATGATGTAAAGTTATGATTTGTTGGAGGTTTTTACTGACTTTTGTGTTGATTTGCTATTGAATTATGATTTATTAATATTAAGACCAGATTGCGAGGATTACACAGAAACCCTAAGCAATCGAACTCCAAATCAGTTGAAACTTTTTCAGTAACAAGATATGGATGATTGTGGATTACTGAAAAGTTTTCATGAATTTTCATTAAGATTTGATATCAAACTCCGATTTTTTTAAATTCAAATGAGTTCATAGGTTAACACAGAAACTTATAGCATATCAATTTCAAATTAATCCAAACTTTCACATAATAGAGATATAGATGATTATAGCTTACTGAAAATATTTCATGAATTGTCATTAAGATTTGATATCAATTTCCGATTTCTCAAAATTCAAATTAGTTCATAGATTAACACAGTAACTTATAGCATATCAATTTCAAATTAATCCAAACTTTCACAGAATAAAGATATAGATGATTATAGCTTACTGGAAAAGTTTCATGAATTATCATTAAGGATTTATATCAATTTTCGATTTTTTAAAATTCAAATCAGATTATAGATTAACACAGAAACCTATAGCATATCAATTCCAAATCGACTCAAACTCTTATAGTATAAAGATAATCAAGGATTTTTATTATGATTTGATGCCAATTGAAATTCACACAAAAATCGGAAGAAACCAAAGAATTACTTACAAAGCAAACATAATGCTATCTAAAAGCAATCAAAAAATTCCAGTAGATATATAATAGATTATAAAATTTTCTATCAAAATTTCAAAACTTAAAATTAAATCTCCTCTATAAAATTGATTTTTAAATAGAAAAGGGGAATTTGTTTCCTATGAATTGAAACACGTTTATTAAAATAAATTACAAAATCATATTAAAACTTTGCAAAACCAATCGAAAAATTTTCTTTAACATTCCAGTAACCTAAGTCACTAGTTTGTAAAGACAAATTTTAAAAATTTACTAATTTAATACGAAAACGAATTACGGCACATACACCGAAGAATCGATCAGAAAACAGTAAAGAAAATATTTTTTTCAAAATTTTATTCCATGAAAACTTCAATTTATAAATAAACATGAGTTCTGAAAAGTTTCATCAATTTTTAAAATTGTTTGATATTTATTAAAAATAACCCAAAATTAAAAAAAAAATTAACACCGGATTAAAAAAATCAAACAATTCCAAAAATTTTATGGTGAACTGGAAATCCAAAAATCGGTTTGGAACCAAATTTTCATGAAATTTGGATTTGATTTGACCCGTTTTCCATTTTACTCTTTAAGAAATAACCCTTTGCCGGGTTATATTTCAAAAAATAAAACGAAAATCGAGGCGGTCAAACCGTGGTCCAAGATTTCACTTTTCAGTAGTTTTGAAATTTTTATTAACCTAAAAAAAATTCATTTTTTTCAAAAAGACTATGTTTTCAAACACTTGCCTTGAAAATTGAATTTAAACTCAAATTGAAGAATAAAGAAAGAAAATTAATATTTATATAGAGGAAAACTAATTTTTTGTTAAAATTTTAAATTTTGAAAGCCTTTAATCTATACTATAACATACTGTAATTTCAAAAGAGAACTCATTGATTTGATATTTCAAAAATAAAACCCTAGCATGCTTGTTCTAATTCACAAAGAAGAGAGATCCTTACCGTTGATCGCGATCCTTGTCTCTAGGGTTGGTGATCCGAGATATACACTTTGTCCAACCCTTTTATACACTCAAAAAGATCCAAAGAACACTCCAATAATCCTTGATTATATGATGCCTTGGAGAAGAAGAAGTTCAAGAACCCATTTTGTGAAGAACACTTGAGAGAGAGATGAACACACTTGAAAAGATGAATGAATTCCAAGGAGGAAGAGAGAGAGGGATGAATTTTCTAGAACCAGGCCAAAAGTTGTGCTTGCTTTGTTTTTACAGAAAAAGTTAGGGTTAGATTGGATTTGGAAGTTTCCAATGTGAGGACTCCTACCTTTAGTTAGTTTCTAATTCTCACCTATGGCTTGCTTTTCCCTTACCTTCTAAATTGTATTTACTTCTAACATTGACTTCTTACAAGCCAAGCAATGCTAAATTATACAACGGAGATCTTTCAAGATCAATCTAGAAGTCTTCTCACATAGGAAACAAGCTTTTATGAATGATTTTCGCCCAAAAAGGGATGTCTGACATTTGAGCTCATTTTTGACCCATTTAGAAGCTGATTCAGGAAAAGTCATAAACTAGAAAGTTGTAGATCTTTTCGAGACGTTCGAAACAAGTATATTTTTAAATTTATTAAACAAAAAAGTAAAAAGTTATGGCAGTTTTAGTAACCTGACCATAGAAGCCCTTTCTAATTATAACTCTTCATTTCTTTATTATTTTTTTAAAACAAATATGATATCGCCAACCACCTCATCCCATGTTGGACGTTTTTGCATGTGGCCTCCTCATGTAAGGCGCCCACTTATGTGGCCTACCCACATGGGTGGGTCCACATAGACCCCACCTTGTGGGCTTTAGCCCAATAGGCCTTATGACATGTATTTTGAGTTTTTTTCAATGAAAATTCAATAAAATCCTTTAAATTCAAAATTTTATTGATGAACCCAACCCATATGATATTTATAGTGCACCCCTAACACGTGATCAAACCATCATTTTTTGAAAAAAATAACTTTCCGGACCAAAATGCCCCTATTTGATCATTAGACATCCAAATGCGACCAAAATATCCTCAAATTGTTTCACCCCTAAAGGAAAAAATAGAAATAAAAAAAATGGAAACTCTTTGTGCTCAAACTTCAAAAATAGAAACTTTTAAAGTTTGGTCCTTTCGGTGAGTAATATCAAACATGATCATTTGGTATCCCCTGAAAATAACCAAAATGCCCTCAACACTCAGAATTTTCAAATTAAGCGAAACCCTGGAGAAATTCTAAATTTAGCAGGTTTTCCAAAATTCAGAAAATCATTCATAATCTCTCAGACACCTTTCGGGGATCAAAAGAATTACACAGGAAAAGACCAAATTACCCGGAGGTGCAAGAATTTGGTGAGAGTAGGGAAAACCCAGAAAATTCTAAAAATAACAAGTTTTTTCACTTGCTTGGAAACTTGAATTTTCATCTTCTAGATACCATTGGAACACCCTAGAAACTTTTAGGATCGCGAATCAACTTCAGAATTCCTTCAACGAGGCGAAATCTACCCTAAAATGCACAAATGCCTAATCCTGGGTGGAATACGGACTTGAAACTTGACAAACTACCGAATCCTTTGCTGTTTTAAAGTGTAGCAAAATTGGGGTGTCTACAGTTAGGAACCCTTAAAAGAATTGAAAATCATTAACCGAATAATTTTGGGTTGGGTAAACCCATGTTCAAGTCAATCTTGGAACCGTTGGATCACGGTCCCTCCTCGTAGGAACCTTTAGAGCCGCTTTAGGAACACTTACGTCACGTTGTGTTCTAGGTTTTAGAGTGTCCTAGAGTTAGGAGTTCAGCCTCATCACGGCCGATTGCTATTATTAGCAATTGGCCTTTAGATTAGTTTCACTAGTTAACCCTCTTTTCCATGTAGGACAAGCCTAGTTAACCTAGGACGTAGGACCCACCTACATTAGTTTAGGGAGCGTCTTGTAATTAGATAGGGCCATATAGCATCTTAGATCGGATAAAAAAATCTACTCAACTTGAACTAAATAATCTCTCTTAAACTGTCAAAACAGTCAGTCCAGTCTAGATCGGTGTCTTAGATGTCTTAGGCATGTAGCTTAGGTTAGGCCACCGAACTATGTCGACTCTGATCCCAGTGAGGCTTGGCTACGTAGGCAGCTTGGATGCTTGATGGCATACCAATCACGAGTCGGCCCCACACACAATCAGTGAGGCTTTTTATGGTAGTTTTTATTTTCTTTCATCATTTAAAACCTTAAATTAAAATTGATTAAATCACTTAAGACTTTTCCCCAAATTAGAATTTTATGAGAACTTTCACATAGATTGAATCGAAACGAATTAAGAAAATCAAGATACAAATTAGGAAATACATTGAAATTAGATCTTACGATGCATGTCATATAGTTCTCACATTAATATAGAGTTAAATGAGACATTTAAAAGAAATTTAAGAGAGTTAACTTTTGGAATTGAAAACCGGATTATCGGGCAAGAATGGTGCCTGTGGTGGTAACTCCACATACCTTCCATTCTCGTAATCAGGTAACAAATCTAGATTTCTGGTCAATTATGGGTCCTAGATCTCTTATCTAGGTGGCGACTCTGTCATTCTCTTTTGCGTGAAATTCATATTGTTTTAGTGATCTCAAGTTCACGGAAAAGATGAATTAAATCAATAGTAATAAAAAAACGGCACAAGCCATTCGCGAGGGTACGAGAGACCAAGAGAGAGGAAGGCGGGTCATGTGCCGCGCCCCTCTCGCGGGATCGGGTCCCACACAATGATCGTGTCAAACGGGTCAAAGGGGCAGCCAAACGTAAAAAGTCCTGAACAAAACGGCGGTAGGATCTTGTCAATCCCAGAAAACTACGAATTTCAGGAACATTATTCGGCCTGTTCCATAATGTTACTGCCTCAATCTTCTTTGGGTCAACAGACACACCATCTTTAGAGACAACATGACCCAAAAAGGAGATTGAGTCGAGCCATAATTCACATTTCTTCAGTTTTCCATATAGCTTCTTTTTTCTTAAGGTTTCTAAGACAACTCTCAAATGATGCTCATGGTCATACTGACTTTTAGAATATATCAGAACATCGTCAATGAACACAACCACGAACTGGTCTAATAGTGGTCTGAATATCCTGTTCATCAAGTCCATAAAAGCTGCCGGGGCATTGGTTAATCCAAACGGCATAACAAGAAACTCATAATGGCCATACCGAGTTTGGAAGGCGGTCTTCGGTACATCTTCTGATTTAATTCTAAGCTGATGATAACCCGATCGAAGATCGATCTTGGAAAACACACATGCCCCTTGCAATTGATCAAACAAATCATCTATCCGCGGAAGCGGATATTTGTTCTTTATAGTAACTTTGTTCAATTCTCTGTAATCTATACATAATCGCATACTTCCATCTTTCTTCTTAACGAACAAAACTGGTGCTCCCCATGGTGAAACACTGGGTCGCACAAAACCCTTCTCTAACAATTCTTCTTACTGACTTTTCAATTCTTTCATTTCCAAAGGTGCCAAATGATATGGGGCCTTAGAGATAGGTGCCGTTCTAGGAGTTAGATCAACAGTAAATTTAACTTCTCTATTCAAAGGTAGACCTAGAAGGTCTTCAGGAAACACATCTGTAAACTCCCTAACTATAGGGATGTTCTCAATCTTCATATCATTATCATTAACTTCAACTACTGAGGCCAAGAAAGCTTCACAACCTTGTCTAAGAAATCGACAAGCTTGCATTGCAGACAAAACTATAGGAGTCGAGTGAGCTCCACTCCCTTCAAAACAAAACTTTTCCTCTCCCGAAATTTCAAAACTTACTACCTTCTTATTACAATCTACCAATGCATAATGGGTTGACAACCAGTCCATTCCCAAAATCACATCGAAGTCAGTTAACTCAGCAAAGATAAGATCCACTAACATTTCTCTGTTTTCAGTCCTAATAGGACACATCTTACTAATTTTGTTAGCCATATTCCTAAATCCAATAAAATGCTTAATCAGAAAACTGTCTAAAGCATAATTATATACTTATAATAATACAAACAATTCTCATTTGGAGCCAATATCTATCCAACACATATTTTTCATGATTCTTGCCCAATCACAAACTCGCATGCTTCCCAAGTGTCCCCAGGTGCATTTGAATTTATAATTGAGCCCTGATCACGCGACTGATTTATGTGTTATCAAGCGTCTCTGAAACACACAAACCTATCAAGTACTTCCTAATTGCTCTTTATCTAAATCCCCAGTTCTCACAATCAAAGTCCTTTGTTCAAATGATTCTACCTAGGACCTAAAGCCTAAGCTTTGATACCACTTTCTGTCACGCCCCAAACCCCACCCTGGGCGTAAAACATGACAGCGACGTACACCTGCAAGACAAGTCCCACAAATGTACAAGGCTACAAGCAATAACATAAATAACCTGGCATTCATAACTAAATATATCAGAGTATCAATTAGTGCAGACCCATCAGAGTCAAATCAAAATCTCATCTCTCCCCAATAGTCAAAACAAAATAAATATTAAGGTCTTTACATCTTATTCAAATACTCACTTCCTAAAGAATCTGAAATAACTAAACTAATTTCAAGCCATAGTCCAGTTCCAAGGCTAAGCGTCCTGTTCCTCGTTTTCTTCACGAGGGCTAAGACCTGAAAAATATTAAATAACCACAGTCAGCTGAAAAGCTCAGTACATAATAAAGCACTACTCTAAGTACAGTCTAAGAATGCCAAGGCTCAATAGGGTCAGATAGTCAAAATCAAAGCTGAGTTCTGAGGTCTTAGCTAAATCAATAGGCACAGAGTAGTTATAAGTGCATGTCAAATATGGTTCTAAATTAAAGGTGCAATAAGCCAAATTCAAAGTCTGAGTTCTGACCAGGTTCAAAGGTTTTCAGGGTTCATATTCAAAGGTTGTCAAAGTTCATATACACTTCAGAGTCATCGGCATGGTTCAGAAGACATGTTATTGCTTATACACTGACAGTCCACGGTGTTGGAACTAGTTCCTCAAAGTTCAGATACAAGTCGACAGGGCCAACGTTTTATCCCACTGACGGGCCAGAAGTTCTAGTGTACTACCCTCACGGTGGGTCCAGAATTGCCAATTATTTTACCCCCATATGGCAGGGTCCAGAAATAGTCCAAGCCTCCACAGAAGTGTTCAAAAGGTATCCAAGGTTCATATTCAGATAGTTCAAAGTATTCAAATGGTTCCAATAGTTCAAAGTATTCAAACTGCTAGTGTCAAAGGTTCAAAGTTCAGAACATGTATTCACAACAATTATTTCCAAGGTTCGGAGTTCAGAACAGTTATTTCAACGGTTCGGAGTTCAGAACAGTTATTTCAAAGGTTCAGAATTCAAAACAGTTATTCTAAAGGTTCAGAGTTCAGAGCAGTTATTATAAGAATTCAAAGTTCAGAGCAGTTACTTCAAAGGTTCAGGGTTCAGATACTTCTAAATATTCGTATAGTACTAAAGATTCAAAATTCAAAAGATGGTCCCAAAGGTCTAAAGTCCAGACAGATATTCATACAGTTCTTTCAAAGGTTCTAAAGTAGCAGTAGGTGAAACAAAATGGCATGTTAGACTTCAAAGCTAATTCAAAAGTTCAAAGGTGTCAATATAGTTTTCCAAAGTCAATACTGATTCAAAGGGAAAAGGGTTTACAATTACCCAAAGTAGTACGTTATTACGTACCTCAATGTCGTTCGTTCTTTCCTTAAATCTGATTATGTTTCAATATTCCGAACTGACCAGGGCATAGACAACAAATAAGGGTGTTTTTAGAATTACCATTATCATGGAGTCTTCAAACATTTCTGAATCTATTTTTATCACAAACTACGTCTTCTGCCGAGTCCATAGAGTACATAAACATCGAAAACGGATAAGAGATGAAGAAGTTATGATTCTTCAAAGTTTTACACATTTTCAGGGTTCGGAAGTCCGAAGGTTTCTTCGGAAGTCCGAAGGCCTCGGACCGATTCTTTTGGCCTCCCTTCGGAAGTCCGAAGGTTTCTTCGGACGTCCCCTTTGGAAGTCCGAAGGTTTCTTCGGAAGTCCGAAGGTCGCAGACTGGGTTTTTCGGAAAAATTCCATATTCGTCCTGAAAACTTCAAAAGGCCATAACTTCTTCGTTTTAACTCCGATTCGCACGTGGTTGGATTCATTGGACTCATATCGACGAGAGGAATCCATCTAATCCGATTTCATGCTCCAAAAATCTCAGATTTATTTATCATAATTTAATCTAAGATTTTAGGGCATGAATCAACCCTCAATTCTTAAAGTTCCATAACTAAATTCTTAGTTTATTAGGGATCTTTAAATTCATCCCTAAATTCTTATCCAATTGTTCTGTGAAACCAACATATATCTCACCTTGATTCACGGCTTCGACTCCGAAATCGCGATCTCCTCTGTCTTCTTTTCTTCTTTCTCTGATTTCTTTCTCTAAGGCGGAACAAAACGTTTAGGGTTTGTTTTAGCCTCAAAACGATATATTTATAGGCTTTATTAAGAATCCCTAATCTGAGTCAAATTCAAGCGGACAAAAACGCCCATTTTTAATAAAGGGGGACAAGATTTTAATGGAGGGTATTTTTGGGTATTTACAATAGCAAAAATCCACATGCAATGGCCAAACCTAAAAAGAGGGGCCACATGTGCCAAGTGTAGGCCAACCTTAAAAAGAGGGGCCACACGTGAGGGGGAGTGTTAAAGTATAAAACGATTAAATAATGCCTTCTCCAATAGCTTAAGCTTTTGGAGTAACTGGTTGTTTCACGGTTTCAATATTTTATTTTATTTTTTTTGTGCTTTCTTTAGCAAACATTTTATTCCAAAACTATTACAATTACAACAATTCACATGCACACAAACGTACTTCGGATAGAAGAGCATCTGAGAAGCTCACAGAAATATGAAATCTAATCAAATTGATACTGTAGGCATCCTTTCTCTTTGCTCACAGTTCGACAGAACGGACACCAAAAGAGGCTCGTTAAAATCTTGATAGGAAGCCTTCCCTTTTCCATAATAGCAAAAAGAAGGATCTTGCAGCTGTGAAGATGAGAGATCTAAAGGTATACGAGGATGAATGTATTTACTCCACATGAACCAGTAGTCCCTATTAAGGAATCTTGGAAATCATCAACAAGGTTTTTCATGGCATCAATTGCTTGGATCTGAAAAGATCATGGGATATTTGTGAATAGCCAGAAATTCTCAAAAAAAAAAAAAAAAATTTGGAAAATAGCCAGATCTCTATAGTAAGAGTGGTTGTTAGGTGGAGGCCCTTCGCAATATATCACATTAGATTTTTATGGGTCTAGCTTTGGTAGTTGTGGCCCAATGGGAATTCGTGGTATAATAGGAGATCTTGAAAAGATAGTTACATTAGTTTCTTCAAGACCTGTTAATGTTATGTTAAAGATTCTACTGAGACCGAGAATCTATCATGAGGCCAAGGAATTCAACTCTTTTTTTTTCTTTGAATAATGGATGGAATTCAACTTAAGAGATGGAATTCAACTCTTAGTGGTGTTTCTAACATCCATTTCTGGTAGTCGGTGACTCCTGAAATATTGTAAGTGGATAAATAATCGGTAACAAGGTCATCAGAAGGTAGCAAATCCCATTGAGGTGATTATTAATTATTCATATTAGATGTTCTTTTTTCATCATATGCATTAGGAGGCAAATTTTTTTATTATTATTATTATTTTTTTTGAGTGTGTGTGGGTCGGTGGGTGGTGGGAGGGGGGATTCATTGGTCGAAAAGGGTGTATTGATCACCAATTACCTATTGAGAATTGCTTGGACTAGTGTCTTACTGTCTTGTGGAGTTTATGCTGAGCTCAATCATTCCAGATGCTCTTTTCTTTTTCTTTTGATGTATCTGTTACTATTCTAAAGGGAGACAATGGAACCATTAACCATTAACCATGCCTATATTTTTTTGTTTTGTTGAAGTAGGTTTTCTCATATGGAAGTATGGAACATAATTCAACTAGAAACCAATTGTTTTTTTATTTTCGGAAATCCAAGGGATGATGTGCAGGTAAAGGAATCTACTTAACTCAAGGCTTTTCCTCTCTTTCAAGGAACCATGAGTTTTGCTGGCCGAAGGAGACTCGCATAGATAAAGACTTGATCTATGTTCTCATGGAGATTTGCAGATAAATTTGAGGAGATTAAATATAGATATCTAAGTCTCCTGTATTTGAATGCACTAAGCATCAAATGCAGAAGCCAGCTCTTTGGCTAGAGATAGGAGGTTTTTAATCGGCTTTCTTCGATTTGATGTACTGTTCCTAACTAGGGTTGTTGTCTTCATGTTGTGTCCCTAGTTGTTGGTTATTGGAGTTGACATGTTCTTGACAATTTATCCTCCCCTTTGCATTTGCCTTGATGTACCCGGGGCGATGACACTTGAAAGGGAAGGGGGACAATTGCCCCCCTTAATTTTTTGGAAAAACAAATATACCTTTATTTTTTAATATTTTTTTATACTTACCCCCTTTTTAAAAAAATATACCCCCCTTTCGAATCATCCCTAAGATAGAAAATAAGTTTAAAATTTTAATGTTACCATTTTTATATCCCTTGTGCAAAATTTACTATAATTTTTGCTCCCTTGTGCAAAATTTCAGATAGAAATTTTTTTCTATCTTAATTTCAAGATAGAAAAAAAATTACTATAATTTTTGCCCCCCCTTGTGCAAAATTTCTGGCATCGCCCCTGCTTGTGGTAGGTCCCACCTTGGACGGCTTACGGCTTCGATGAGATGAAAAAATCCTAAGGGGGGAAAATATCATTTCCCGGTAAGAATTGTTGAGATTGATCAATGTGGGCGTGCATATACAGTTGTGTTAGCCCCACCATGATTTAATGGAGTCCTCTCATTGTTCTAATTATTATTTAAATACTTTTCTTGTCTAGCAAAAGCGAATTTGAAAAGAAAAGTCTGTCTTTTCGAACATGGAGGATAAGGCATGCACATTACTGACTTTAAGATTGGATGGGCCCTACTAGACCCATTCGACCATGCCCTCCTTGGATGCTTCTTTTTAGGTCACATTAATAAAATGTTTCTTATGTGATGTGAACATATTTATTGTGTGAGTTAATTTGCATGGTGAATTTAACAAATAAAAAGGAAATAGTTCTCTCTTGCAAAACATATATTATGGAAAATGCTAAAAACGTTCCAAATAGACATTTCATGGTCCCCACTGGTGCCATGTCTATTCGATCAGAACCGTTGATTCTTCAGAGGGTTCCGCCAGTAAAAGATATAGCGTTGTTTTTTTGTAGTTCTTTGTCTACAAGATCAACGGTCTTTATTGCGCATATGCACATCTCTGTGTGGGCCATGGAATTGATTGTGACCAATGATCCCCCACGGTACTCTGCCTGCCAAGTCTCTCACGACAACTATTTGTGTTTGCAATGAAAAATCTTTTTCATTGCACATCCAAACTAGCCATTAGTCAATGTGTTGCCATCCAAGTCTCTCACGACAACTCTCCTCTAGATATGATATCTGAAGACTGAGATGGAAACTTTATCTTTGGAATTCATTGCATTTGTAAATTCACTTCTTTGTGATCTTTGAAATGTACTAATTCTTCATTAATGAAAATAGTGATACTTAATGTAAATAGGGTCCTTATAGGATGGATGTGCAAGGAAAAATATGAGTGCCCCGAAGTAAATGTGGGGCCCATCTGCTTAATGATCCAGACCATTTATTTCCTAGGCCTCACTATGGATAGACCACGGAGCAAAAGGCACTCAAATTGGATGATTCTACTTCTCCAATTTGAGGCTTCTAAATGGGCAGTGACAAAAAACAAAATCAACGGTAGTCTATAAAACCTCTAAAAATTGGAGGCTTAGAATCGTCCCATGTAGGCCTATTCTGCTCCATAGCTCATCCATTGCATTGCCTATGAAATAAATGATTTGTATTATTGAGCAAGTGGTGCCCACTTATACTTTATACTATGCGCCTCATATGTCCCCCCATGAAAATGAGGCTATTTCAGTGAGTTTTCATTATCTATATTGCTTACAAAATACACGGTGAAAATTTCAAGTCATTCCCAAACTCAGACTCAAACTAGAACTCAGCCAACTGTAAAAAGTGAATCAACTCGGGCTAGTCAATAATTGATGAGTCAATTTGTTATTCACTCGTGCTTGTCAAAGGAGTTCTGATCAACTTAATTATACTTAAACAAGAACCTGATCCAAGGTAAAAGGGAGTTAAGTCACACCAAGGTAAAAGTGAGTCGACTCAGGCAAGTATAGCCTATTGACGAGAGATATGAGTGAGATTAAGTTGATAGTAGTTTGTTTTTGAATGATTGAAGCATTAGCGTACAAAAAAGAAGCATTTCTGACATATTACCACTAAGGTTTCAAAATTCATTATTTTAATCAACCACTCCAATTGCTATAAAGCTTAGAAACTGAATAGATACATATCGGAGTGATCGACAAACAAAAGCAGGTGTTGGATTCTACAATACATTATATAGGAAGAATGAAACTTCTTTTCACCTCCCTTTATCACATTAATTAACATCTCAAACAAGAAGAATAAACACACAGAGAGTCTCCTTCGTTCCTTGAAAAGTATCTGCAGCTCTCTTCTTTTATTTGATTAATTTCTCCATCCTAACAAAACCATCTTGGATGAAATATAACGTCTTCCTACTGCAAAAACAACATCATTACAAAATTCAATACTATATTCTCTTATAACCATTAGTCGCAAATAATTATATTTAACTTCAAAGAGGCCCTTTAATACCCAGATGATAATATTAGATTAAGCTTACTTACCCTTTTCTCTAAGACACTTGCTTAGTAGTGAGGAGGAGGAGGTGAAGTGTAATAGTAGACAGGTGGAGGAGGAGGTGGTGACTTGTACTTGTACACTGGAGTTGGTGGGGGTGGTGGGGACAAGAACATGATAGGAGGCTTCTCATTGTGGGGTGGGGGAGGAGGAGAAATGTACTTGTAAGGGGGTGATGGTGGTGGTGGGGACTTGACTAGAGGTGGAGGGGGTGGAGAATGGTACTTGTAGGGTGGGTAGACTTCGTGGGGTGGTGGTGGAGGAGGAGAATGTGGTGGTGGTGGTGGTGGTGACTTGTACTTGTACACTGGAGTTGGTGGGGGTGGTGGGGACAAGAACATGATAGGAGGCTTCTCATTGTGGGGTGGGGGAGGAGGAGAAATGTACTTGTAAGGGGGTGATGGTGGTGGTGGGGACTTGACTGGGGGTGGAGGGGGTGGAGAATGGTAGTTGTAGGGTGGGTAGACTTCGTGGGGTGGTGGTGGAGGAGGAGAATGTGGTGGTGGTGGTGGTGGGGACTTGTACTTGTACACTGGAGTTGGTGGAGGTGGAGAGAAGTATTTGTAGGGAGGATATCCCTTGTGGGGTGGTAGTGGCCCCTTGTGGGGTGGTAGTGGGGGAGGAGAATGCGGAGGTGGTGGTGGTGGGGACTTGTATTTGTACACTGGGGTTGGTGGAGGTGGAGAGACGTATTTGTAGGGTGGATACCCCTTGTGGGGTGGTAGTGGGGGAGGAGAATGCGGAGGTGGTGGTGGGGACTTGTACTTGTACACTGGAGTTGGTGGAGGTGGAGACTTGTACTTGTAGGGTGGATACACTTTGTGGGGTGATGGTGGTGGTGGGGACTTGTACTTGTAGACATGGTGGGTTGGTGCATGGTGGGGTGGTGGAGGAGGAGGAGATTTGTACTCGTAGACATGGTGGGGTGGTGGAGGAGGAGGAGATTTGTACTTGTAGACATGGTGGGGTGGTGGTGGGGGTGGAGACTTGTACTTGTAGACGTGGTGGGGTGGTGGTGGGGGTGGAGACTTGTACTTGTAGACGTGGTGGGGTGGTGGCGGGGGTGGAGATTTGTATTTGTAGACGTGGTGGGGTGGGGGTGGGGGTGGAGACTTGTACTTGTAGACGTGGTGGGGTGGTGGCGGGGGTGGAGATTTGTATTTGTAGACGTGGTGGGGTGGGGGTGGGGGTGGAGACTTGTACTTGTAGACGTGGTGGGGTGGTGGCGGGGGTGGAGATTTGTATTTGTAGACATGGTGGCGTGGTGGAGGTGGAGGAGACTTGTATTTGTAGACATGGTGGGGTGGTGGGGGTGGAGGAGACTTGTACTTGTAGACATGGTGGGGTGGTGGGGGTGGAGGAGATTTGTACTTGTAGACATGATGGGGTGGTGGGGGTGGTGGTGACTTGTATTTGTAGACATGATGGGGTGGGGGGAGTGGAGGAGACTTGTATTTGTAGACATGGTGGCGTGGTGGGGGTGGAGGAGACTTGTAATTGTAGACATGGTGGGGTGGTGGGGGTGGGGGAGATTTGTACTTGTAGACATGATGGGGTGGTGGAGGTGGTGGAGATTTGTATTTGTAGACATGGTGGGGTGGTGGGGGTGGTGGAGATTTGTATTTGTAGACATGGTGGGGTGGTGGGGGTGGAGGGGATTTGTATTTGTATACATGGTGGGGTGGTGGGGGTGGAGGAGATTTGTAGTGGTAGAGAGGAGGTAGAGGAGGAGATTTGGGTGGTGGTGGTGGAGATGAGTAATAGTAATTTGCAGTGGCCTCTAGAGGCAAGTTGAGTGAAATCACAATCACCAAAAGAGTGGCAATGAAGGTGGCCTTTGAGGCCTCCTTCCCTTTCCTACCCATCTTTACTACTACCAAATGGGTTCTAGTTATGCTCTTAAGCAGCCACTCCCATCCCTTTATATAGCTACTAATTTACCTCCTCACTTGCCTAACCCTACTTGGTGAAAACAAAAAGAGGGGGGGAAAAAACTTGCATAGGAATCCCAGGTTATGATGAAAGTGAAATATTTTAGATGGATTTGACTTTTGTTATATTTAATTAGCATTCACAAGCAGCCACGGTCTGCCTGCTAAGCAAAGTAATAAAGTAGTGCATGTTTCCCTTTTTCATGCAATAATTCATTCATAGCACAAGAAAAGTCTCCCATTGTTAACCACGTTCTCTTTACAACCTCTAGACTAGCCGTTTTAAGGCGGCCTCTCTCTCTCTCTCTCTCTCTCTCTCTCTCTCTCTCTCTCTCTCTCTCTCTGTTAAAAAGTAGTACTAGATTATTCTGACGTTGCACTTTGAATGGCTTCTTTTACAGCTGTTATGGGATTTTCCTGTGGGCATTGGATAAGATGATAAGCCCAATTGCTAACTTTGAGTCTTTGATTTCCCTTTTAATTGATTTTAGTTTGTAACTTTGATTTCCCTTTTACTTTTGTCGGTAGAGTTGAAAAGACATGTTCTTGGGGACTTGCTAGGCAATTTCGCACAAAGCCATTTTGAGGCTCAGTTTTTCAGGGAAGAACAGCCACCTGGTAGCAGATTTTGTCTTATTCAATTAATTCACCAAATGACTTTCTGAGAAATTGCCTAGCAAGTCCCTGTTTTTGGTGCTTTGGCTATGCTGGCATACACCTACCCTTTTTTTACTAGAAAAGAGAGAACATGGAAGTTTAATTGGAATTGGCAGCTATCTGATTTTAATTTAATCATTTTACAGCAAATGATGTTGATGTTTTCAGCTAGGTAAATCTACTGAAAATAATTATGTCTTTTATTACCTAGGTAATTTTGCAAAATCAACTTTGCCGCCCCTCTTTTTCCATGAGAGAAATGCCACCTACGAATTAAATGAATAAGACAGATTTAGCAATGAGGTGGCTTATCTCTGCCGAAAAAGAGGGCAGCACAATGGCTTCTTGCAAAATGGTAACCTAATTTGGCTAACTGTGAGGATTTTTAGTCATTTAAACTCATGCTTCGTCCTCATATATATAGGCATAGTTAACAGAAATTGAATGGGAAGCTCACTTCCCCAGAAACTCGCTTCGGTTCACGATTCTGAAATTTAGGGGCCCACGTCTTTCCCGCTTTTTCTTAATTAAGAGTACGCTTCCTATTTAGGCAATTATTTCATCTTAAAAGAATATTTTCTCCTTTTGATGATGTTGAATGGGCGAATTTAAGAAAAGAGTGCAATTAAAACTTAAAAACTCTTCTTAAGTTTCAAATGAAACTTATGTGGATCTTTTTTCCAAAAGTTTGACATTATATATACATCAATAAAACATGTGAAATTGAAAATTCATATAACTTGTAATTCTAATATTCATGAAGTCTTCAGTTTTTTTTCACTTGTAATTCTTACCTATATTAACCCTTGCTCTCTAACCTAGTACATTTCTACTCTTTCCATGTTTCTTATTCACTTCGTGTGGAATTTCATTGAAGCTTCCCACATATTTTCTCTTTAACTTTTTTAGAGCTTTTCACTTCCCACATTTTCTCTTTTCTAAATTCCTCACCTCCCGCTTTTGCTTCCTGCATCGCTTCTCACCCTGGCAACTATGGTTTTAGGGCCTCTTTGGATGCCACAAAAAAGGTTCTTATCTACAAATAAAATTATTTAAGTTAATATATTAGAAAATGGGTCATTAAGGCCTCTTAGGAAATGGTTACTTATATCATTTCTAAAACTATTATTACCATTTTTTGCAAACAATCAGGGGCGACGGCACTTGTAAGGGAAGGGTGGCAATTGCCCCCCTTAATTTTTTGGGAAAGAACAAATATACCTTTATTGGTGAATGTCACCGAATGCAGAAAACAGATGAAAGGGCGCCCCATTGGTGAATGTCACCGAATCCATTTATTGTTCTTTGACTTATACAAGTTATAAATGCACATTGGTCCCGTTCCACCAGTAGGGTTTGCAAGAGAATTTAACATTCCACTTTTTGACGAATGATAGACTGAATGGCGCCCTTGCAAAAACCAGCTCCAAGGGCGCCCCCATTGGTCCAATCTTAAGAAAGTGATCCACTTTCTTACTTTCTTAAGATTGGACCAATGGAGGCGCCCATGTAGCTGGTTTTTTGTATGCCGCACTTCTTTCTATCATTCCTCACTTGAATATGTTTTGTTCTCCGGAACAAGATTGAAATATATAGTCAAGGGCATTTTAGCCGAAGTGATGTTTACGCCGCTGGTGATGGAATATATAGAGGGTTTTTTTTTGGAAACTATAATATTACTTTCATTTGTTTGGAGAAAAAAAATTACTATAATTTTTGCCCCCCTCGTGCAAAATTTCTGGCATCGCCCCTGGATGTACCCATTTCAATTTGAAAGAGCAAGTTCTGCTGGAGATGGACTTCCATTTTTGAGTTATTGATCGACTCTTATTGCGGCTAAAGAGTTGAATACTTGCCAGTTTTTGAGATGGGAAATGAAAGGAGCAGGCTTTATTGAACATTGTACATGGACATTCCATTAAAAAAGAAATGAATTGCCAATTCAAGCACATGTCGGCAGTCCTAATAAGGGTAAGAGGCAGGTTTTCATCAAGTTAGAAAATCGTTTCCGAAATTCTAGTGGATGGTTGGACCCCCTTGAAATAATATGAGAACTTGGAGTCGGGGAACTCAAGTGATATGACTACTAAACTAGACTCATCCTGCTGTGTTCTATACATTTATTTTTTCAAGGTGTAGTTGAATTCACGATTCTCTTCCCTTTCCTGTCCAAAGTTGTCAGAGTGGTAAGCAAAGCGGGAAGTGCCAAGTGAGGTCTCTAGGAAATTAGGAATGGGATGAAGCGAAAAATTAGTGAAAATTAAAAAAAATTAAAATGATATGTTGTCAATGTTTCTCAATTCTAAAATTAAGTAAATACAAACAATATAATCAGATTCAATCCAACCAGCATAAGCAAATTCAAATTCCTGTTTGCAAATTTATGTTTATGATTACATAGTAAGTGATGAAAGCATAATATTCGAATAAAGTGCTAACAGTTTTACATTTTGATTTTACGAGTAAATGTTTACAACTTTACATAATGAGGCAAGAAAGTAAGCAATGTATACTTAAGTCTTTAATACAGTTGAAAGTAACAAGCATTTACCATTGAGGCAAGAAAGTAATCATTGTAAACATAACTCTTTAACACAGAAATTAGCAAGCATTTATCTTAGTCAATTCACAAAGTAACTTACCTTGATAAAAAAAAAAATGCTTGTTCCTTTTTTTTTTCTTTTTTTTCTTCGCTCTTATTCTTTCTTCCTCCGGTCGTTGCTCTATTTCATCGATATTTCCAAAAAATATTAGAAATAGGAAAAAATGTATATCTTAGGAAAAAAAAAAAGAACAAACAAAATTCATTCCTATCCTTTTATTTTTTCTTCTTCTTTCTTCTTCTTCTGGATTTTCCGCAGGGATAGAAATAGAAATAAAATAAAAAAATTAGTCCAAATATTAAGAAAAGAAAAGAAAATTGCATTTCCTCTTCATTTTCTACTTTTTTTCTTCGTCTTCTTCGGGTGGTAAGCAGTCAGTTGCATGCAGGGAGAGAACCAAAAATAAAAGATTTCACTCCAGGCATTAAAAAAATTGAAAAGAAAAAAATACGACTTCATCCATCTCCCCCTCCTCCATCTTCTTCTCTCTTCTTCGGCCTCAGCTTCGTGCTTGGAGAGCGAGAAAGGGAGGATCTCGCACGTAGGGAGAGAAAGAGAGAAGGGGAGAGTGCACGTAGGGAGAGAGAGAGAGAAGGGATTTATCCTTTTTTTTTTCCTAAATGGTCACATTCTTGATTCTGAAAGAAAGGGAGATTTATCTATTAACCCTAGATTTTAGAATTTTTCCTAGTTACCTAAATTCCCTTACAATAAAATATATTTTTTTAAAAGCAGTATAGAGCACTTTATGTAAATAATATGCATTTTATGATTATTTTAGAACTTAAATGAGATTCTTCATTAAAAGTCGGGAAACGTAATTTTCGAATTCAAAATTTGTGAATCTAATTTACAAACAATGTGAATACAAAAATCAAGAAATACGACTTCAAAATCCAGCCATTGTCCAGCCATTGTGATTCTCGAAAAAAGGAAAAAGCTCCTCCTTATTAAACAAAATGTGCTTCCTATGGTTTGAAAATGTGATTCCCAAATTTCTGGGAATATATAGTTGTGAATTATGATTCAGAAAGGTGATTTTCATTAAGGGCTCGTTTGGATACCTCATATATTGTATTTGGATTTGGAATTGAGTGTTGAATACAAAATGAATAGATCCGACAGCTCATGTTGAGCGAGAGAGCGAGAGAGGGAAGGGGGTACTTCCTATTGGAGGGGAGAGGTTGAGGAGCAAAGAGGGTGAAGGAAACTGCCAGATCTGTGGATTTCCAATTTCTTATTTGCACAGCTTATTGTTGTCGTTGCCTTCAATTTGATAAGGCAAGCAAGTGACGTATGCAACTCTTCTTAGGTTTCTTTTAAATAAGAAACTATATTAATATGGGACTCTTGAAGTCGGTGGGGAAGAGTTATCTTTTAACGCAAGAGACCCTTGTATACAGAACAACACAGCAAAGAGACCCTTGTATATCTTTAACACAAGAGACCCTTGTATACGGAACAACACAGCAAAGAGACCCTTTTATCTTTTAACGCAAGAGACCCTTGTATACGGAACAACACAGCAAAGAAAAAAAATAACGTAAAAATGTTACTGCTGTGAGAGTTCTTTAAGGCTTGGTGGAAAAAATTAAGAAAGGCCTATATTGGGCTTTGAGAAGAGAGAGAGAAAACATCTTCAAGAATTGATTGAAGGGCTTGTGTTTCTTGGATCTCTCTTTGGCGAGGAAGAACAAGAAGAAGCAAGGTTATTCTAGGGAGCGAAGGCGCTTGGATCCTAGAAGGCGTAGAGATAGTTTCTTGTGTAATCCGGTGAAAGCTTTAGGCTTTTGTTATCCGGTGAGTGCTTCTTGCAACCCACTTATTTTTCACATAGTGAAATCTTTTAAAGTCTTCTCCCGTGGACGTAGCCACACACATCGTGTGGTGAACCACGCAAAATCTTGGTGTTCTTGTGTGCTTTGTTTGTGGTTTGGCTTGCACGTTTTATTATTTTGTTCTTGCAAATTTACTTCGAATACGTTGCCTAGTGTTAATACGTTACACCGGAAACACACTTTCGTGTTCGGATTCTTAACGCGTCACAGTGGAGGGCTGATTTGAGCCCAAATTCCGTAACACTTATTTGGAAATCTAACTTTTTCACTGTCAGTTGCTGAATTGGAAATCCAAGAATTTGATCGGATCCAAATTATAATGCAAAAAGGGCTTCAAATGTGAGAAATCCAAATCAAAATCTTCTCTCCATCCAAACAGGCCCCAATTGCATTTCCCACCTTCCAGGGGCATATTTGGCATCATTGTTCCTGTCAAATGACCTTTCTTCTCCTGAGTATGCGACTCCAACACTAGGCCTCTACCTTTTCCAAAGAGCTGACGACATGTACTTGTAAAACTTTTTTTGTTTGAATGGTTTTTTTTTTTACGTCCTTATAAAACTTGCCTTGTCAAATCTTATAATAGGTCACACTCTTGGCCGAGTAACCTCCCTATTTCGATTATTCCCCGGTACATATATGGCTGTCCGGAAAGGCGCTAATCTCACCAACGATTTCCTATTCTTTATATTCCCATTTAGTAACTCAATTTCCTGATGTGATTGTGTATACCATTCACATCAGTAGGTCGTATCTTAAGGAGATTAGCTTTGATTGCTTTTTTGTGTCTCATTTGGGAGAAGAAGAACAATTAACAGTCTTTTAGCTAGGATTCTTCGGGACATGTTCATTACATTTAGCCACAGATCGTCTGATCTTCTCTACAGTTGTGCATTGGCTGTACTTCATGATTTTCGTGGCATTTTGGAGTCTTCTATACGACATTCCTGGAATGAGGTTTGGTAAATAAGATTGTGGTGGACAAAACTTGTCCTAAACCCCCACAACACTCACCTCCTGCTCCCTCCCAAAAAAAAAAAAAACAAAAAACAACTTGTCCTTAGGGGTGTCAATGGATCCAGACGGTCCGATGGATCGTCTGAATCCGAACGTTAATGAACGGAATCTAAACATATGAATAGGATCCATGGGCATATTTCGGATCATGAAATCTGGGATCCAAAAAATTTTGGATTGTGTATAGGCACGCCACAGATGCCCATTGGATAGTCACGATCCGAAATGGTTTACAAAAATACCCTCCAAATTTTGTTAATGCTAACCGTTCTATGAAGGGTATTTTGGTCAAAACCTCTCTTATCACTTAATGAATCGGATGGGAATGCGATTTCACTCATTTCAGTCGTTTCATTTCATACTTTCACGAAGGAAAAGAGAGGAGTTTTGTTCTTTATGCATCGTATTCTTTGATAATAGTTATACCTTATATTTGTGTATGTAATATTGATTAGTTTTATTGTTTACAAGTATTATTATACACATAGATTAAACATAAATACAATTTTAATTTAGTTGAAGAAAATGCATAGAGACACACTAATAGTGGACTGTCATTCTATCTCTTTTTAAAAAATTAATTGTTTACATAGCTTAGTAGGACATAATAGGACAATCCGATGGACGGTCCGAATTAAAATGGATCATGATCATGACATGGAAAGTAGGATCAGAAGAACAATCCGATTCTGACCCGACCGATAAGGAATTTGAATGGATCGTGACTGTGACATAGGTGGATCCGACCCGAAGTGGATCCGTTGACACCCCTACTTGTCCTAGGTCGTCTCCCCCTCCTACCGAGTGTTAATCTGAATTTTGATGGTTGTAGCTCGGAGAATCCAAGTCCGGCTGACATGAGGGCCTGCTTCGAAATGATGTGAGTGAGCTTTGGTTGGCCTACTTGCTTCCTATTGGTGAGAGATTCTAACGACGCACAGAGGTTCAAACTGTCTGAAATCTTCAAATGTCCTTGGCTTCTTGATTCATAAGTCCTATATATGTATTTTTTGTTAAGCCTTACACTGGCAAATTGCAGCTTTGAGAAAAATGACTGCAAAATAGAAAGTTTGCTTCCTTATGTAATTTTTTTAGCCTAACGATAACTGAAACAAGGCACAGGGAAGAATTAATAGTATCATTAAAAAAAAAAAGGACGAATTAAGAGTGAATATATTTCGACGGTTGTTGCTGTTGTATGTTGCTTTGCTCCATGATCCAAGCATGGTCAATTGACATCTTTTTTATCATAATGTATTCTTCATTGTAAGATGTTTTGATTGTTCTCTCTTGATTCCTTTGTAATGAGCCGATATACAACCTCTGGGCTATGTATTCAAATTGTGTAGAGCATCTTCTAACATGGTAGGATGAAACGTATTCCATCTTTATGGAGTTCAATTGTTTTTGCCATGGAAAGTTCCTGACTGAAAACATTTACCAACATTCTGATGTGATCTGACCATTGGATCTTTCATCTTAGTTGATACTTTACTCATTGGATCTTTCATTTCATTCTCATAACACAGTGCCTGCAGTGACTGCTCCCACATGGCAGTCACTTGTCATCGAGGGCGATCTCCCCATGCTTATTGAGTTCTGGGCGCCATGGTGTGGGCCCTGCCGTATGATCTACCCTGTGATAGATGAACTTTCGAGGCAGTATGCTGGGAATTTGACATGCTTTAAACTGAACACTGACGAGAGCCCCGCTATAGCAACCCAGTATGGAATCCGAAGAATTCCAACTCTCATCATCTTCAAAAGCGGCGAGAAGAAAGATGCCATTATCGGCTGCAAGCATCGAAAAATTCGTGGAGAGGTAAGGAAGCTTATCTTTCAAAGGATTAGGTTTCTTCTAATCGTGCTAGCTTATCTTCAAGGCTATTCATGTTTTGAATTTAGACTCTCTGTTGCCATGGTATATCTATATTTATGTATATATAGTTATGGAGGCTGCAATTCTCTCCTGTTTTTTTCTGTAAACTCCTGTTCTCTTATGGCTTAAACCTCATTTTTCAGAATGAAATTTCTAGTGTTTGCTAAACTTATTTTTCATGGAAAGTTTTTTTTTAAAGGGATTTGCTAGGCAATCTCTTGGAAAGCTATTTCGTGACTGGCTTTTGCAGGAGGGAACAACCACCTTAGACGAGTTAAATTAATAAGACCATCTGCTAAAAGTGAGCATGTGTGGCTGTTATCTCATGCAAAAGTCAGATGCATATGGTTTTCCGTGAAATTGCCCACCAATTCCTCTTTTTAAATAGAAATTTTCCCTATTTCCAAGGGAAATTGCAAATCTACCTAGACCATATAATATTTTTCCTTGGAATTTTTTCCTTTGAATCCAAACAGGGGCGGAGGCACATAGAGCATGAGGGGCCATGGCCCCCCAATGACTTGCAACATCTCTTTTATGGTTTTCTGCTGTACATGCATTCTAAGCTAGTTTAGTGGCCATGGCCCCCACAATGACCAATGCGGGCAAGTGTAAATTAGTCCCCCAAGTGTAAGTTCCTGGCTCCGCCCCTGAATCCAAAGAATGCCAAAGATTCACTTCATCGAAAAACAAGCCAACATGGTGGAGAAAGGAGAAAACAGGGGAAGAAAGAACAGAGTAAGCAGAGGAAGGAATAGGGCACTTTTCTAAGCTACACCATTTGTTCTGACGAAAATAGTGATATGAACTTCAAGTCGTCCAACAATTTTCAATTTCAGGAATCCAAACAAAAAATATAACAATTTTCAAAGTTTGTTTCCATGAAAGAAAAAACAATAAATCCAAAATCTTCAAAGCTTCATATAGACAACCAACAAGAAGAGTAGAGGCACATGGATCTGGGTTAAGTAAAAGAAATTCAAATGTGGCGCAGTCCAAATACCAAGATCAAACAAAAACTAAGAAAGAACAAATAACAAGACGAACTCGTACGAAATCTCACGTATGCTGTGAAGATAAAAATTTATTCACTCTCAAAAACTCCCCCAACTCCAATCAATCCATCTCTTTTATTACATTTCAAAAATATTTCGAAGATCTAAAAAGTAGCTAACATCATATTTGTATATCTACCTAAAATACTAAAGTTTCCCTATGCTCAAAACTAGCTACAAATAAGAAAAGCAACTATAGCCTATCAAATCTAGGAAATAAACTAAATAAGAAAATGCTAACCCAACTTTAGGAATCAAAATATTAAGAGAATAGCAAATTGAATTTTTCCAAATCTTCAAGTTTGCATGATCTTGCAAGTTTCCCATAACACACGTTTCCACTATCTCAGTCATGTAAACTTGCAAGTTTCCGCCGAGATTAGGTCCTTATTCATGGAAACTTTCCCTATTTTCAACTTGTGAAACTTCCACTTGCAAAGCTTCCCAAAATAGCCATCCTCAAAATTTCCTGCTAATTTTTGGATTGCATCAAAATGAGAAATCACTTTAGCATTCAAAATCTTGCTTTCCTTAACCCCTGTTTATTTTGGATTTTGAGAACTGATTTTGAGTCCAAAATTGATTATGGGTCTCAAAATTAAACGTAAATTTGAGTCCTATAATCAGTTTTTGTTTTTGTCAAAAGCCAAGGCGGGTGGTGTGTGTGGTCAGCGGTCAATGTGCGGGCGTGCCAGATTTTAGAAAGCAATTCGAAATTCAATTCTAGTGGTCGACAATTGATTTTTTTGTCCGGATTGGATCTCATGCGATTGAGAAGAAGAGGAGAATGTCACTTCTTCCCTGGGTTATAAATCCTTTTTTCTAGAACAACGCGGTGCGAGATTAGAATGTCGACATGTGCAGAATGATTGCCTTAAGGCCACATTTGGATACCTTATGTTTTTTGTATTTGGATTTGGATTTGAGTTTTTGATACAAAATACATCAATCATCCTCATGCTCATGTTGTGTTTGTGCATGTGTGTGTATGAGAGAGAGAGGGAGAGAGAGAGAGAGAGAGAGAGAGAGAAGGGAGGGGGGGGGGGGCTTTTACACTATTGTAGCTGATTTGGAAATCGAAGGATCTGATCGAGGTCCAAATCTCAACTACAAATGTGAGAAATCCAAATCTAAATCTTGTGGGTATCAGTGGCGGAGCCAGGATTTATACATATGGGGGGCAGGCTTCAAATTTTAAAGGGGGCTGGGGCCAATTGAGTTTGGTCTATTGAGGAGTTTTGCCCAATTCAACAGGGGAGCTGCCCCCTTATGCCACATGTAGCTCCACCCCAGGTGGGTTTCCAAACGTGGCCTAATGGTAATTCCAAATTGGGATCTTAATGTGGATGATTGTTGATTTGTGAAACTATTGATGTAAAGAAATGGTGTCGCTTACCCGTTAACGTGGCTGAAAATTGATGGTTGGACTTTTCTCGATAGAAATATGTGGCCGATGGTTGATGTTTGAACTTCTCTCTATAGAAAAATGAAGCCGAAGAAAACAGACTAAACGCAAGGATAAGTGAAAGGTGAAAATTGATAAAGAAATGAGGTTAAATTGCCTTCAAGGGCATTTTTGTCTTTTTAGTATGACACAATTGTGAACTGACTTCAAAATTGGCCGCCAGTCTTATACTTGGAAAAAAAAATGCTTGGAAGGAAGCTCTTGCAAAAATCAGCTTCAAGGGCGACCTATTGGTTGATTTCTGCAAAGTCAACATGGTTTTCACTTTTTTAAGGCGTCATCCACTTTTTTCAGTGCCACTTTGTAAAAATTCAACCAATAAGGGCGCCCGCGCCCTTCATTCTATCATTGCTCTTATGTGTAAATCCTTGTTTTTGCCATCATTTGACTAAAATTAGCCTGCACTAGTGCAGTGATGAAAAAGTGTGGCCCATTTATTTTGTACCACACGCATTTAGGATAGTTTTTCCAAAGGGAAATGATTTTAGCACAAACATATTTTGATACATATACTTGCTTGTCTTTTAGTATCTAAAGCTATAAAAAGGTTATTATGATGAGGAAAGTGTCTCTAGTCTGGCAGACTAGAGATCATTCTCTAGTCCGCCGACAAAAAACATATAGGTCCCACCTTATTTAGGTGATGCAAAGCATTCATTTGATGGGCCCTGACATAGAGAGGGTGTCCACAAAAAATCAGCTCCATAGGATCATCCCAACCCTACGATTTGTGGAGCTTAAAATGGACGGCTATAAACCGCCACAAATCTGTCCATTATTTAGCTCCACAAATCAAAGGGCCTATCTATGATGGGGCTTATCAAATTAATGCTTTAGATCATCACAAAAAATGTGGGACCCATATGTTTTTGGTCGGCGAACTAGAGAATTATCTCTGGTCAGCAGACTAGAGACACTTTTCTCTATTATGATTCCCGAAAATCAATTTCGAGCCAATAAAATCCTAAATGACTAGCAAAGTGAGCATATGTATCAAAGCTTGGTTGTGCCGAAATCATTTCCCTTTTGCAAAACAAATTTTGGGAAATTTCCTATAGAAATGGAACTAATATTCTTTCATTTTTTACTTTCTCAATCCTATTTGCCAACAGGTCGATGGCAAGGTAACAAAACTTGACACTTTTGGTTCAAGTAGTGTCATTATAAGCCCTCGTTGCTGATATATTGGGGCATGGTAAAAAAACGAAGTTAAAAAAAACCACATTAAAAACGCTTAAAATTCTGTCATTTATCAAATATAGGGCGATGATATATTCGCACCCTATGGAGGATGATTCGCACCCTTTTAATGTCTAATGACGTCAAACAGCGTAGTCACATACCCTTCTTTTTTACGCTTTTTGACGTCAATTCAGGGTAAAAAGTGGTGCGAATCATCCTTCAGGGGGTGTGAATATATCATCTCGCCAAATATATCGAGGGTAAAGCCATAAAATTGGCCAAAAACACGTTTAATTAAAAAATTTCCTATAAAAATGGAGTTTTTTTGGTATAAAACTATAAAAACATTTTTTCCCCAAAAACAAAAAAAAACACCATTTAAAATGAAGTTTTGCTAACTATGGCCATAAGGTGGGAAAAAAAAACACCCATTAAAATGAAGTTTTGCTAACTATGGTCATAAGGGTGGCCGGGGAAGAAAAGGGGGCAAATATATCACTTCCCTATAAAAATTAGGAAAATGAAATCACAACCAAGTTTTAATAATGGCATAAACCTAGCTTGTCTTTTCTTTGTTAAATTGGCATGTGATAGCCTTTGACAGCTCGTTAAATAATTAAAGAAAAGATTGTTAGTGCAAATATCAAAAATTGGTTGTGCTGATATCACGTCCCAAAAATTAGTGACTATAACATTAGACTACTGATATTTGCACTACCAAGTTTTAATAATTGCATAAAGTAACCTTTGCTTTCTCTTTCTCTGCTTTAATTGGCTTCTAATAGAATATGGGGAACTGCAATAACATTTGGCACCTGTTTTTAAACAGAAAAGACAAGATGAGTTAGTGCATTTATTAAAACATGGTGGTGCCAATATCAGTAGCCTACATAATTGATTTCTGTGAACTTTGGTCCAACTGATATTGCCACACCTCCTTTGGTCCATAAAGGTGGATCATTAGATGAAGGTCCTTGTCCTTGTCCATTAGATGGGGATCGAAATGTGGGCCCAGCTCTTGGTAAGCAGTCCGTAGACTTTTTTTTACACGAGTCCTGAAACTAGACCCGGCAAAATGGGACCCGTACCCGTGGGTACACCGGGCCCACAGGGGTATGAGTACCAATTTCAATACCCGCGGAAAAAAAGACCCGCACCAACCCGTACCCGTGACCCACGGGTGGGTCTGGGTCGGGCGTCGGTTCCCGCGGGTTACCCTCCATTCGGTTTTCAACCTAGACCCAAGTGGGCGATCCGTGCGCATAGCATCCCCATAATCTCTTGCTCAGTCACAAGGCTAAGATAGTAAAAGTATATATATGGTCACTCTCACCCTCTCACACTTCCCATATAGGACTAAAGTTTTTTCATGACTTTAGTCCTTTTGGAGGGAAGTTCAAATACTTTGAATGATAAGCCCAAAAGCATAAAACAAGTCCCAATAAAGGACAAACACAAATGACTAAAAACACCACATTGGAAGTTTGAATTAGAAAAAGACTTTTTCACATAAAAAGTCAACAAGTACGTCTTCTTATTGTTTTCTAATTCCAAAGAGAACACTATTGCTATTTGGTAGATATTTTCAAGGACAACGTTTTGGGCCCTGGCTATTATTGTTGATTTGATTTAAGGTGCAAGTTGGTTTGAAAAGAACTTTTGTACAAGGCCCTCATTTTAGTAGAAGCACCCCTTTATAGGGTTTTTATTAGATGTATCCTTTTTATATAAATTGTCCGAGATTCGTAAAAGGGGCCTTCAAGGTAAAGCATAGTGAGCTTGTTTGGATCATGAACCGGGCATATATTACTTAGACTATAGATGGACCCAATTCGGATTGGATCCACCAAAGTTTGTGTCATGAATCATTTGAATCCTAACTAAACTGAGTCCTACATGCTGGGATTCACTGATCCTACTATTAATTTGCATAATTAAGATTCTAAACATTCGTCAGAATGCTCTAGATCCTACTATTATTTTTGCACAATACAAATTTTAAATAAAATTTGAATTTTCTGTGTTTTTTTGGTTCTTTACAAGGGAAAGTATGCATCGGTACTATTACTCAATCTTCAGCAAAGACATGCAACGAGTAGCGAAGATCCATGGAAGAGGATTTTAGGGTTTTAGTGTTCAATGAGCAAGGGAGAAAGAGTAGATAGATGGACACTTTGTTTAATTCAATTCATTCAAATGAGATTTTTTTAAAAAAAATTTGTTTCTTATATGTTATATACCTCAAAGGGATTTGCTAGGGTCCATCGCATAAGGCATTTCGTAGCTGGTCTGTCGCATGTCAGACCAGCTACCTCATGAATGAAGACAACATCTTTTATCTCCATTCACGAGGTGGGTGGTCTGACACTCAGACCAGCCGTGAAATGCCTTTTGTGATGGACGCTTGCAATTCCCTACCTAAAAATATAAAAATGCACCTCATGTTTAATCTGAGGCTCAGTTTCGTTGGAGGTGATTTTTCCACTTATGAATGGGCGTGAAATTTGTTTTGCACCCATTTTATGTCAAAAGAAATAGAGCTTAAGTAAAAAAATATGAAGGGTATTTTTTTTATTGAGGAATGCTAGGCTGACAGGCGCCCTTTCAAAAAAGGGGTAAAACTGCACTCTCATTAGTCAATATACATTTACAATGACACATAAGATTACGAGTATACCTGTCAAAAATGGATATCGAACAATGGGGAAGCCCTTTTACCCATTTTTTTACAAGGGCTTGTCACTATTGCTCTGTTTGGATGCCATTAATTCGTTGGGAGATCTATATCCCAGCGGTCAAAGGGGAGATTAAAGGGGAGATCTAAAGCAGATTAGTCAACGGGGATATTAAGGGTGGAAGAAAGAAACATTGTTTGGTTTGTCTTGCAAATATTGGGGGGTTTGGGATAAGGGCAAAAAGATCTCCCCAAGATCTTCTCCACAAATTTCTTTGATTTGAAGAAATTTGGAGAGAAGATCTCGAGCGCGCCACATCACCCGACCGTCGCCCGACAGTGCTAGTGGTCAAAGACCTTAAAAGGCAACCAAATAATCTCAAGAAGATCTCAAGAAGATGTTCTCCCCTCAATCTCCATAAAAATAGCCAACCAAACAGAGCATATAGCATTCCTCTTTTGAATTATAGTAAAATATATTCGGATCTCGGACATTCAATCAAACTTGTTTCGCAACTTCTCGTATTAATTAGGTGCTTGTCTCTACATCTTACATGAGATACTCCAACTGATCCCCATCGGCTGTTCATATTCCATCCAGGCTTTGTATGGATCAAGGGCGGAGCCACGTGTAGCATTTGGGAGGGGGAGGGAGCTGCCCCTGTTGAGTTGGGCCAAACTCCTCAATTGGGCCCAGCCCCCTTTAAAATTTGAAGCGTACCCCCTGATGTATAAATCCTGGCTCCGCCACTGGTTTGGATTCCACATTCCAGGCTTGCCTAAGGAATTCCCAGTCAAAAAATGTACAATAAAATGCACCTTTCTATTGTCTTACTAAGGGGCAAAAGCACATATAGCATGCAGGTGGCCATGGCACCCAATGACTAGCAAAATCTCTCTCTCTCTCTCTCTCTCTCTCTCTCTCTCTCTCTCTCTCTCTCTCTCTCTCAAGGTAAGCTTAGAGTTAACATGTACTTAGGCGAGGACATGGTTCAGGTCCAACTCGAGGAAACGAACCGAACAGGCCACTTTGTTCGGCTCGGTTCCATTCCAAATTTAAGTGGTTCGGTTCCGGTTCAGTTGTTTGGGAACCGATTGCAATTGGTTCGGTTCTGGGTTTGGGATCCTGGAACCGAGATTCATGACATCCCCCCCAACCGATAAAATCACCCCCCTCCTTATAACGGTTCCATGAGAATGGTTTACTACTGCTTGAGGATAAATTCACCCCCCTTTAATGTTTTCTTTGCCTTTTAAGTTTTAAACTTTACGTTTTTGGTTGCCTTTTAAACTTAAAGCTAGTTTTAAACTTAACGTTTTTGGTTGCCAATAAATGGGAAAAAATTTATAAAATAAGGTTAGGTAAAGCCGGAACCAAACCGATCAAGTTCGGTTCTGGTTCGGCTCGGTTCCAAAGATAAGTGGTTCGGTTCTTGGTCCAAATTTTGGAAACCGATTGCAATTGGTTCGGTTCTGGCTATACCTCAGAACCGAACCGAACCATGTCCACCCCTACTTGTAACCTTAGTAAGGGGGCCCTCCAATGACCAATGCAGGCAAAGTGTAAATTAGTCCCCCAGGTGTAAATTCCTGGCTCCGCCCATGCTTTTACTATGCTTGATTTTGTCCTAGTTATGAGCCCTATTACAAGCTTAGCATCCAAACACCGTAAAACCCTAGGAGGGTTTTACAATCCTGTCTCCTCCTCCCTTTACATGCCCATGTGAAGGGTAGCATGTGGGTGGCCATGGCCCCCAATGTCTCGCAAAATCTCTCTCTCTCTCTCTCTCTCTCTCTCTCTCTCTCTCTGTGTGTGTGTGTGTGTGTAAGGTAAACTGAGAGTTAACCTGTAACTAGGAGTGCACATGGTTCAGGTCCAACTCGAGGAACCAAACCGAACCGGCCACTTTGGTTCAGTTCCGCTCCGTTCCAAATTTAATTGGTTCGGTTCTGGTTCAGTTGTTTGGGAACCGATTGCAATTGGTTCGGTTCTAGATTTGGGATCTTGGAACTGAGAACCGAGAGTGATGGCATCCCCCCAACGGATAAAATCACCCCCCTCCCCATAACGGTTCCGTGAGAATGGTTTACTGCTGCTTGAGGATAAATTCACCCCCCTTTAACATTTTTCTTTGCCTTTTAAGTTTTAAACTTAACATTTTTGGTTGCCTTTTAAACTTAATGCTAGTTTTAAACTTTAAGGTTTTTGGTTGCCAATAAATGGGGAAAAATTATAAAATAAGGTTAGGTAAACCCATAACCAAACTGATCAAGTTCGGTTCTGGTTCCAAATTATGGGAACTGATTGCAATTGGTTCGGTTCTGGGTATACCTCAGAACCGAACCGAACCGAACCGAACCATGTCCACCCCTACCTGTAACCTTAGGCGGGCCCTCCAATGACCAATGCAGGTAAAGTGTAAATTAGTCCCCCAAGTGTAAATTCCTGGCTCCGCCCCTGGTTTTACCATGCTTGATTTTGTCCCAGTTATGAGCCCCATTACAAGCTTAGCATCCAAACACCGTAAAACCCTAGGTTTTACAATCATGTTTCCTCCGTCCCTTTACATGCCCATGTGTTGTCGGAATGGTCCGAATAATTGTGTGGGTCCCTTGATGGGAGTTTTTATTTGGTGCCCGACCGTCAAGCACCGTAAAAAACGGTACGGCCCTTGATATTTAATCCAACAGCAGCGCACTTTGTAAGTTGTTGTTGTCGGATCAAATAAATATCAAGGGTGGTACCTTTGATGTACCACCTTGAGGGGACTTCACTGGTTACCATATAAAGAGAAAAGTAGGGAATGCGGGTACAAGTTTCGAGAAATTATGGATTTCGGGAACCTTTTAAAACTAGCATCAAACCCGGGTGACTCTTCAAAAATGGGTGGTAAAAAGACCCCAATACCCTTCTGACATCAACAAAGTCCTCGTAGTTGCCCTTCCTGACAAATTCACAACCCAACGTCAATCATTATCTTTAAAGTTATTTTTCACTTATCTTTTGGGGAAAAGCAGCTACGTTATTGGTTATTGAATACTAGTGGACAACCCGTGCGATGCACGGGGCAAAATATAACAAATTTGCCAAAATTTTGTTAACATACGTAGGATATTGAGAGATAGAAACAATTTTGAAAAAATCATGGGACATAGTGGAAATTTTTTCTCAAATAAATAGAACCAATTTTGGTATTATATGTATTTTGATAAAAATGTGGGATATGGTGAGATTTTGTCTACAATCCAAATATATCACCTTATAGAGAGAGTTTTACATTTTTTGAGGAGGGGTGCCATGTGGCGCACCCACATCCTCCGGGATTCTATTTTACACATCTCTTTTGGTTGAGAATGGCAACGTTAATCTCTTTTGGCTTAATAACACTGCCGGATTCTAGAGTACACCGGTGGAAATATGGTGTACGCTGGCGGAATTAATGGGTACGCCAACGGAAATAATAGGTACGCCGGCGGAATCTCATACAGAGAGATGGCGGTATTGTTAGAAGACGTCATCGTTCCATATTGATGTCCATGTGTCGTAGATCCGACCTTCTATGCATATTGGCGAAGACCAAGATTTAAACGAACCCAAGGGACTCTGGATTTAGAGGAAAATTTCAAATCCAAACCAAACCAGTTGTGTACAGAGGTGCCGGCGTTCTAAGAAATTTTTTAACACGTGCAAAGCATCCCTCGTCTCTGGTTATTTCCGACGGCCAAGATATAAATGAACCTAATGTTATGTCAGTTCAAATACACATTCAAACGAACCAAAAGAAGCCTTCTGAAACGTGGCAATTTAATGGGCAGTAATGAAAAAGTAAGCTGAAGGACGTTTCTATTGATGTCAGAAGAGTATGGGAGTCTTTTTACCACCCATTTTTCAAGAATCACCCGTGTTTCATGCTAGTTTTAAAAGGTACTAGAAATCCGTAATTTCTCGAAACTATATCCACATTCCGTACTTTTCTCCCCTTGATGGTCTATTCATTACCAATACTTTTTTGGGTTTTACACTTTTACTAGCCGTGGTCCACGTATCAATCATAACGTCCGGTGTACGTTAGCGTCAATGTCAGTAGACCTGGCAAACTTGACCCGTGCCCGCGGGTCGACCCGACCCACCTGCAAATTTGCGGGCACGGGTCTGAGTTTTAGTGACCCGTTAAAGCTAACCCACGGGTGACCCAACCCGCAAAAACACGGGTCGGGTCGGGTCAACCCGCGGGCACCAGCAAAAAAGACAGGGGGGTCATCCCAACCGTTCATACTGTGGGTCCTACCATAAAAAGGTCAAAGTCCCATAAATTGCTCCAATCAAACAATCTCAATCCTTCAATAAAATCCAATCATCTATTGTGTGTGGGACCCAAATGGATTACGTAGAGATCTGGGTCTGCGGTATCTTCAGATTTTAGAAGCAAAAGCCAACCTAAAGGAATAGAAATTAGAAGAAGTTGGGGTTTTATATGCAAAGAGCTCGGCGGAGCGCCTTTTCTCTGTTGTTTCCGGCGAGAGAAAGATCTAGATAGATAGAGTGTTTCGGAGAGAGATGGGCCTGCAGTTGTTTGAGGTAGAGAGGCAAGGGTAGCGGTGTGTCTCTGAGAGTGAGTGAGAGAGAGAGAGAGCTCTCTAGGGAGAGATTTTGCAACGTGGAAGAGAGAGAGAGAGAGAGTCCCCAAAAATCCGTTTCTAAGGATAGAGTCGTGGCGGGGAGGAGGAAGTACAGATTCTTGGAAAGCTACTTGTATAGGGAAGCATAGATATGGCAGCTAAGGGGACACGTGTTCAGCTAAGGCGAGCAGGATCTAAAATATCTCAAAAAAAAAAAAAATCTCTCACGGAAGACACCTAATACAGAGAGAGGCTGTGGGCCATCTAATGTTTGAATTTGCGGGTGACCCACGGGTTGACCCGGCCCACCCGCAGGCCTTGCGGGTCACGTAAATTCTGACCCGCAAAAATGCGGGTCATTTCCTGACCCGACCCGCACCCGCATCACCCGCAGGTTAACCCGGCCCGGCCCACCCGTTTGCCAGGTCTAAATGTCAGAATTATAGAGCTGCCACCCGTCTCATCCAAGCCCTCCAAAATTTTCGGGAGTAAAAAAAAGAAAAAAATCATCTACACACGTGCGTTCAAGTATTGTCACGTGCCATATCATGAAAGCGTTCCGTTGCGTCTATAAATAGCCCAGGCTGGAAAAACTTTTCTCTACCATTCGCCCTTTTATTTTCCCTTTTATTTTCTAGTATTTTTTCAACTCTCTCTCTCTCTCTCTCTCTCTCTCTCAGATGAGATTAGATTCGAGGCTATGAAATAACACAAAAGGATCTCTCTCTTCAAACAAATCGGTAATCTTTTACACCTTTCCTCTTTTACTTTTGATTCCTTTTCCTTCATACATTATACTCTCTGTTCTTGTGTTTTTTTTTTTTTTTTTTTGCTTTTTTTAATCAATGGTCCGATTATTTTCTTTTCATTTTGCTCTGTTTCTCTGTCTTTTTTAGATAAAATCGATCAGATCGTCATGAGAACGAGTCATTAAAGGTAATGACTCGTTCTCTTATCTGGGTTTGCCTTAGAAATTGAAATCTGGGTTCAGTAATTTCTCTTGAAATTAATTTGTTACCAATAAATTTATCTGTATTTTTATTTTTTATTTTTTTTTGTGAGTCACAATTTCCCGAGGCAACCGATCTCCGAATCAGACGCTTTAGAATTTATTTAATTTTTTTTTCGAGATTTTAAATAAAATTTTCCTTTAAAGGAGAGTATGTGGTAGACTTTAACGTTTTTGAACGTTAAGTGGTGTGAATTATCCTACAGGGGGTGCGAATTTATCAGCCGAATAATCGGGTTGAACTCGGGTCGGGTTCAGGTTGAGTTTTCCCAACCTGGGTTGAGTTTGGTCAGGTTCGGGTTCGGGTTGAGGGCTTGGACAACCCGACCCGAATGTAACCCGGCATTTTTTATCATTTTTTTAAAAAAGGTAAGCTTAAAAATTCGGGTTGAACACAGGTCGGGTCGGGTTCGAGATGAGAAAAAGGGTTCCTCAGCTCGGGTTGGAACTCAGGTCGGGTTGGGGTCGTGTTGAGTAAATGGTTCCTCATGTTGGGTTGGGTTTGGGTTGGCCTCAATCCGACCCAACCCGACCCGAGTTGCACCCCTGCCTAGGCAGGTCTTTAAATAATAAGAAGATAAGATGTGTTCTTGCAAATATCAAAACATGGTTGTGCTGTTAACATTTCCCAAAATTTATTCTCAAAATAAATTCAATACTTCTATTAGATATGGTTTAGTGATTTTGTGGCTTTTTTATGTGAATCTGTGATGATTATCTGAGATTTCACCTAATTTACTTCTCGTATTTCATATTAGATGGAGTGATTGGTTCCACCCACATCACATCAACAGGGTCTTGATCGTTCAACTCGCCATGGATAAGGCCGTAGCCCAATAAATAAAATAATTCAGCTCAAAAGGTATAATATCCCAAAACTTCTAGATTCTTATCCCCAATATTGCTCTTTTTATTCATCTGTACTATGACTTGTCTGTTTACTATTTCTGAAAGAAACTTAAGACCTATCCAGTTTTCTTCATATCATATTTCTTATGATAAAACTATCTATGAAATAAACATCAAAGCTATCCAGTTTTCTTGCTTTAGCTCAAGAGAGCTAAATAAAATAATTCAGCTCAAAGAGACCCTTTCAGGAAAATGATAACTGCACTCCTTGTTTTGACAATGACCCTACTCTCTTTTTTTCTACTTATTTCGCATTTTTCCATGTACTTCTCTTTCAATACATGTAAGTCGTACTATGTTTCCTCTCTGAATTTTGGAAGAACTTTTCTTTTTTAAAGAAGAAAAACTCCTAAAACCAATCTCAGCTAATATAATAAGCAAATGGGATTTCCCAGGCAATTTCGTGGAAAGCCTCTTGGTGGGTCACTTTTGCAAAAGAGAGCAGCCATCTTAAGAGTGAGCCCCCACAGAATAGCTCTCTGCGAAATTGCCTAGCAAATACCTAAATTTGCATATATGCCCTTTTTTGTCTTGTTCAACAATGGATCTTTTGGATGTGTTTATTTGTCTGTTTGTGTGGACCAAGCATCTTTGCATTTTCTTCTTTTCTTTAGCCATGTGGCCCATGTCACAAATATCGTTCTCAGGAATTTCTCGCAAGGGAAAATCTCGGGATACATTATGTTATTTTTTTCGGATTTATATAAGGAAGAAAGCTATAAAAGTAAAATTATTTAAAAACTATATAAATATATAAAACTTAGGGAAGTGATATATCCGCCTCTTTTGGTTAATTGGGACACCCAGCAGCAGTGTATCAATGAGTGCAGAGGGGCTGATGTACTTCATGTTAGAAGGATTCAATGGGGTTGATTGCCATGTACCAAAGTAATCAAAAGGGGTGGATATATCACTTCCCAAAATTTAAGAAAAATATAAATTAAAAATATCATAAAAATATCGGGATAATGTTGTGATAGTAACGCGATATTTTATGATAAAAATGAAAATATCTCTATATTTTTTAAATCTCAAATATAAATCTCGGGATTATTTCAAGATTTTGCCGTTTTATCAAAATGTCAAGATAAAAACACAACATTTTCAAAACATCGGAGATATTTGTGACAGTTCTTTAGTCCTAATAATTCACAGATAGTCGATTGCTACACGTTTTGTGCTTTTGGTTGGTTCTTATCGTCTGACGTAAACCTTTGTCCACATGCTATGGTGGTGGGTCTAGGCAGCCTTTTTCAATGATCTCTATCTGGAGATGCCCTTTCTATCAACCCTACAACCTTGTTCTCTCTCTCTCTCTATTGTCTTCCTCAGGATTAAGGAGAACCCATGGAAGAACCTGGGAGTGACCAGGAAGTAGTAGTTCCTCAGAAGAAGCGGGATTCCAACATAGCACCCACAGGGGGCTTTGATTGCAACATCTGCTTAGAATTCGCCCAAGACCCTGTGGTCACACTCTGTGGCCACTTATACTGTTGGCCCTGCATCTACAAATGGCTAAACCTCGAAACCTCTACCACCCAGCAGTGCCCAGTTTGCAAAGCATCACTCTCTGAGACCACCCTCGTCCCCCTCTACGCCAGGGGTCACACCCCCACCCCCAAGCCATCCAAACACCAAAAAGGAAGAGTAGTGTCCTTACCAAAACTAGACATCCCAAATAGACCTCCTGCGAATCGCCCTGCAGATTCCCTGAACTCTCCTCGCAATTCCCTTAATCGCCACCACCACCATGTCCATCACCACCAACATTTCCATCAGGATTACGTACCTTCTCCCTTGTCCATGAATTTTCAGGCAAATTTCCCGGCGAGTACGCCTAGGACTACACATGGTTTTCATCCTACGGCGAGTGCCTTGGCGGAAATGGTGGTTTCGGTGCTTCCTTGGCTGTTTGGATGCCCTGGAGCAGGGATGTATTCCTCTATTCCTGGAACTCCGAATATGATGAATACACCGAGGCTCAGACAACAAGATATTCAGGCAGAGAGGTCTCTAGGTAGGATTTGGGCATTCCTTTTGTGTTTTTGTATTTTATGTCTTGTATTCTTCTAGTTTTAACAATAATCTCCTTTTAGTATTGTTGTATATGTACGGAGACTAAGACTATCATCTCAAAATTACAGCAGCAAGTTTGTTGCTGAAAGGGAAGATAATACACCCCACGGTAGAACTCTTTCTGAGCTTTATGTTGATATGTGGTGAAGATAGAGGTATCTTATCCGGGAAATATGATATATTCGGCTCATCGGGCCACCCCTTGTAGTGTAAAAGAGTATTCATAAGCATGGTTTTAAATTTCGACCGAAATCTGAAATTTCGGGGGTACAACCGAGATGTTACAAAATTAAGACCGATTTTTCCTAAAATTTCTTCCGAAATTTAAGGAACTTCACCCAAAAATCTCGATTTTGTTCATTATTTATTATTTTCCTGAAATTTTCCGCTGAAACTTTGTATGACATAAAATAAGATTTCGGCGGATTTCGGCCGAAATTTCAAACGCATTCCAAAACCGAAATTTGAAACCATGCTCATAAGTCATAAATATACCGGGAGCTGGCCCATGTAAGAGAAGGAAGTGAATACATCACTTACCTTCTCCTTTTTTTTGTTTCTTTTTTTGAATGGCACTTCTCCTTGTTGCTGCTTTGTAAAGCAATCAAGGGAACCCATTATCAAAATCAATCGAGGGGGAAATAGTTTTCTATGGTGGGCTGTAACAAATATTAGCTTTTCTATTATTTTTCTGGTTAGATTGCTCAGGTCCTGTTTGTTTTGGATTCTGAGAATTGATTTCGATTCCTAAATGGATTATTGCCATTTTGTGTCCAATAATAAGATTTGGACTCGAAAACAATTTTAAGTCTAATAATCACTTTTGAACTAGATATCAATTTTGACAATTTGAGTCCGCCAGTTGGTTTTGGACTCGAAATCAATTCTCAAAATCCAAAACGAACAGGGCCGTAGGTTTTGCTCATTCCATCTATGAGCGCTCTAAAAACACCTATCAATAGCTACAAAATGAGAGTTTTAATATGGTGGCCGACTGTCCACCAACAAGGGCAGAGAGAGAGAAGAAAAACTCTCCCTCTTGATTTTTGATCCAGGTCAAAACCCCTTTTTTTTACTTTTATCTTGATAAAAAAATTGTTGATATTTTCTCTCTCTAAAGGGCGGCCACCGTATAATTTCTCCCAGAATGAAAATGAATAGAGAAGGCGTCTTTGAGATTTCGAATATAATGCTTTTTTATGTAATACTACTAAGGAAAGGATATCCTGCTCCCTCTTTTGCTAAAGACACTCCACACTTTATTAGGAATTGTGACGGCCTTTATATTTAATATTGAAATATCATTATTAAGACAACGATGTGCGAATACCATGTCCCAAAAAATATTCTGATTCTGCATGTTTACAACGAGAAGCAGTCTGATAAAATTAAGATTGAGGCTTGTGATAAAAGGTCAATGGAGATTTGTGGAGTTAGTTGGCTATAAATTAATGAGGAAACTTCAAAGCTTTTGAAGTTAAAATCAGAGAGTGGAATCAAAGCTTTTTTCTCATGTCTCGCAAGTCGCAACCAAGGAAAAAAAGGTTCAGGGAATCTGTGTTTACTTGGTAGGAGAAAGGGACATATATATATGATCGGAGAGACTAGAGAGTGAGATTTGAGGAGGTAATGAGTAAGTAGATAAAAAACAAGGAAAAGAAAACATTTACCTTAAACAGAGGATATTTTTTCTTTATTTCCAGCCCCATCTCATGCTCTTCTCACTTAGTACCTTCTTAAATCTCAGTCTCACCAGCTCTGCTCCCGTTTCACACTGGTTTAACAGGTTATTCCATGAAATTTTCATGAAATTTTTTTCATGATCACCAAACATGCCCTGAAGAGGAAACTTGCAAAGCTTTTATAGAAATTAGGGCTGATTTTTTTTGGAAAATGATATTTACACCCCTTTTGATCACTGGGGACACCCAGCGCCAGTGTACGCTGCAATCAAATCCACTGGATTTTTCTGACATAAAGTACATTAGCCCCCCTTTTGTCATTGATACACTGACGCTGGGTGTCCCTGGTGATCAAAAGGGGAGTAAATATCACTTCCCTTCCTCCCCCCCCCCCCCCCCCAATTTTGTTATAGTAGAGAACCAGACATAACTAGGTGGGTGAACTCTAATGGGGTTTTTAAAAAGCTGAATAGGTTTTGTAGTTGAGTATTCTTAAAATGATATTTTGTCTTTGTTTATTGAACCCATGGGTTTTCACACTTATAAGCATGCTTTACATGATTATTATGTGTAGTTTAACCTTATTTGCATAAGATAATAAGTAATGAATACTTTTCTCAAAAGAAAATAATTTCAAAGGTACCACCTCATACCCAAGAAAATGATGATATCAATGAGTCGTGTAGAGGTTAACATGGCAGATCTTACCATTGATTTCCCTTCCAATATTTTTGAAAAAAAACTAGGAAATAAGCTACAATATTATCTCTTCCAATATTGACTTTCCCTTTAACATTCTCCCTTTCTTCTTCTCCTAAGATTAGAAGCCAAACCCTAGTTCTTATTCCCAAAACAAAACTAAAACCCTACCGTATTGCAACCGGTGGCGTGATCAAGAACACCGAGACCTCCAACTGTTTGAGATGGATTAGTGCTTCTCTTACAAAATGCCTTCTACTTGGGCCCTGTTGGATTGTAAGAATTTTATTGGAAAGCTTCAGAAAGGAAAAAAAATCTAAAATTTCTTATTTCTTACACATAAAAAATGATAAGGTAAACCAACCCTATTCAGTTTTTCAGTTAGGGACCTTCCGTTTATGATGTTATCCTTCTAAATTAATCAGACATAATTCCTCAATGAAAGAAAAGTTCCATAGAAATAATTTTCCATCTCAGAGATATTTTCTTGCAATCCAACCAAGATAGGAATTTCTTAGAAAAGTTAGAAACAAAAAATATTCCTAAAATTTCTTACTTTATTTATCTATGAAGAAAAGATAACTCAAACCGACCCTTTTTAATTTTTTTTGAGGGATTTTCAATTTATTTAATTCCTAAAATGATTTTTTTGTTGAAGGTTTTTTGACGAAAATATTGGAAGAGATAATTATTGTTGCTTATTTCCTATTTTTTTTCCAAAAACATTGGAAGGGAAATCAAAAAACGCTAAAACTTATTAAATCGGTTGGGGGGTAAATTTGCCATTTTAAAATTAACGGAGAAAATTGAAGTTCGTGAGTTTTAGGGACCTTTTAGCAAATATTTTTTAAAAGTAGGACTGTTAAGCTAATATGCTTTTCTTAGGGACTAATAAGCAATTAGTTTGCCATGTAGGGACTAATCGGCAAAACTCCCCAACAAATAAGATTGAAGCTTGTGATAAAAGGTCAATGGAGATTTGTAGAGTTAGTTGGCTATAAGTTAATGAGGAAACTTCAAAGCTTTTAAAGTTAAAGTCATAGAGTGGAATCAAAGCTTTTAAAGTTTTCTCATTTCTGGCAACCAAGGAAAAAAAGTTCATGGAATCTCTGTTTACTTGGTAGGAGAAAGGGACATATATGATCCGAGAGAGTGAAATTTGAGGAGGTAATGAGTAAGTAGATAGAAAACAAGGAAAAGAAAACATTTACCTTAAACAGAGAATATTTTTTCTCTATTTCCAGCCCCATCTCATGCTCCTCTCACTTAGTACCCTCTTAAATATCAGTCTCACCAGCTCTCTGCTCCTCTTTCACACTGGTTTAACAGGGGATTCCATGAAATTTTCATGAAATATTTTTCATGATCGCCAAACATGCCCTGAAGAGGAAACTTGCAAAGCTTTTATAGAAATTGGGGCTGATTTTTTTCCCCCCATAATTTTGTTATAGTAGAGAACCAGACATAACTAGGTGGGTGAACTCTAATAGGGTTTTTAAAAAGCTGGACAGTAGTTTTGTAATTGAGTATTCTTAAAATGATATTTTGTCTTTGTTTATTGAACCCAGGGGTATTCACACTTATAAGCATGCTTTACATGATTATTATGTGTAGTTCAACCTTATTTGCATAAGATAATAAGTAATGAATAATTTTCTCAAAAGAATATAATTTCAAAGTTACCACCTCATACCCAAGAAAATGATGATAGCAATGAGTCGTGTAGAGGTTAACATGGCAGAACTTACCATAGATCCTAGTGTATATACTTGAAATTTTTAATTCCATCTTTACGATAGGGGCAAAATGGTTCAAGTACAGAGGGATTGTGAGGCCAATGTTACAATGAGGCTAGTAATATGGAGGCAAGCTTAACCATCTCGAAGAACTTCTCATGAGGAAGAATGAATATGCTTTCCACATTAATTGTTTTGTGTATCAAATTCAATCCGCGTTAGTCACTTTTGGCAATATATATATATATATATATATATATATATATATATATATATATATATATATATATATATATATATATGAGGAAAATGATTATGAGCTTGAAGCTCATATAGCTTATATGAGCTTGAGGGCCCAAACACATGGGTCCCACATTTTTTGTGGTGATCCAAACCATTCATTTGCAAGGCCCCATCATAGATAGGGTGTGTACCAAAAACCAGCTCCATTGGATCATCCTATCCCCTCCAAAAGCGGAGGGCAAAAATGGGCAGATTTGTGGCAAACGGTGTCTGTCCATTTTGCCCTCCACTTTTGGATGGGTTAGGATGATCCTATGGAGCCGATTTTTTGTACACACCCTATCTATGATGGGGCCTTGCAAATGAATGGTTTGGATCACCACAAAAAATGTGGGACCCATGTGTTTGGGCCCTTAAGCTCATATAAGCTATATGAGCTTCAAGCTCACAATCATTTTCCTTTATATATATATATATATATATATATATATATATATATTTATATATGATGCAGTGCCAACATGGCATCCATGTCATGCCTAGGTGGTTTTGGTGGAGTTCCAAGGTGCAGTCCCTCATTAATGTTGCTGCCCCGTTTTGAACCTGATTTTTGAGATTCTAAATGGAAGAATTATGAAAAGTTGTAAACTACAAAGTTGTAGGTCTCTTTGAGATCTTTCCAAGAAAATACTTGTGCTTGAAAATTGGACAAGAGAGTAGAAATTTATGGCAGTTTTTGTGGATTGTGTCTGTGGGTTCCCAAAACAGTCAAAGTTAGTGAGTTCCAATGCAATTAATGTTATGTTAGTCTCTAAGCGAGCTAGTGGAGGAGCTTGAACGAATTTGCTTTAGTTTTCTTTTATTTAAAGAGTTAAAAACTATCTTGAGAGGGGATTTTTGATGTTGATAAACTTATGTAATTGATGGAATATCAATTGGGTTGAGCATTACTCCCATTTTCTTCTTCTTCTCTTGTTGTGTTATTGATTTCTATTTTTCTTCTTCTTCCCTCTTAAGCACCCGTATTATCTGGTATCAGAGCCAATGTTACTTTCTTGGGCTAGCTTCGATTTGATTTTCATGGCGGCACGAAGAAGTAGAGGAAGGCGTGGTAACCAAATGATGGAAGATTTGAGAGATGAAAGAGATGATGAACTTCAAGCACTTTGAAGACAAGTTGAGCAACTTACTGTGCGACTTGAACTCCAAGAAGCTCATAGTGAGCGTGGTAGATCAAGCCGCGAAGGTTCTAGTGATGAATCCGATGTGAATCCCTTCGCCAATACTCGTGAAGAGGCTAGGTTGTGAAGGTTCTATCATGATTTCGACACCATCAAGATTGAGTTGCCGGAGTTCCATGGTCGTATACAACCCGAAGATTTTCTTGAATGGCTTAGTGCCATTGAGAAGTTCTTTGATTACAAGGAGACACCCGAAATCCAACGTATGAAGCTTATGGCTACAAGGCTTCGTGGCTACGCTTCAACATGGTGGGATAAGGTTCAAGAGATGAGAATCCGCAAAGGAAAGCGTAAGATCTCTTCTTGGGAGAAAATGAAGTCAAGGCTTAAGGAGAAATTTCTTCCGTTGGATTTTTTCCAAATTATCTTTTCTCAATTCAATAACCTACGCCAAGAATCCAAGAGTGTTTTGGACTACACCGAAGAATTCTACAAACTCATGGCTCGTAATAATATTCAAGAGGGTGAAGATCAACTTGTGGCAAGGTATATTTGATGGTTTGAAGTTTTCCATTCGTGATGAGGTGGAAATGCACCGATCATTGAGCGTCAATAATACTTATCAACTAGCCTTGAAGGTGGAGGCTAAGCTTTCTCGTTGTGGTGCTAAAAAGTATGTGGATGTTCGTAGTCTCTAGCCTTCCTCTGAAGGTGAATCTTCACATGGTGGAGGTACAAAGTCAAGGTCCGAATATTTCAATAAAAATTTTACAAAATCAGCCCCTATACATCAGGTTGAAAATCAGCCCAATCGTCCCAACAATTCAAATGCTTGTTTCAAGTGTGGTCAAGTTGGCCATCGTTTCAAAGATTGTCCAAAGAGGCAAGTAGTTGTCTTCGGTGATGAAGAAAATGATGAGGATCTTGTTGATGATTCAAATCAACCCATATATGATGAGGATCTTATTGACTATTCAAATCAACCCATATATGATGAGGAAGATGGCATACAAAATGAAGAAATCAAACCTGCAGAAGGAGAAAGTTTGGTGATCCAAATAGCACTTGCTACACCAAAGGTTGAATCCGATGATGATTGGCTTCGTTCCGATATTTTCAAGACTCGATGCGAATCTCATGACAAGGTTTGCTCCATTGTGATCGATGGTGGGAGTTGTGAGAACATCGTATCTCATAAAATGGTGAACAAGCACAAGCTCAAAACCGAACAACATCCAAAGCCGCATCGGATTGCATGGTTCAAGAAAGAGTATGAGAGTAGCTTTTTTATTTCAAAGAACGAATTTAATCAAAAGACCAATGATAATGGTAAATTCAATGCTCTACTTGTTGTTGAAACTAACGAGTACGAGGAACTTCAACGACAATTCAATGAATTCATCACCAAAGAAATTGGATCCGATTGCATATTAGGTGAACCGATGGATATTGAAGTGATGGGTGAATGGAAAAATATTACATCGATTTTTTCATCCAATTACATCGATCCATTTTTATTCGATACTACATTGAAGCTCACAGTTGATATTTATATATTCAAATATGTTCAAAATCTAGACAAATTATCACTTCTTCATGGAGATTATGAAGCGGAGTTTGATCTTGGGAAGTTTCAATTGATGATCATTCTTCAATACTTCAAGGTTTGAGGGCGAGTTTTCTTGAACCAAGGAAGTTTAGCAAATTTCAAGATCGTGTGGATGCCCCTTTTCAAGTGCTTAAGAAAATTGGGGATAATGCATTCAAGGTTACGCTCCCTCCAAATATCAATACTCACCCAACTTCAATGTTAAAGACTTGACAACTTATCATGGAGAGCTTAATGAGATCGTGGGCGAGTTCTTTCTCACCCGAAGATAATGATGCAGTGCCAACATGGCATCCATGTCATGCCTAGGTAGTTTTGGTGGAGTTCCAAGCTGGAGTCCCTCATTAATGTTGCTGGCCCGTTTTGAACCTGATTTTTGAGATTCTACATGGAAGAATTATGGAAAGTGGTAAACTACAAAGTTGTAGGTCTCTTTGAGATCTTTCCAACAAGTATTCGCGCTTGAAAATTAGAAGCCAAACCCTAGTTCTTATTCCCAAAACAAAACGAAAACCCTACCGTATTGCAACCGGTGGCCGTGATCAAGAACAGCAAGACCTCCAACTGTTTGAGATGGATTAGTGCTTCTCTTACAAAATGCCTTCTACTTGGGCCCTGTTGGATTGTAGGAATTTTATTGGAAAACTTCAGAAAGGAAAAAAAATCTAAAATTTCTTATTTCTTACACATAAAAAATGATAAGGTAAACCAACCCTATTCAATTTTTCAGTTAGGGACCTTCCGTTTATGATGTTATCCTTCTAAATTAATCAGACATATTTCCTCAATAGAAAAAAAGTTCCATAGAAATAATTTTCCATCTCAGAGATATTTTCTTGCAATCCAACCAAGATAGGAATTTCTTAGAAAAGTTAGAAACAAAAAAAATTTCTAAAATTTCTTACTTTATTTATCTATGAAGAAAAGATAACTCAAACCGACCCTTTCTAATTTTTTTGAGGGATTTTCAATATATTTAATTCCTAAAATGATTTTTTTGTTGAAGGTTTTTTGACGAGAATATTGGAAGAGATAATTATTGTTGCTTATTTCCTAGTTTTTTTCCAAAAACATTGGAAGGTAAATCAAAAAACGCTAAAACTTATTAAATCGGTTGGGGGGTAAATTTGCCATTTTAAAATTAACGGAGAAAATTGAAGTTCGTGAGTTTTAGGGACCTTTTAGCAAATATTTTTTAAAAGTAGGACTGTTAACCTAATATGCTTTTCTTAGGGACTAATAAGCAATTAGTTTACCATGTAGGGACTAATCAACAAAACTCCCCAACAAATAAGATTGAAGCTTGTGATAAAAGGTCAATGGAGATTTGTAGAGTTAGTTGGCTATAAGTTAATGAGGAAACTTCAAAGCTTTTAAAGTTAAAGTCATAGAGTGGAATCAAAGCTTTTAAAGTTTTCTCATTTCTGGCAACCAAGGAAAAAAAGTTCATGGAATCTCTGTTTACTTGGTAGGAGAAAGGGACATATATGATGCGAGAGAGTGAAATTTGAGGAGGTAATGAGTAAGTAGATAGAAAACAAGGAAAAGAAAACATTTACCTTAAACAGAGAATATTTTTTCTCTATTTCCAGCCCCATCTCATGCTCCTCTCACTTAGTACCCTCTTAAATATCAGTCTCACCAGCTCTCTGCTCCCCATATTCTCAAGGTCTGATGGGAAATGAGATCACTCTCCCTTATTTTGATCGTGACATTCCTCTGTTTATTTTTACACTAATTTGATTGGCTGCTTGTAGTTTCTCCTATTGCTTGAATAAAAAAATCGGAATAGGGATCGTATTCCGATTTCTCTGGAAACAGAATGAAAAATATCAAAATGAAATATTTAACTGAAAAAATATCATTCCGATCGATCGAGGAGGAATCAGAATACTACCTCTTGGGGCGGGGAAGCAGATTCCTGAATGATTTAATTACATCCGGGGTCATTTCCACCACTTGAATTCCGTTTAATTTTTCTAACCAAATGTCGGAATCAGGTGGAATCACAATATGATTCCATTTCGAACGGCTGATGACTTGATTGGTAACTACGAGAGAGGGAATAGATTTACATATCTTGTTGTTACTTTGATTAGTACTTTGATTTTCATTCTTCTTCTTTTTTGCCTGAAGTGTGTTGATTTTTTGGCATGTGTCTTTCACATCGTGGGTCCACTAGGTGAATGGTCCAGATCATGCTGATACCACATGAGAGGGTGGTTAACGACTTGCTGTCTGATATAACGACTTGGTATCTGATACAAGTGTATTTTAGGGGGTTATATAAACAAGTGGGTGTGATATAAAACATGTTTAACATAATTAGTAATTAAATTATTAATTAATCTTCACGTCTCTATCGTCAAATGATCGAGACCTACCATTTGGAAGTAGGGGTGCAACTTGGGTCGGGTTGAGGCCAACCTGACCTGACCTGAGGAACCCTCTCTTTTTTTTTTCCAACCCGAACCCCACTCGATCCGATATCTAACCCAACGAGGTTCAACCCGACCCGACCCGATGAACCCTTTTTTCTGACCCAACGCGAGTTTTTAATACATGACGAGGTTTCAGTCGGGTCGGGTTGCCCAAACCCTCAACCCGGGTTGGGAAAACTCAACTCGAACTGAACCCGAACTAACTCAAACCAACCCGACCCGACTTTTTTTCGGGTTGAACCTGACCCGAGATGCACTCTTATTTGGAAGACTCTTCCCCGTAGATCTTTCCATCGTAATCACATTAAAATTAAGTAATTTTTTAAATTGAAAAATGATATATTCACCCCCTTTTCAAGCATTTTCACGTCGTTTTGTTTTTCTTTTCCTAAAGTTTACTTCATTTTTACCCCTACTGTTTTTTGTTCTTGAAAATAAATTCATTTAACAAAAAAAAGGGAAACAAAAGTGGTTGAAAATTTCATTTTTATCGATTTTTTGTATGTTAAAATGGGATTGAACCCTACGACCTCAAGGGTGAGGTATAAAGGGGCAGAATCATCATTTCCCTTTACATGTTTGCTTATTGAAAAATGTTCAAGCAATTGATCAAAAAAATGTTTAACCGTTCCTATCTATATGTGCACGCATTTTCTATCACGGGTTGACTTGAATTTTTTTCCATTGAGCTGTTTCTTTCGAGGTAAAATGGGCCTAGAACAAAGTTTTGGCCCATTTTTCTAATGGGCGCAAAAATTTGTCTTATGCCCATTTAATGTCTCATCATATACTGATCATAACTCGACCTGAGATATTTTGAAGAAAAGGAAGTGATAAATCCACCCATTTTGATTACTTGGCACACCCAGCAGCAGTGTACGTGGCAATCAGCCCCATTGAATCCTTCTAAGGTGAAGTACATCAGCCCCTCTACGGTCATTGATACACTGGTAGGGTGTCCCAAGTAATCAAAATGGTCGGATATATCACTTCCCTTAAGAAAATATCCAACTTGTTCAAAAAAGTTAAGCGTGTCAATGGATCCTCTTCAGATCGGATTCACGGTCTGGTCTTGATCATGATCCGTTCAAATTCTTTATCGGTTTTGAATTAATTTTTGGTAAAAAAACAAATACACCCTCTCAACTTTCTGACATTTTCAACAATAATCCTTACTTTTCGAAGTCATCAACGACACCCCTTCACTTTTCACCGTCTATTAAGTAGACCCCCTGACTTTTCACCCTATAGTTCAAAATTCATCAAAGACACCTCCTAACAATTTCTTCATCCCCGTCCACCCTGTCACGTAACAATCATTACTGAAAACTAAGAAGGTGTTGTTGATGACTTCGAAAAGTCAAGTCTGTCATTGAAAATGTTAGATAGTTGAGGGGGTGTACCTGTATTTTTCCCTTAATTTTTTTTTTTTTCACTCTATTTGAAGAGATTCAAGTACAATGACAGAATGAAGAGTTGCTAGGGAGAGGAAATTGAAGTAGAAATTCTCTTTTAAATAATTTTTCTGAGGAACCTGTTTCTCAATTTACCATTGATCAAGCAATCCTAACCGTACATACATGTCTAAATAAAAGGTATGCAGAGAGATCAGGCTACAAGCTTCAGTACTCCTCGGACTACCAACACTTTTTCTCCACCAAAGCTACTTAACCTTAAATCCTCTCTAAAACCCTACAACAATTTTCTCCTTTGAAGTTAGTTTTTGAAACCCTACAAAAGTCTCCAATGAATTCGTCTCTCTTTTCTCTCCTGAATCGTTTGACAAAACCCTTAAGATCCCATCGAGTTTCTGAAAGCAGATGTTACTGTGCAGGGAGATACTCTCGCACAAATCTGTATTCGAAGATCAGTCCGATTGGAAACCCTAACATCAGTGTGCTTCCGGAGCTGGACAAATGGGCCGAGACTGGGAAGAACGTGCGAGTGCAGGAGCTCCAACGAATCATTCGCGATCTCCGAAAGCGCCGTCGATTCAAGCAAGCCCTCGAGGTCTCTTTTTTATCCTTCTTCAAATGATTTCTTTTCTGTTTTAATCCATCTCTCTCTTTTATTAATTTCTCATTGACTAAAAGACTAGAAAACGATTTTGGGTAGTACTGATGAACACTAGAATGCACACGATCGATGTGTTCTGTTAGAAAAGGAGGTTTTTGAATAGTCTAGGATCAGATTTCTATGGGATTGGCATGAAGAAGCTGAATGGAGAAAAGTATTAGGCCGAGATTCAGAAAAGTACTGTAAAACTGATTTGCAGGTTGCATAGAGACTCAATTTCCCTTTTATGGGGAGTTTTGTAAGTAACCCATGTAGTAATTTGATTAGATTTGCTATGGTTTTTCAGACAAAGTGGAACTTAGTGGGAAATGGTCAGAAATTTCTAAATGTAGATGCTGTAATGCCGTATTAGATTTTGCTGGGAAGTTCATTTTCCATTAGTTTTAAATATATTTTAGAGAGGAATGATAGATGCAAGGGCCCTCTTTATGCAAGGGCCGGCGAAGGGCCTTTGAATAGATACACGTCATTTTAAAATCGGTTGAGAAACTGAATTCGGTTGCACTTAATGACGTGGATCTATTCAAGGGCCCTTCTTTGGCCCTTGGGTAAAGAGGGCCCTTGCATCTATCATTCCTCTCTTTTAGAAACCCATGTAGTAATCTATATTGATTTGATTGGGGTTTCGGGTTCGGGCGAAATGGGTGGGAAGTTGTTGTAAGACCATATTGTAGGTGTTGTCAATTTTCTAGACAGCCCTAGGTAGCTGGCCTTCCTGGGAGCTTAGGTAGTCTTCTTTGCAAGCTTAGGTAGTTTTCTATGCACAAGATATATTGTATTCATTTCTGTAGAACCAGTGTGAAAAATATGTAAATAATATGGAAAATTTATAAAGTGTGCTTATGCTGACTAATTTCCCTTTATGTGGAGGGATTATGATGTTTTTACCCTTCTATAGGTGGTAGCTATTGTCCTTGGTGCTGGCTGCTGCAGTTGTGTAGGTAGCCCGCCTTGAAGCCTTCAGGGATTACCTTGGGTTTGGATTGCGTATAGGCGTCTAGGACATAGTTACCAGGGTGGGAAACGAAACGTGAAACGAAACGGGAAACGCATGAAAACAAATACAGGGGAAACGAGAAACGAAAAACAATAGAATATCGTACGAGAAACATCTTAGGAAATTATGTGTTTTTTTCCAAAATGATTTTCGTAAGTTCCACACATGTTTCCTACACGTTTCATATGTGTTTTCTACGAGTGTTGCATACGTTTATCACACATTTACACATTACTTACATAAGTTTTCCATATGTTTCCCATGTGTTTTAGAAACACTTCTCCAATTTTGTATCATATTTGGAAACGTTTCTGAAACGTGTTTCTCTCATTTTAGGGGAAACGAGTTTCCCAACCGCAAGAAACACATTTTAGGGGAAACGGGTTTCACACCCACCCAAGGAGTTTCCGGCAACTAAGGTCTAGGACCTTTAGGTGCTATGCATTGCATTACACCCTGACTTAACAACAGGACTATGGTTGCAGGAAAGCTCAATTTTCATGTATTGGGGAGTTGTGTTTGGTTTCAGTTGGGCTGTTGGAGCTTGGGAATGGGTGGTATTTATAGGCTATCAATTTATAAATGCATTGAAATGATTGGGTCATAGAAGTGTTAGGGAAGGCATAGAAGCATCCTGTAATGTTGTGTCATACGTTGCAGGGAAACTCATTTTCACATTCGACCAGAGTTTATCTGTTTATGTAATATGAGTCAGCTTGATTTGGGTTTTTGGATTGAGCTGGATGGTTATCGATCTCCAAAATGCGGGGAGTCAATTGAATAAGAAGTGTTAAGATGAGATTTAGAAGCACTTTTTATTATTGTATTGGAAGGTTAATTCCAAGCTCATTTCCCTTTTCCACGGAGTTCTTTTTTGCGAAACTTCTCATTCTGCCTCTTTATAAGCAAACGAGTCAGGTGGGAAAGAATTGCTCAAAGCAACTCCACTTCGCTTCGAAAAACAATGTTTTTTCCACTTGAATTGTGGGATTTGGAGAAACGGGCATCATGGGTTGGGTTTGCTGAATATGTTCTTCCCATTTTTTTTCTTTTTTTATTATTCTCCGCACAAAAAAGTGCAAAAGCGCTGCGTAGAGTGATTGCCAGATGTCACCGTTGTAAGTTGGATCAGTTCAATTTGGGTTTTTAGATTGAATAGAAATAAGCAGAGAATGTGGTCATATCAATCTCTGAATGTGCAGAAATGACATGGGGAGTGATGACTGTAAAGAAGCCTTAGTTTGTGGATAGGATTCTGACTGTGGTGTAGTGTTGTAGGCTGCAAAGAAACTTTCTTTGTGGGGATATTTCATAGAAATTCATTTGTAACTTAAACTTGTAAATCATGTGTTCTGGATTTGACGAAAGTGTAGGAAATGGTCAGAGAGCATCCTGTTTTGTTTAATCAAGTGGAATTGTTTTGGGCATGCTACGGTAAATGCAATCTAGACATACTCTGAAGAAATGGCAAATGAATGGTACATTTGTAGAACTATAAGGTTGGCTGCATGGACATAGCAGACAGGAAGAGGAAATTTTCTTTCTAAATATTTCTTTACAAATATTAACTTTGTTGACTTATTTGAGAAACTGGCAAATGAATGGTTCGTACGATCTAAGCCCGTTTAAAACCCATTGTAGTCCGTTTTCAATATGATGTTTCGTGTTTTAATTATATATTTGGTGAAAAGGGAGTTGAGTCGGGCTGCATCATTTTTTGCACTTCGCTACATGTTTCTGTTTTACATCAAATGGACTCCTTGTCACCCTTCTTTGTAATCATCTTTGCTGGTTTTCAATAAAATCTTTACTGGTTACTATCTCAAAAAAGAGGGAGTCGAATCGGGCGAGTCAACCATTTAGTCTGGAAGTTTCTAAACCGTGGAAAGAACCCCATTTTTTTTCTTTTGGGGGGTGGGCGGGGATGGGTGGATAGCTGAAAAGAACACCAATGCTTTCAAGTATTATTAAAAGAAACTTTATTTTGCTGTCCAACTCCAAACCCTTTTCTCTTTCTTGTATATTTGTACTTTCATAAATGAATTATATTTAGAAATCAAAATTCATGAAAGCGTGTCATTTCAGACAGGGCAGGACACGCGTGTCAGCAATAAATTCAAATTGTAGACTAAATCATAGATGAAAAACCTATGTAGAATAGTACCTAGTGTAATGTACAAGGGATAACAAGAAACAAGGGGAAAGATAAATTGACGCTTTGTCCTAGCAGTGGTGTTGAAGTGGTTCTGTTAAACATATCATGACAGATATTTCCTAGAAAATAGTGAGCCCTCATTACCTTCGTCCTGCATGAGCATCAGCATCAAGACCATTGTAAAGTCCAAGAGACTACTGTTGATCTGATATCATCTATTTTGAGATGTAGAACACCATGTCTTTACTGTCAATGACATTCCACTCTCATTACATTTAATGTGCTTCTTAACATCACGATTATTTCTAAATGCAGGTATCGGAGTGGATGAAAACCAAAGGTGTTTGCGTATTAACACCAAGTGACCATGCTGTGCAGTTGGATTTGGTTGGCAAAGTCCATGGGCTTGCCTCTGCTGAATCCTACTTTAATAGTATGAGCGAAGAAGATAAAACTGAGAAGACCTACGGCGCTCTCTTGAACTGTTATGTCAGAGAACGTTTAACTGATAAGTCCCTTTCCCATATGCAGAAAATGAAAGAGTTGGGTTTTGCTTCTGAATCTCTGCCCTACAATGACCTTATGTGCCTCTATACAAACATAGGGCAACATGAAAAGGTCCCTGACTTATTGAAGGAGATGAAGGAGAATGGAGTCAAGCCTGACAATTTCAGCTATAGAATCTGCATAAACTCTTACGGGGCAATATCCGATATTGACGGGATGGAGCGTGTTTTTGAAGAAATGGAGAGCCAACCCCACATTATCATGGACTGGAATACGTACGCCGTGGTGGCAAACATCTACACAAAAGCCAAACTCACAGAGAAGGCTATTGCTGCCCTAAAGAAATCAGAGGAGAAGCTACTTGGACAAACAAATGGAGAAGGTTACAACCATCTAATTTCGCTCTATGGCAATCTTGGAAATAAGGATGAGGTAATGCGGTTATGGGAGCTTCAGAAATCTGTTTGTAAGAGGCTTATTAACAAGGATTATACTACTATTCTTGGATCATTGGTGAAGCTTGGTGACTTCGAAAAAGCTGATGATTTGCTGAAACAGTGGGAGTCTTGTGGTAACAGTTACGATTTTCGTGTGCCAAATGTGCTTATTATTGGATATTGTCAAAAGGGGTTGGTGGAGAAGGCCGAAGCGAAGATTGAAGACATTTTTAAGAAGGGAAGGGTTCCGATTCCGAACAGTTATGGGATTTTGGCGGCGGGATATTTCGATAAGGGTGAAATGGCGAAGGCTGCAGAGCATATGAAGAAGGCTGTTTCCTTAATTCCTGGAAATCCAGGTTGGAAGCCTAATCCTAAGGTGATTAAAGCTGTGTTGGGTTGGTTAGGTGATGAGGGTGATGTTGGAGAGGTGGAGGATTTTGTGGGTATGTTGAGTGCTGTAATGCCTATGAATAGGGAGATGTATCATGCCTTGATTAAGGCAAATATCAGAGGGGGGAAGGAAGTGAATGAGCTTCTAAACAGCATGAAAACTGAAGCCATATCTGTGAATGAAGAAACAGAGAGTATTCTGAGCTTAAGGAAATAGAACTGAGTGAGTGAAACAATTGATCTGTGGGGGCTGGAACTCTAATGGGTCTTTCCTTTTCTGGCCATTTTGCACAGGATCGGCATTTTATGTAAGCTGAGACTTTGTAGCATCAGCATTTGAGTAAATGTCATGGATGTATTGAGATGAAACTAGACCATGTGATAATCTACAAAATCAATAATCTTGATCTCACAAACATGTCCTTGTGCTGGGCCTAATAACCTGTTTGGCACAGGGTTTCAAAAATCCAAGGATGGATCAGTCGAGCATATTCTAAACCCCAACTTCTGTTTAGGGCATGCTGGCCACCTTGATTTTTTTTTTATGATAAACTTGCGCCTCCAAGTGGGTGAGACAGAGTAGTTGGGCCGGTGAAATAACTAAAAATCAGGAAACAAGGTTCTCCAAGTGGTGAGAAGGGGCTAAAAATCAGGAAACAAAAAACTCTGCTCAAAATATGATCAATTGTTTCTTGATTTTATGCCACTTATCATCAGTGGAGACACTAGTTTCCTGTTTTTTGTTTCGTAACTTTTATCCACTTCAGCCTCAGCTCCACTCGGAGACACTGATTTATCATGAAAAAAGAATTCATGGTAGCCAAATGTGCCCTTAGGGTCACTTTCGTTGCGGTTAGTTACCTGGTAGAGTAATGGTGAATTAAAATTTAAGTTTCCAATAGGGAGGAGACAAGCCAACTAGTTACCTTGTAGAATAGTGGTAAGTAATGTTTTGTTGTCAACCTGGTAAGGTAGAGGTATGAGGTGTTATTACCAATATAAAGGGAGAGAAGAGAGAAAAAGCATCAATCCCAAGAAATCCAAGCAATTCGTGGTTTTTTGCTTGTATTTTGTTGGGAGTTCGCTATCATGCCATGCCATCAGACAAAGATGAGATTGCCACGAGACTTCCTGTTGGTCTTTGGGGATTTCATTCCCTTATAATGGCAATCTAACATAGGATTTTGATGATTTAGTACCAAAAACCTATCCAAAACCCCTAAAAAGGACTTTTGTGCAACCAAACATAATAGCGTTTTTGGATAAAAGATTAAGTCTTCCCTTCTGTTCTCTGTCCAGCAAGCAAAGATAACCGGTTACATAGCCACACAAGAAGAGTGGGAAGGGAAGGGTGGGGATAGTGAACTTTTTCCTCTTATTCCAAATCTTTATTACGGTTTAGGATTTTTATTTTTATTTTTTGGGCAGTGGTATTTCCCCCCTTCCCCTCTTCAAGTCTACAACCATAGAACACTACTAAACCTGTCTCTCTCTCCAACATAAACTGTTGGTGGGCCCAACAATTAATTTGTTGAAATCTTTGTCGAGCACTTATTAGCCCTTCAGCTGAAGAGGGGCCTTAAGAGAGGGGAAGTCAGTTTCTTGGTAACCTTGAACATGGGAGAGACAATAGTGGGGGAGAGTCCCACTCCTAGCAGCATTCGACAAGTTCTGGATGAATATGCACATGTCATGTCCGAGAAACTGCCCAAAACATTGCCACCGAGGAGGCCAATGGACCATAATATTGAGTTGCAGTGGACCATAAGATTGAGTTGGAACCTCGTAGCATACCACCAGCTCGTGCCCCTTATAGAATGGCTCTTTCCGAATTAACATAACTCAGGAGGCAACTGGACGAACTTCTTGAAGCAGGATTTCTCCGACCCTCAAAAGCACCCTATGGTGCCCCTGTGCTATTTAAGAAGAAGCACAACGGTAGCCTTAGGCTGTGCATTGACTACCGAGCCCTCAACAAGCTAACTATCAAGAACAAATATCCCAACCCCCTGATTACAGATATGTTCGACCAATTGGGAGGAGCAAGGTGGTTTTCTAAACTAGACCTGTGGTCTGGCTATTACCAAGTGCGGATCGCCAAGGGAGGCGAACCAAAAACAACCTATATGACAAGATACAGTGCCTTCGAATTTTTGGTTCGGCCTTACCAAATGCCCATGCAACTTTTTGCACCTTGATGAACGGGTTGTTCCATGGCTTTCTTAACAAGTTTGTGGTAGTGTATCTTGATGACATCGTGGTGTACAACAACACCTATGAAGAACATGTTGAGCACTTGAAAAAAGTTCTTGATGTACTCCAAAGCAACCAGCTCTATGTGAAACTGGAGAAGTGTTCCTAAAGAAATCAGAGGAAAAGCTACTTGGGCAAACAAATGGAGAAGGTTACAACCATCTGATTTCGCTCTATGGCAATCTTGAACATAAGGGTGAGGTAATGAGGTTATTGGAGCTTTAGAAATCTGTTCGTAAGAGGCTTATTAACAAGGATTATACAGCTATTCTTGGATCATTGATGAAGCTTGGTGAGTTCCAAATAGCTGAAGAGTGGGAGTCTTGTAGTAACAGTTATGATTTTCGTGTGCCAAATGTGCTTATTCTTGCATACTACCAAAAGGGGTTGGTGGAGAAGGCCGAAGCGAAGATTGAAGACATTTTTAAGAAGGGAAAGGTTCCGATTCAGAACAATTATGGGATTTTGGCGGCGGATATTTCGATGAGGGTAAAATTCTTAGAAGGGTCGTATAACCTCCGGGCAAAATCTTTATGCGCAGCGGAATAAAATCGCATAGTATAACATTATTCTTCAATTTTGCCCTTAGCCCAGGATTTCTAGGAACTAGATTATATGTTGGTGATAAAATAAACAGATAGAAATATACCTATGTAGAAGTTACCACGAAGAAGATCGTGTGCTTGATCTACTCCCCGAATCGTCACGAACGAACCCTTCTTCACGAACGCCGCAAGTTGATCCGATGGGATCCGTTGATTTTGCACAACAAATAGAACAACCTTTGTTCTACTTTTATAAACTAATCCAAATCAGTTCTTTGGATGGGAAATCTAATAGTAGATGATGGAGCTTTAATGGTGATGAACTAGAAGTAATGGAGAGAGGGAGAGAGGGATGTGGAGAACATCATGTGGGTCCCACAACAATTCAATTACTTTCTAAGAGATTGTCTTTATGTACCTTCTATAAGAAGGAATTTGATTTCTGTTTCGAAACTCATCTCTGATGGGTATTCAGTTAATTTCAATAAAAATTCAGTTTTCATTAAAAAGGAGAATTCCATTATAGTTGAAGGTACATGTTCAAATGGTTTATATCTAATTAACGCCAAAGAGATTGTGAGTAACATTGAGAGTATTCCAAGTGTAGATGTTCCAAACCTCAAAAGGGCAAGGGACACAATAATTCCGACTCAACTTTGACATTTTCGATTAGGTCATATTAGCCTAGAGCGGATCACGAGGTTAGTGAAAGATGGTCCATTGGATTCTATCCCTGTGGAACCTTTTCCAACCTGTGAGCCATGTCTCCAAGGCAAAATGACTAAAACTCCCTTCAAGGGCAAGAGTGGAAGAAGCGAGAACTTGTTGGAATTGATACATACAGATGTATGTGGACCACTTTCTCATCCTTCAAGAGGAGGGTTTGTCTACTTCGTGACTTTCACGGATGACCATTCAAGGTACGGTTACCTGTACCTAATGCGTCACAAGTCTGAGACCTTTGAAAAGTTCAAAGAATTCAAGAATGAAGTAGAAAACCAATTAAATAATAAGATTAAAACTCTTCGCTCCGATCGGGGAGGAGAGTATCTCTCGGATGTGTTTAAGGACTACTTAAAAGAATGCGGAATTACTTCTCAATGGACTCCACCTGCCATGCCAGAGTTGAACGGTGTGTCATAAAGAAGGAATCGAACTATGTTGGACATGGTTCGATCCATGACGAGTTTTGCTAAGGCGCCATTGTTTCTTTGGAGGTATGCCTTAGAAACAACGCTCTACATCCTAAATCGAGTTCCAACTAAATCAGTGCCAAGGACCCCATATGAGTTATGGACGGGTAGGAAACCCTCATTGAATCATATGAGGATATGGGGTTGTCCTGCCCATGTTAAAAAAATAAGTGCTGACAAATTAGAGACTCGAACTGAAAGGTGTCTCTTTATTGGATATTCAAAGGAAACAAAGGGTTATTGGTTTTATAACCCTGGCGAACAAATTTGTGTTGTAAGCCGGAAGGCCGCATTCTTGGAAGAAGAGTTCATCTAAGATGCAGGTGAGATGGAGAGGATTGCCTTGGAAGAGCAATATGATAATCCAATAGAGAGATCTGAGAAAACTAAGCAAGAATCTAATGAGCCTACTCCGACACTTCGACATAGTATTAGGGAGATCAGAAGACCACGTAGATATCTCTATCTGGGTGAGAAAATTAATCCAAACATGGAAGAAACGGATCCCCTTAACTATAGAGAGGCGATGTTAGACATCTATGCGAGCAAATGGTTAGATGTTATGAAATTCGAAATCGACTCTATGTATTCCAACAAGGTCTGGACTCTAGTTAATCCACCAGAGGGTATTAAGCACATTTGATGCAAATGGATCTTCAAGAAGAAGAAAGGCCCTGATGGAAAGGTGGAGACCAACAAGGCACAGCTTGTGGCAAAGGGCTATACTCAAAAGGCTGGAATGGATTATGAGGAAACATTTTCACCTGTAGCTATGTTAAAGTCCATTAGGATTTGTTGGCTATCGCTGCACATTATAATTCTGAGATCTGCCAGATGGACGTCAAAACCGCCTTCTTGAATGGAAACTTTCAGGAGATATTTATATGGTCCAGCCAGAGGGTTTTTAGGCTGCTAGAGAGGATAGTCAGAAAGTGTGCAAGTTGCAGATATCCATTTATGGATTAAACCAAGCATCTCGCAGTTGGAATCATCGTTTTGATCAAGCGGTCAAAGAGTTTGGCTTCTCTCAAAATATTGATGAGGCTTGTGTATACAAGAAGGTCAATGTGAATGCCGTAACATATTTGGTTCTATATGTGGATGACATTCTACTCATTGGAATGATGTAGGAATGTTATCTAACACAAAGTTATGGCTTTCCGTTACATTTGCAATGAAATATCTGGGTGAAGCTTCTTATATATTAGGACTTAAATTATTTAGGGACCGAAAAAGTAGGTGTGGAGCCCGATCCCGAGGAAATTGGCAAGGACACGAGATCCCCGTCGATCCTCTAAGATCTCCACATGTGAAGGAGAGCTCTACCAAGGAACTCTCGAAAGAGTGCCCCTCACTGCATGAGTGGCGAGTAAATGAGATACCTCTTGATTCAGGGACGAGCCTGGAACCTATACGTACCTAAAACAAAGAAGAGTCGCCATCCAAGGAAATAGGCCCTGGATCCCCATGAAATACTCTGTTGCAATAGATAACAAGATATACAAAAGTTCGTGCCTGATGACGAATGGGGAAGGTCCAAAGAGCACCCAAAATCGTTCGAGTGTAAACACCCAGTTTCTTATGCCATTTTTATTAACTTTGAAGAATTTTGGGTCAAAATCACGTGAAATGGGAATATATATCTCCGAGAACACGTCTACCAAATCATGCATGTCTCGAAGATGAATAATAAGCACACACAAAAGAAATGAAAGAAGAGTCTCCTAAGTATAACTAGGTTATGAGTGTCATGCCTAATTGGTGTCTAAGTTCTAGTGGATGAACACATGCATGCCACAGCTAAAGGTATAAGATCTGTACAAGAAAGTAAGAAAATACAACAAGCACACAACACAACTCGACTCCACACATGACTCGACACGACAAACCCTAGACTCTAATGCGAAATTTGACTCGGACCAAGATGGTCATCCCGGCTGCTTTACGTATCCCGGCCTCGGGAAGAATCAGAGTCAACGTAGTTCGGTGGCCTATTCTAAGCTATGATGCCTAAATATGTCTATACCACACTAGACTCGACATGACACGACTCGACTTATGTTTAGTTGTTTAAGTATTTTAGACACGCCTATATGGTCCTAAACTAATGCAAGTCAACCTAGTCTAATACAGGTGAGCCCTACATCCTATGTGTAACTAGATTGTATGTCCTAAGAAAAATAATGGGCTAACTAAGTGCTTCCTAGTCTAGCCATCGGCTCGACTAAGTGTCTAACCGACCATGACTCGAGGCCACCTAACTCTAGGGACACTCACACAACATGACACACAATGCATCAACCTATCTAGGATAGACTCCTAAATCTAAGACACCCCAAACATCTAGGGCATACTCATAACTTTAGAGGAAGATCTTTTGAAAAGGTTTTGAAGAGTTTTTCATTTTTTTAGCGTTTTGAATTTATTAATGATTTTTAAGAATTTTTTGAATGTTTGAAATGTTTATTTTTGAAGATTTGACTGAACCTGAGATAAGGATTCCAAGCTGCCTACGTACCCCGTGGAAGGGAATCAAGTCAATGTAGTTCGGAAACAGATTCTCCTAACAACTCTCCTAATGAATCATGACTTTTGAAAATATTTTTGTATTTTTAAAAGTGTTTTTGATGTTTTTGACTCAAGATGACAGATTCCTATCATCATAAGGGTAGGACAGACTCCTGTATTCTGCAAAGGCTGGACATAATCCAATACTTTTCAGGTGACTGGACAAAATCCCATGACTCGGTGAAAGGCAGGACAGAATCCTAACTCTGCAAGGGTTGGACAGAATCCTATACCTTGTATGATGAGCTCGACAGAATCCCAACTCCCTATGACGATAGGATAGACTCCTGAAAGACTGACTCTCTAACTAAGGACATGCTCATATGCTAAAGGACTGACTCCTAGTGCATAACCCTAAGGGAGTGCTAACAAGGCAAAGCATGTCTTCTAGAAGAAGAGGAGATAAATGGATGTTTGTGAGACTAGGCAAGTCTCCTAAAAGAGATGACAGCTATGACCAATGAGACAAAGCCTGTCTCCTACAGCTAACTCTAATGAGACACTGAATGTCTCCTATGGAGGGCTCCAAGTAACCTTATCATTGCCCTTGAATGATAAATAGGATTAGGACAACTAAAAGACTAAGTTAGTCTTTAACCTAATAAGGGTGTACTAGCAATGAGACTTAGGTAGTCTCCTATGGGTTGACTCACTAATGAGATAAAGCCTGTCTACAAATGGTATGACTTTTTCTATATGAGACATAGCTTGTCTCCTAAAAGATGGCTCTAGATAACTCCTTCATTGCCCTTGCAATGAATGGGGACTTCTAATGTACAAGGTTGCATGACTTAAAAAAGACTGGGCAAGTCTTATAAATAAAAGAGGGGAGTGCTACTTGGACCGAGCAAGTCTCCTAATGATGGGCTTTGGCTAACGCCTTCATCGCCCACTAGGCTAAGCATGAATCAAGCATCAAAAGTAAGCATTTGCATTCTACAAGGAAGCTGAACATTTGTATTTAAAATTACACCATCCAAATGGCACAACTAGAAAAAGTGATACACATAAATATTGTAGGGAACACATCAGAGAACACTTGAATAGTTATGAACTTTTGCTGGTTCGCGTCGGAAGGGGCCGAAACATGAACATCTCCAGGCAAATTTCAGATTTCAATTCTGTAGTTTTGCTTTTCAAAAGTTCTGATTTGATTTTGCCAAACAGATGATCAAAAATATATTTTCAAGAAAAGTATTCAACTACAAAGTTTTATAAAAGTGATCAAATAAACTTTTCTCTGTTGAAAATTTTGGCTGGATCTTGCCAGAAGTGGCCAGCAAATGACCATTTCCGATCGAGTCCAAATCTAGAAATGTAGTGCTTTTGACTGATATCTTAAAAGTAGCATAACTTTTTCATTTTTCATCGTTACGAGGCCCTTAAGATGTCAAATCGAAGATCTCAGAAAGATCTACAACTTCCATGTGTATCACTTTTGCTAGATCTAATCATATTTTAGTAAAAAATTCAAAATAAAATCTAGACAGCTTGTAATTCAACACAATTTGATAACATTTAACATCAAAACTTCATTCAAACATAGGATTTATGGGAATTTGACACAGTTATATGATAATACATGCTGATGAGGCTTAGATCTAATCATGTTAGTTTCAGTTTTAAAGATTTTTAAGAAATTCTCACAAAAATTGCATAAATTCACTATTTTTCAAGTTTTTTCTTGAAATTTCACATTAAAAAGCATCCAAACATTAGATCAGGGAATTTCATTCAAATTTATGATAAAATATGTTATTTAAACCTATATCTACCAATTTTATCATCAGATTTCAAATCTTACATTGATTTTCACAAAAACACACATAAATTCACCATTTTGCACCGAATTTTAGGCTGAAATCTTAAAACAGCTATAACGTCTTCGTTTATTTGCTAACTTTTTGCCGTGAGCTATCAAATCGAAGATCTCGATGAGAACTACACGTTCTAGTAAGAATTTTTTATAAATTCAAGTTAAAAATTGATATAAAAAATGACCAAAACTAGGCTGTACAAAACCTAATTTTGTCATTTTTTCTCAACTGTTAACTAAAAACTTAAAAACTAAGGTGAATTACTCAAGTTCTTGATATGAACTGACATTTTAAAGATATTTAGGTAGATTTTAACCCTATGATGTTAGATCTAACATTTTTCATGCATTTTTCCTTTAGATTTTTCATTTGAGGCTAGATTTTCAAAAGAAACTCTAAAAGAAACTCAAAATCTACTAACCTTGTGCTCTTCTTTTGGATCTCTCCTTGAAAGATTATTCTCCTCCTTTATCTCTCTAGATCTCATTCTTTCTCTCTCTATAATCTTCTCTCTCTTTAAAAATCTCTCTCCCTCTCTTTAAAATTAGATCAAGAACCCTAATTTTTTTCCAAATGAGATCCCAAATGCTCTATTTATAGAGTTTCCTTTTAATTTTTGTCCCCCATTAGTTTATAGGACAACCCTTTTTCAAAAAATTTACTTTTGTTATGGTTGCAAAAGGGTGATCTAAGGAGAAAATTTCAAGTAAAAAATTAACATAATTTTATCCCCTTCTACCCTCCTATGTGTTTTACATTTGATTTTGATGAAATGGGTGGTCTCGAGAAGAAATTAGGTCAAAAACTAGAGTGGGATAATTCACCCCCTTTAAAGGTAGCTTACATCCTAAGCTAAGTTTTCTTAGTATAATTAACTAAATCACCCCCATTTTCACTCTAGTGTAAAAGCTGGCTAAGCTAATGGTTAATACACTCCCCTATTTACACTATCATTCTAACTCAACTCATCTTATTAGGGCTTTTTGCTCGGATTTTAACAAAATTTTGCAGAGACCTAGCTGGGACCCTAACCTACCCTAGAGAGATTTGGGGTCCTAATTCACTGATTTAGTAGGGTTTCTTCTTCACACGAGAAGGTTTAGGGCCCGGTTAAAATGTGGTGTCTACAGATGCCCATCTTTGGCAGAGCGTGCTTGTCGCGCGAATGCCAAAGCTGAACAGACATCACATTTTGACTGGCCCAAGATTGATTGAAGAGAAAGAAGAATGAAGAAATAATTTTGTGAAGGTTGGATTGTTGGAAGGATTGGTTTGTGCTTGGAGGCGGGTGGTTTTTACTCAGAGGCAGGTGGTTTTGCTCTGAGGCATTAGTTTTTGCTCAGAGGTAGATGGTTTTTGCACAGAGGCAGGTGCTCTCAAGGAGACACTGATTTTTGCTAGAGGCATAGGTTGTTGCTCAGAGACATTGGTTTTTGTTCAGAGGCAGGGGTTTCTGCTCAAAGGCATGTGTTTTTGCTCAGAGGCATGGGTTTTTTATCGGAGGCATTGGTTTTTGCACGAAGGCATGGGTTTTTGCACAGAAGCAGATGCTCTCAAGGAGACACTGGTTTTGCTCAGAGGCAGGTCCTCTCAGGGAGACTTTGGTTTTTGCTCAGAGGCAGGTGCTCTCAGGGAGACTTTGGTTTTTTGCTCAGAGGCGGGTGCTCTCAGAGAGACTTTGGTTTTTTCTCAGAGGCGGGTGCTCTCAGGGAAACTTTGGTTTTTGCTCAGAGGCAGGTGCTCTTAGGGAGACTTTGGTTTTTACTCGGAGGCAGGGGTTTATGCACAGAAGCATATGGTTTATGCACAGAGGCAAATGGTTTATGCGCAGAAGCAGATGGTTTATGCACGGAGGCAGATGGTTTTTGCACGGAGGCAGAATGGTTTATGCACGGAGGCAAATGGTTTATGCACAAAGGCAGATGGTTTATGCACAGAGGCAGATGGTTTATGCATGGAGGCAAATGGTTTATGCATAGAGGCGGATGGTTTATGCACAGAGGCGAATGGTTTATGCACTGAGGTAGATGATTTTTCGCTTGAGGTGTATGCTCTCAGGGAGACTTTGATTTGGGCTTGAATGCTTGGTTTGATTACAAACCTTGTTTGTAAGCAGAAACTCCTCTGGGAATTTGAACAACAAATGCTGCTGAGGACTTTTTGGGTTCAGACCTTGCTGAGAAGGATTTTGATTGAGGGATGCGACTCAAAGGAATGTATTTAAGAATCTTCTGTCTCTATCCATTGGGTTTGGATGCCGTGTAGAAACGGACTTGAATGTCGTGTGGAAACGAACGTAGATGTCGTGTGAAAACGGACTTAGATACCGTGGAAGGCGAGGCGAGGACGGATGCTGTAGAAAGCAAATGCTGGATGATTAGGAAAATTGGATTGGATTCGAAATTAGAAGAGGATTTTGACTGACTCAACTCGGGATTGATTGATCATCTCTTGCCAAGAGAAATAAAGAGTACGTGTTCTCTGCTGAGGATAAGACTTGAATGACTTGCTGGGGTTTTGGGTATTGACTCTTTTTAAAAGATGAACAACATTCTGCTTAGGTTTTGAAGACTGCGGGAGCTAATTTTAGACTCCACTGTGGGATTTGATTTTCTCAACATTGATTTTGCTGAGGATGATTTCAATTGAGGAATTTGATTCAATGTAATGTACTCAAGCATCTCTTGTCTCTATCTGTTGAGAATAGCTATCACAATTATCTTTTTGTGCTTGGTATCTTTTATGACCGATAGGTCATAAAAGATGCCCCTAGTGTGATGTACTTTCATGACAAAAGTCTTAAGAATGCAGAACCAGGATAGGTAGGGAAATTTTGTGTTTGCATGGGTTTCTTTGGTATTTGAATAAGGCAATCTCCACAATGACTAAATCTGAGAATTTCTTCTTTTACTGCTCACTGCTCGAGGCTCTGATGTCTTTGGCAAGTCTGAACAAGATGTCTCTTACTCTTCTTTGATTCCTTAGCCAGGATCGACTCTGGGTTTTTCTTTTCATTTAAGAAGGTATGCACCCATTCTTTCCAGTGCCAGACAATTTTCAATTTTGAAAGAAAAAGAATATGAATGATGAACAGACTTCCAAGGACTCGATCAAGGAGGATTCAGAATAAACTTGATTTACTTTGAAGAAACTCAACATTTATTTCAAGAACTCAACTAACTTTTGATTCACTCTCAGATCTAATGTTTTATATCTTTTTATGGTAAGGCTAGCCGCTCTCAGAGTAATCTCGAAGACCATGTCAAGAGGCTCTAATTTTCTCCATTAGGACTTCCGTCATTGTTATTACCCCCTTCAGATTGCTCTGTTTCAATGCCCCTAGTTTAGAAATGCATCAAAATAAGTCTTGCCGACACTACTCAGATTCCGGAATTCCACCCTGTGTAGAAGACTGCTTCTCCATCTCATCAATTCTCTTCTTGAGAAAATCGTAACTCTCATGACTTTTGTCTTTCAAGCTTTTCAGTCCAGCAGACCATTCATCTCAGCTTCTGCTTGGATTGTCAGCAACACTTGTACTTTGGAATTCCTCCTGACTGAGGAACTTCTTCTGCATCTCATAAAGTCCATTTTATGAGAAGTCCTTGCCCCTGACTGGATCGCCTTTTCAGGTTTTCAATCCAGTAAACTGCTACCCTAACTCCTGCATAAGCCAACTTTTTATTATTGTCGACTTAGCAAGTAAATGATCATCGCTTTTGTCTAGGCTGCCCTTTTGGGTTTTCAACCTAGTGGGTCTTCAGACTCTCATTTTTTTCTTTTCTTTCTGTTTTTTCTTTTGTTTGCCTTGAACCTTTGCTCGTTTTACTAGAAGGACTTTCTAGGTGGGCTTAGGTTCAAAATGGTATGATATTTCTTTAGTTCAAACGATTTGGATCGAATCTGGTCTTGACAGATTACCTACGTGCCCCAGAAATAGAGGATCAGATCCGTGTAGTTCACTTCTTGGGGTTTGTCAAAGAATGGTTTAGCTTTTAGCTTCAAAAGATTGAAAGGGAATAATTTTGTTTTATCCCAAAGGTAGACCGAACCTAAGTTGATCAGGTTGCCTACGTATCCCTGAAGAGTTGGGGATTAGGTCTGACGTAGTTCGGGTGCAAAAAATGCCCCTAGTTTATAATGTGTTTGAAAAAATTATTTGGCTTTATAGCTTTTGTGGCTCAAAGGGTTCATAAAAGGATTTTTAAACGTTGGAATTTTGGCTACAAAGGCTCAGACGTCCAAGGATGGCATCCTGGTGGTGTTTTAACGTGCAAGCTCTTGAATGCTTAAGGTTCAATGGCTTTGAATATTTTTGTCGAGTAGTCTGGCAGTTTCTGCAGACAAGACTTCAACTACGATGCTCAAATCTCATCTTGGCTCGAATCCATGTCCAAGATTCCGTAACTCTCAATAGTCTCCAAATGTTAAAGACGATTCTCATATTTAATTTATCTCATTGACTCCATCATTTGAGTCTTTGATATTCTTAAAGAGTTGACTTAGGGACACATTCCTTTATCCTTCTTGCCTTTCTCTCGCACTTTTTTTTCTTTTGGATGTTCTCTTTCTTTTTCATACTCTCTTTCTTCTAGATGTAAGAATTGTCCATGCTCATGAAATATTCCCATTTGGAATCTCATTAAAGATATGCGACCCAAATGTTCTTTTAGGGCTTACTCTATGAATATGACATTGATATTTGAAAGTCTTCTCTCAACTTCTCATCAACCCCTTTGGATGTCTGATGCTCATCTCTCTTGAATTTAGCTCTTCAACCAGATGTCTAAAGATGATGATGGAGTCTTGCTTTGCTTGCTTTGCTCAACGACAGGGCATTCACCCGGTTTATCCTAATATGATCAAGCAAGACTACCTTGAACCCCTCTAAATAGGTTTATCAATTCTTTGCGCTCCTCGGGAAATAAAGTTTTGTCAATCCATCTTTCCCGAGTTTTGGATTTCGATACCACTATCAACAGCTTCGATTTCTTCTTTAAGTAGCTATGCTCGACGCTCTTCCTCTTGTTTGACCTTCTTTCAGATCTCGAGAAAAATTTTGTCTATATTTTCATCTGAGAAGGGTGTCTTAATTTTGTTTAAACATTAAATCCAAGAGTGAATCACGGAACACTGATAACGCTCGAGTCAAAAGTTTATTTCTATGGAGATTTCAAGTACATTGATAATTTTTTGACGCGCCTCAATAGGCTCTACAAGGACTCGACGAAGAATTTTACTTTGATTCAACGAGAAAAACTGACAGCAACATCATGCTAAAGTTGACATTGACACAACTAAACTCTATCAACTTTGATAGTAGAGGATTAGTGTCTACTCAATGAAAGACAAGTTTCAAAACATAGGACACTTCTTCGAAGGTAATGAATTGGCACTGAAGGTTCAAGGTAGCATGCCTTCCTCCATGATAATGATGACTACAGAGTTCGATCTCGGAGTAGGAATCTCAGAAAAGGTATCCCCACAAGGCCTAGGTTAAGTGAGGCAATAAAAGGCTATGTTGGCAATGTAAGGGAAGCAATAAATTGCCTTGATCAAATGTGTTTAAAAATGGTTAGTCTTTTGGAGGGCTAGTCATCTGCTGGACTCAGACTTTTGAATTGGATGCACATACACTAGATCCATAGTCATGGGATAAAACTCTGAACAAATCGATATAAGAGCAATCTTGAGCATACCTATTGGTATTTTGAGTTTGAGTATCAGGAAGAGACCGTCTATAAGGGTCAAAGGAAATAGGCAGTGATAATATGACCTATATCAATAGGGTCTCGAGGAATCCTGAATCCATTCCTTTAGGTCTTCTTTGGATATGAAAGAGCAAGAATAATAAACAACCTTAATATAAATAGGTTTTGATCTCAGCAATAATCATGCACTCGTGAGATAGATAAGCAAGGTATAACCGATCCATTAATGATCACGGTATGATACAAGAGTACAAAGTAAAGGACAGGCGAACATAGATCAAATGGATAATCAATGGCTCAGATGGTAGACCATGGCCATAAAAGGACAAAAGCATGGTCAAGGACCAGATCTAAAATTTGAATGATGGATGGACACGCAAATAATTTTTATGTACAAATATTTTTTATGTAGAAAAAGGTAAATCCTAACCAATGAATATATAGGTGGAATGTAACAAATGGATATATAAGTGAAATGTAACAACGGATATATAGGTGGAATGTAACCAATGGATATATAGGTGGAATGTGTCATCAATTAATCAAAAAATAAACCACGGTCATGAGTGTGACAAGTAGAAGTCACTAACCACGTTTAAATCTGAAAAATGAATTTCTATAATAGATTGGATTAGATAAAGAAACATCACTACATAAGTAGGCCCTATTCTAATAATTAATATATATACATATATATATATATATATATATCCTAACCAGGGGCACCACCCCTAAATCTAAGCTAGCAAAGTCAAGGAAGTCTCGACTCATGACAGACTGATGAGTGTACTAAGACAGTGTTGTAGCCACACAGGTGAACTACCCAAGTTTATAAATGGGACAAGGCTCCTAACTCTAGGCTCAACATGTGTAAGCAACACATGTTCATCCCTATATAGAAATAAAGGACAAATGCAATATATAGAGAGCGTAAGGCTGAGGTTCACCTGGTCGGGTGCATAGTTACTTGTATGCCGTGACTGTCGCCCAGCATACGAACTATGTCTGTTTTACACACGAAGTGTCCAAGTGTTGAGTATGCTACTAGTGCGGTGGCGCTAGAAGGCGGGTATAGCCCTCACAACTCCTACTCATAATATCCCGAATAGGTCATCTGATAGTACATCCACAACAAACCACAGCAGAAAGGTAACCGCAAAACAAGATAATATATGGAAGGAATGAGAGTGAGTGTATGAGCCCTTGTTTTATTACGCACCTATTTGGTGCCCCTGGGTTTCTAACGAAAAGGTTCCCATTTATAATTATTTTGGCCCAAATTTCTTCAAAATTAATTTAAATGGCCTTTTTAGCAAAGTTAGGCAATATCTCGAAAGATCCTCAGCAGAGTCGTCAGCTTGTGGACCCCGATCCTAATAAAGCTAGCGAAGACACGAGATCCCCGTCAATCCTTTAAGATCTCCACACGTGAAGGAGAGCTCTACCAAGGAACTCTCGAAAGAGTGCCCCTCACTGCATGAGTGACGAGTAAATGAGATACCTCTTGATTCGGGGACGAGCCCGGAACCTACACGTACCTAAAACAAAGAAGAGTCGCCATCCAAGGAAATAGGCCCTGGATCCCCATGAAATACTCTGTTGCAATAGATAACAAGATATACAAAAGTCCGTGCCTGATGACGAATGGGGAAGGTCCAAAGAGCACCCCAAATCGCTCGAGTGTAAACACCCGGTCTCTTATGCCATTTTTATTAACTTTGAAGAATTTTGGGTCAAAATCACGTGAAATGGGAATATATATCTCCGAGAACACGTCTACCAAATCATGCATGTCTCGAAGATGAATAATAAGCACACACAAAAAAAATGAAAGAAGTGTCTCCTAAGTATAACTAGGTTATGAGTGTCATGCCTAATTGGTGTCTAAGTTCTGGTGGACGAATACATGCATGCTACAGTTAAAGGTATAAGATCCGTACAGAAAAGTAAGAAAATACAAGAAGTACACAACACAACTCGACTCCACACATGACTCGACACGACAAACCCTAGACTCTAATGTGAAATTTGACACGGACCGGGATGGCCATCCCGGCTGCTCTACGAATTCCGGCCTTGGGAAGAATCAGAGTCAACGTAGTTCGATGACCTATTCTAAGCTACGATGCCTAAATATGCCTAGACCACACTTGACTCGACATGACACGACTCGACTTATGTTTAGTTGTTTAAGTATTTTAGACATGCCTATACGGTCCTAAACTAATGCAAGTCAACCTAGTCTAATGCAGGTGGGCCCTACATCCTATGTGTAACTAGGTTGTATGTCCTAAGGAAAATAATGGGCTAACTAAGTGCTTCCTAGTCTAGCCATCGGCTCGACTAAGTGTCTAACCGACCATGACTCGAGGCCTTCTAACTCTAGGGACACTCACACGATAAGACACACAATGCATCAACCTATCTAGGACAGACTCCTAACTCTAAGACACCACAAACATCTAGGACAGACTCCTAACTCTAGAGGAAGATCTTTTCGAAAAGGTTTTGAAGAATTTTTCATTTTTTTAGGGTTTTGAATTTATTAATAATTTTTAAGGATTTTTGAAAGGTTTAAAATGTTTATTTTTGAAGGTTTGACTGAACCTGAGATAAGGATCCCAAGCTGTCTATGTACCCCGTGGAAGGGGATCAAGTCAATGTAGTTCGGAAATAGATTCTCTTAACAACTCTCCTAATGACTCATGACTTTTGAAAATATTTGTTTGTATTTTTAAAAGTGTTTTTGATGTTTTTGACTCAAGATGACAGATTCCTATCATCATAAGAGTAGGACAGACTCGTGTATTCTACCAAGGTTAGACATAATCCAATACTTTGCAGGGAGCTGGCTGGACAAAATCCCATGACTCGGTGAAAGGCAGGACAGAATCCTAACCCTGCAAGGGTTGGACAGAATCCTATACCTTGCAGGGGCTGGATAGAATCCCAACTCCCTATGACGATAGGATAGACTCCTGAAAGACTGACTCTCTAACTAAGGACGGGCTCATATGCTAAAGGACTGACTCCTAGTGCATAACCCTAAGGGAGTGCTAACAAGACAAAGCATGTCTTCTAGAAGAAGAGGAGATAAATGGATGTTTGTGAGACTAGGCAAGTGTCACGGACCTTTGGTTTGGGATTGAGGTCCGTGCGGCACTTGTGTTGCCTCACAACAAGCAAGTAAGCCTAGCAAGGTTATGAGAATCAAACCTACAAAACAAACACAAATGGAGTGCTAAGTTTCCAAACACACACAAAGCAATAGGGCACGCGAGTAGGCAAATGTTAAGCTTTATTGATGATTCCAAAACAAGTTACAATAGGATCATGCCAAAAGGTCTACAACTCCTAAGGGTCCCCGATCACCCGTTGACTAGAATGGAATCCCTGCTAGGATATGCACTAGCAATGCACCACTCGATGGCCAACCAAGATCTCAGGGTAAAGAGCTTTAGCTACCAACCCCCTTAACCACCAATGGCGACCAAAGGTGCTATAAACAACGACTTTTGAAGACGCAACAAGACGAGCACGTTTTGGATTTTAATACCAACCACGTCCTCACTACAACATGTACATAGGCATGAGTCTTACATATTACATTGATAGACCAAGTCACGGGCCATAGGCCATGCGAACAGCGCTGGACGAAATGGCCACGTGACACAAGTCTCCTAAAAGAGATGACATCTATGACCAATGAGACAAAGCCTGTCTCCTAGAGCTAACTCTAATGAGACACTGAATGTCTCCTATGGAGGGCTCCAAGTAACCTTATCGTTGCCCTTGCAATGATAAATAGGGTTAGGAAAACTAAAAGACTAAGTTAGTCTTTAACCTAATAAGGGTGTACTAGCAATGAGACTTAGGTAGTCTTCTATGGGATGACTCACTAATAAGACAAAGCCTGTCTCCAAAGGGTATGATTTTTTCTATATGAGACATAGATTATCTCCTAAAAGAGGGCTATAGATAACTATTTCATTGCCCTTGCAATGAATGGGGACTTCTAATGTACAAGGTTGCATGACTTAAAAACGACTGGGCAAGTCTTATAAATAAAAGAGGGGAGTGCTACTTAGACCGAGCAAGTCTCCTAAGGATGGGCTTGGGCTAACTTCTTCATCGCCTACTAGGCTAAGCATGAATTAAGCATCAAAAGCACGCATTTGCATTCTACATAGAAGCAAACAATTTGTACTTATAATTACACTATCCAAATGGCAAAACTAGCAAAAGTGATACACATAAACGTTGTAGGGGACACATCCGAGAACATTTGATTAGTTATTCACTTTTGCTGGTTCTCGCCGGCAGGGACTGAAAAATGACTATCTCCGAGCAAATTTCATATTTTAATTCTGCAGTTTTACTTTTCCAAAGTTCTGATTTGATTTTGCAAAACAGAGGATCCAAAATACATTTTCAAGAAAAGTGTTCAACTATAAAGTTTTATAAAATTGATCAAATAAACTTTTCTCCGTTGACAATTTCAGCTGGATCTTGCCATACATGGCCGGAAAATGATCATTTCCGATCAAGTCCAAATCTGGAAATGTAGTATTTTTTACTGACATCTTAAAAGCATAACTTTTTCATTTTTCATCGTTACAAAGCCCGTGAGATGTCAAATCGAAGATCTCGGAAATATCTACAACTTCCATGTGTATTAATTTTGTTAGATCTAATCATATTTTAGTGAAAATTAAAAATAAAATCTGGACATCATTTAATTCAACACAATTTCATAACATTTAACATCAAAACTTCTTTCAAACACAAGATCTATGGGGAATTTGACACAAATATATGATAATACATGCTGATTAGGCTTAGATCTATTCATCTTAGTTTCAGTTTTGAAGATTTTTAAGGAATTCTCACAAAAAATTCATAAATTCATCATTTTTCAAGCTTTTTCTTGAAATTTCACATTAAAAAGCATCCAAACATTAGATCTATGGGAATTTCATTCAAATTTATGATGAAACATGTGTTTAAACCTATATCTACCAATTTTATCATCAAATTTCAAATCTTACGTGGATTTTCATAAAAACACACATAAATTCACCATTTTGCACCGAATTTTGAGCTGAAATCTTAAAACGGCCATAACTTCTTCGTTTCTTGGCCAAATGTTTGCCGTGAGCTATTAAATCGAAGATCTCGACGAGTACTACACGTTCAACTAAGATTTTTTTATAAATTCATGCTAAAAATTGAAGAAAAGTTACCAAAACTAGGTTGAACAAAATCTTGTTTTGTCATTTTTCCTCAATTTTTAACTAAAAACTCAAAAACTGAGGTGACTTACTCAAGATTGAAATCCCACTAGGCAACCCAAGAGGGGGGTGAATTGGGTTTCTTTAAAAACTTATTATCTTTAAAAACTCTTTACCAAAATTATCCTAGTTTTAATTTTTCTCAATTAAGTTAGTTTGATTAATTAAGCTTAATAGTAATGATGTAAACTTTATTCCCTAGTTGATTTTATAACTTGATTAGAATGATGAGAGACTTAATTAGCAAGAGATGAATATGCAATTTCAACATAAATGCTAATCACTCCCTCAAGCAAGGATATGAATATTAAAGCACCTACAAGAGAGAGTAAGAGAGATTTGTACCGATCATCAATCAAGAGGAGGTAGAGAGACAAGACGCTTTGACACAATGGCTTTTATAGTGGTTCGGTCTTAAACCGAAGACCTACTCCACTCCTCTCAAGTTTGCTCTCTTTGAGGTATCAACTATCTTCCAAGGAACTTAAATACGGCGTTCATTTCGCCTTGTACAATCCGAGCGTCCGAGCATCCGAGGGTCTTAAATACGGCGCCCTTTGTTGCCAAATACAATTAAAAGAAGAAGATATTGCTCACTTGCCTCTAGATAGGCTAATACAAAGTAAAGCTCACAATACACTCTCAAAGATGATTACAAGTAATGCCTAAACCAATCTCAAATGATTTTCTCAAATCAAGGCACAAGACGTTGGTGAGAGAAAATTAACCCAAAAATAGTTTCAAGTAGTTTTCTAGGGTTCTTTAGAGTTGGAGCATATTCATCTTTTGTTTTGGACCCTTTGAATGGGTATATATGAAGTCCCAACTCCATGTGACCGTTTGGGGGGCAAAACAGTCAAAACTGGGTCAAATAGTCAACTAGCCATTGGCTCTCCAACGGCTATATTTTTTTGAACAAATACACTGCTCGGAGTTTCGAGGGTATTCTCAGAGTTCCGAGCTCGGAGCTCCGAGGGTATTCTCGGAGTTCCGAGAAACCAAACAGAGATTTAATTTTAAGAGCCTCGAGCATTTCTCGGAGTTCCAAGACTGGATTTCCAGCAATCAGTGTCCAACTTCAAAAATTCATATCTCTTTCGTTTCCCGTCGGATTTCGACGTTCTTATACTCTACGGATATGAGAAAAATGAGAGCTATATGGTAAAAATATTTTTAAAAATATTTGAAAATGTTTTAAATAAGTTATGATAGGATTTAGTTGCTGGTCCAGGTTGTTCACTTAGAACTCTGTTTTGTTCAATGTTGTGTTGAATGTCATATGGGACCCAACATGTTGGTGCACCACCATGGCCATTCACTTATCCATTTAAGTCATTAAAGGGTGTGTTAGTCTCTTTGAAAAATATATTTTTAGGGGTTTTAAGGTGTGCCTTGATCAAGAAAAAATACAAGAGAGAAAGGTGATACATACTACCATTCTAAGTACTCTCTTGTTCTCTTAAGCCAATCTTCATTTGATCTTCAATGGTGTGCTTGGCTTGTTTTGGGATCTTCAAGGTTGAGCTTCTTTGCTTGACACCTTCAAAGGATGATGCCACCATTTGGTTCAAGCTCCTTTGCAAGTTGTTGATCCACAAGCTTTGGCCTTCATTGATCTTCCTTTGTTTGTTCAATACTTTGAGATGGTTGTGTGGAACTTCTCCTTGGTTGATCCTCCAAGGTATGGTTTGTCCAAATATGCTCTAGCTCCTTTGTCCTTTGTTTGGTTCATCTTCAAGCATAGGCTATTAATTGTGTGTGCTAGCATGGATTGACATGTGAATTCCCTGTGTATAGCACAACACTCAAGGCAAACAATTAGTCCATAAAAGACTAATCAATTTGTGTTTGTTAATCATCAAAACAAGGTTATTGAATGAACCCGTGGGCTAACAAAGATCTTGATATGAACTGACATTTTAAAGATATTTAGGTAAATTTTAACCCTAGGATGTTAGATCTAACTTTTTCATGCATTTTTCCTTTAGATTTTCCATTTTAGGCTAGGTTTTCAAATGAAACTCAAAATCTACTAACATTGTGCTCTTCTTTTGGATCTCTCTTTGAAAGATTCTTCTCCTCCTTCTTTCTCTCTCTAGATCTCATTTCTCTTTCTAGATCTCCTTCTTTCTCTCTCTAGATCTCCTTCTTTCTCTCTCTAGAATCTTCTCTCTCTAGAAATTTATCTCTTCCTCTCTTTAAAATTAGATTAAGAACCCTAATTTTTTTCCAAATGAGACTCCAAATGCTCTATTTATAGAGTTTTCCCTTAATTTTTGTCCTCCATTAGTTTATAGGACAACCCATTTTTAAAAATTTTGCTTTGGTTTTGGTTGCAAAAGGGTGTCTAAGGAGAAAATTTTAAGTAAAAAATTAACATAATTTGATCCCCTTCTATTACCCTAAGACACCCTCCTATGTGTTTTACATTTGATTTTGATGAAAATGGGTGGTCTCGGGAAGAAATTAGGTAAAAAATTAGACGGGATAATTCAGCCCCCTTTAAAAATAGCTTACATCCTAAGCTAAGTTTTCTTAGTGTAATTTACTAAATCACCCCCATTTTCACTCTAGTGTAAAAGCTAGCTAAGCTAATGGCTAATACACTCCATTATTTACACTATCATTCTAACTCGATTCGTCTTATTAGGCATTTTTGTTCGGATTTTGACAAAATTTTGCAGGGACCTAGCTGGACCCTAACCTACCCTAGGGAGAAATTTGAGGTCCTAATTCACTGATTTTGTAGGATTTCTTTTTTACACGAGGAGGTTTAGGGCCCTGTCAAAATGGGGTGTATACGGTAGGAAGCTTGGGCTATCACATGAGGCTTACGTTGACAAGATATTGGCAAGGTTTAATATGACAGATTCTAAGAAGGGATTAATCCCTTTCAGGCATGGAATCAGGCTATCCAGGAAGATGTCTCCAAAGACATCTGAGGAGAAGCAAATGATGGATAAAGTTCCCTATGCTTCGGTTGTGGGAAGTCTTATATACGCCATGTTAAGTACAAGGCCAGATATCTGTTATTCTGTAAGTGTGGTTAGCAAATATCAATCAGACTCAGGTCCTGAGCATTGGACGGCAGTTAAACATATTTTTAAATATCTTAGGAGAATGAAACATTATTTTTTAGTTTATGGGGCAGACGAGTTAGTCGTTTCTAGCTTTACAGACGTGGATTTTCAGTCTGACGTTGATGACATGAATTGTTTTTACTTTGGCTAGTGGAGCGATATCTTGGAGGAGTTGTAAACAAGACACCACATCAGATTCTACCACTGAAGCAGAATATATCGCTGCCAATGAAGAGGCGAAAGAGGCAGTCTGGCTGCGAAAGTTTTTGGATGACCTTGGCGTCGTTCCCTCTGTTGAGAGACCAATTACATTGTATTGTGATAACAACAGGGTTATTGCTCAAGCAAAGGAACTAAGGTCTCATCAGAATTCCAAGCACGTCCTTCGGAAGTATCATGTGATACAGGAGATCATTGACCGAGGAGATGTTGCCATAGCAAAGGTGGCTTCAGCGGATAACGTGGCAGACCCTTTCACAAAGTTCCTTAGTCAAAAAGTGTTTGACAAGCATGTAGAGGGAATGAGTCTTAGATATATGCACAACTGGATCTAAAGTCAGTGGGAGATTACTTTAGATTCCAGTGTACCTTGCATTTTTATTAATAAAGAATTACTTCATGACATCTATGGGTGCTATTTTGTTAATATGTGAGATGTGCTTGTTTAACACATATTAGTCCTTAGGTAGCAAAGTAGGAATACCATGCTCAAGGATTCACAGATCCTAGGGGGCAGGGAGATATGGAATTCCGGTTCTTTGTAAACCTTAAAAGTTCCTGGTTGGGGTGGAGATTGGACATCTCCTCTTGTACACAACCAACACCGATCTTGCGGACATGCACATGTCGTGAGGTGACTTATCCTAGTCACTTGGGTAGTGGACCCTAAGCAAGAAGAGTGGGAGCGACGATTGAGATCGCGCTCTGAACTGAATCTCATTGGAATAGCTTGTGGACAGGAGATAGTAAGGTCATTCCACCAGACAGGACCCTTTACATGTCCTTTGACCTGAGGGATTTTATTGCTCTGTAGGCCCGTCCCGTTATCTTGGTCCATATAACAATGGTTCTCTTAGGAATCATTTGAGGGTGGTACCAGAATCTTAACAAACCTATGAGACTAATAGTGATACTCGACAAAGAATTCTTTGCCTCATATACATGAGGGTACCATCTACAGTTTTGGTTAGAGCAGTAGGCCTATAAAATACTTGGCCAGGTGGATTTGATATTTTTACGAAAATATTTTGAATGGTTTTAGCAAATGCATTTGCGGGCCTAAGCTGCTTGACTGAAAGGTATACCCAGAGTGGGCCCAGGGGGTAGTGTATGTCCACCCCCCGTAGGGCTCAACTCAGTAGATGGAGAACGGAGAAAGGACTTGCACATATTGGATGTGATTAGGGGTAAGATGATTTGACGGTCATCTTCAAAGTTACATCTCGATGGAGGCCATTGACTCAATGCAATTGTGGTTTGCGAACTACGGAAAAAAGTAACAGTGGGATCCTTCATTGGGTTCTGCAGGATCAACTGTTGAATCCCTGCAACGATCCCACTTACAACTCGATTGATCTATTTGTATCTACTAGATACGAGTCCCGCATTTATTTGATTGAACAAACGAATTTGTTTCGTTGCATTTGATGCAAAGGGAACGGATATCATAGTGTATGTAGTACACTATGGGATAGATTGGGAATACCAAATTGGTTAAGTGTTAACCAAAAGGGTATTAAAGGTATTATATAATGTCTAGATGGAGCTTTATTTTCATTGGATGGGAATCATTTATTTAATTGGAAGAATTAAATAAATATTTGAATTTAACCTTATTGGACAAAATTTCATATTGAGGGCAAGTGAGAGATTGTTAGTAAAAGTGCCCTAAATAAATGGAATTTCTTCCAAAGATCAAGGGTTAGATTGGAAAGATATGATTGTTAAAATATCTTAATATTTATGATAAAAGGAATACAAGTTGCATAAGGAAACTTCTTTCCTTGGAGATAAAGAGAGAGTGAGAGATCTTTTAGGAGATTATTTTGGAGTTTTAAATGCAAACAAATTTGTGTTTAACAAATCACATGCCCAACTTGGGGAAGCAAAAACGTCCAATAATGATTGGAATTTGTATTTTACAGATAGGAAAAGTTGCTGGGCTATATATGTGAATTTTTCCTCTTCCTGTGTAGACGTGTTTTCAGCATCTCCAAGGGGCGGGCCCCACGGAGTGGACTGGGCATGGTTAGTGCTGCTGGAAAACAAAATCGGAGAAGGTAGATGACCCAGAACCGAACAATATCTACACTGTGGGGTCGGAGCGTGACATAATAGTATCAGAGCGGGACCTCCCATCCAGTACGGTATGCTAGCAAGGACGCTGGGCCCCAAGGGGGTGGATTGTGAGATCCCACATCGGAAATTATTTTATTTAATTAGAAGAATTAAATTTAACCCTATTTGACGAAGTTGCATGTTACGGGCAAGTGGGAGATTGTTGGATTTAATGCCCAGAAACAATGCAATTTCATGGACCCACTCTCTTTTGGAGGATAATTTTTATCTTGGATTACTTCTATCTCACCTAGTGAGAACCGAACTTAATTTTTCTCTCTTTCCGATGTGGGATCTCACAATCCCCCCTTGGGGCTCAGCGTCCTCGCTAGCACACCGTACTTGATGGTACTGGATGGGAGGTCCCGCTCTGATACTATTATGTCACGCCTCGACCCCACTGTGTAGATATTGTCCGGTTCTGGGTCGTCCACCCTCCCCGGTTTTGTTTTCTAGCAGTACTAACCGTGCCCGGTCCACTCCGTGGGGGGCCGCCCCTTGGAGATGCTGAAAATGCGTCTACACATGGAGAGGGGAAATCCACACATATAGCCCAGTAACTTTTCCTCTATGTAAAATACAAATTCCAATCATTATTGGACGTTTTTTCTTGCCTAAGTTGGGCGTGTGATTTGTTAAACACAAATTTGTTTGCATTTAAAACTCCATAATAATCTCCTAAAAGATCTCCCATAAGATCATCTCTCTTAATCTCCAAGGAAAGATGTTCCCTTATGCAACTTGTATTTCTTTTATCTTAAATATTAAGATATTTTAACAATCATATCTTTCCAATCTAACCCTTGATCTGTGGAAGAAATTCCATTCATTTAGGGCACTTTTACTAACAGAAATGGCGAAGGCTGCAGAGCATATGAAGAAGGTTGTTTCCGTAATTCCTGGAAATCAAGGTTGGAAGCCTAATCCTAAGGTGATTACAGTTGTATTGGGTTGGTTAGGTGATGAGGGTGATGTTGGAGAGAAGAGGATTTCGGCCGAAATTTCGGTAAAATATTAAAATAATTTAAAAAATTAAATTTCGGGGAAAAACGAAATTTCGACCGAAATAAAATACCACTTCGGGTAATGGCGATTTCGGTGTCGGTCTCCACCGAAATTTCGGTAGAAATTTAAAACCATGGATTTGAGTCATTTCACGTAAAAAAGCGTTAAACTAGGGGTGGCAAGATTGGCCGAACAAAAACCGAGCCGAAACTAAATTGAAAATTCGGTTTCGGTTTGGTAAAACCAAACTGATTCAAATTTCGGTTCGGTTCAGTTCGGGGGTCAAACCGAACTGTTGCCCCCGATTTCTAGTGAATATGAGCAAGGGGTAGCGAAATTGGCCGAAACAGAACCGAAAATTCGGTTTCAACCAAACCGATTCAAATTTAAGTTCGGTTCGGTTTGGCGTCAAACCGAACCGAAACCGAACCATTGCCGCCCCTAACTCAAAGTCTCAAGCGAGTAGTGCCATTAACATATGCCAGTGCGGATATCAGCCTTCCAAAAAAAATTATCTCTTCGTTCTTTTTCACTAAAAACCTCCGCTCAAAATCTCTCAAACCGGCTTGCTGAAAACCCTAGCTTTGGAAGGGAATGGCGAAAGATCGGAACGGATCTCTACCAGAACGAGATCGCAAGGGAGAATCTCCTTCCACGAGAGATCCTGGCCGGAAATCAAAGAGGAAAAAGGATGAAACTTCCGATTCATACGAATCTGAAGAAGCAGAAGAAAGGAGCAGAAACAAGACAAAGAGCTCGAAGAAGAGATCTAGAAGTAGTGGTAGAGATGATGAAAATTCTTACGAATCGGACGAAGAAGGAAAAGAAAGAATCAGAAGTAAGAAAATGAGCTCGAAGAAAAAATCTCGAAGTAGCGGCAAAGATGAAGAAGATTCTTATTCTTCTTCAGAATCCTCTTCTGAAGAAGAATCTTCGAGATCTAAATCGGACGGTTCCGATTCAGAGGAGAAGCGTAGGAGGAAGAGGAAGGAGAGGAGGAGGAGGAAGGAGAGAGAGTATGAGAAGGAGAGACGGCGGAGGAAGAAGGAGAAGGAGAGAAGGAGGAGGAAGGAGAGAGATGGAAAGGAGGAGGAGAAGAAAAAGAAGAAGAAGAAGAAGGATAAGGAGAAGGAGGCAGGGAAAAAGGGAGCTGTGACGAATTCGTGGGGGAAATATGGAATTATTAGAGAAACTGACATGTGGTGAGGATTCTAGGCTTTCATTTCTAGTTAATTTGCATCTTGCAATTCTTTTTGCTTCGTGTGTTTTATTTACTAGTGCCTTTTGAAATTAGGGTTCTGATTTCTTTGCTGCTAGTATAAACCATTATCCTTTTTTTTAGATATTTGAAGTTTTGTTGGCAAAATTTTGGTTCGCTAGTGTTATGTGCTAATTGGCCATAACACAAATAAAGAAAGAAAAAAGGTAGAAAAAGAGAGGGAAAGAGTTGATTCGAGGCAACCGGAATTCCTAGAGGTTCAATTCGAGAGGAATAGTGGGGCTCTCTTAAAACAAAGTTTCCTTTGTTGCTGTAGAATTCTATTTCTTCCTTATTCCATTAAATGATAGGATTTTAAATACAAACGTGCCGCTTGGCACATGCACAATGCAACCACTACCAACAAAACCACCTTAACCAACTACCACTGTTATACATGCCTACAACCCATGACTCTTAAGTCTTAACTAAACACCTATTGAAAACCATTCACACTGCATCACCTAGCACAACTTGTTGGAGGTAAAATCAGACTATCAACTGCACAACGCCATGTGGCAGCCCCCGCAAGGGCAGGACAAAGCCACTCGGATAGTCATGGAGTTGAGTGCCACTAAATCCAACAGTGCAAGGAGTCGAATGACCGACTGGACGAAGGGCCTTCGGACCATAGTCCCTCGCTCGAGTGCCGCCTCGTAAATACCGCCCGAGTACCGCCTCGTAAAGATCGCTCTCCTTCAAGTGGAGAACCCTTGGGGACTCCTTCATAGCGTAGCCACCAGGCCAGCTCACCTCCACTAACCTGGGAGATCACACAACATGCCATCACTAGGGACAAACCGTACAAGATCCAAGGATCCTGCTACCGGTGTACAATATCTATGTATCTCCTTGCCGTCATAGGAGGAGACAACGCCTCTAATCCGTCAACATCATATCACGGGCTTGACATTTTTGGCCTGCCGTACAACGTCTGTGCTGGCGCTTGCTCCAGCGATTATCATAGTGTTACGTCACTGTCACATCATGCCCAGGAATACGGAGCTCTGCCTATAAAGGGAACCCTCCACTCCACGTTCGAGGCTCTCTCTCTCTCTCTCTATCGGCTTTTGCATGCTCTTCTCCTCTCCAAGCCATTACGGCTATAGCACAATACCCAAACACCACCCCCAGGTGCGTGTATCTACTCGGACCTCCTAGCGGCCGCTCATCTACTCTCTCTCTCTCTCTCTCTCTCTCTCTCTCTGGTGTTCCGCTCTCATTCTGGTGCCTTCTTTTGACTTGAGTGTTGAAGGGTTACTTTGGAGTTCCAACTTTGGTGGTCTTAACCTTTTGTCTTTGAGGGCAGGTCACAGTCATAGGTCGAGGCAATCTCTCTCCCTGCCGTCAGAACTAGACATAAGGCGGGACCCAACGTATCAGGACCGTTCGAGCACCTGGCCCGATTCGAGCAGCATCACCACTGCTTAGTAACCACACAGCACTACCACAGTGACTCCACATTACATAACAATACCTAATAGCCACAAACAACTAATGCCACTAATATGCATGTATCAATCCCTCCCCCTTACAAACGACCTTGCCCTTAAGGTCGAATTATTGGAGAAAATGCTTTAATCCATCGTGGTCCCAATTTGTATCGGGCATAATTTTATTGAGCAACACAATTAACGTTGGACTTCCTTCTTCAAAAATAATGGCCGCAATCTTTTGAACTCCACTTTCAAAATCCGTTGTGAGCAAACTCGCAAAGAAAGATGATTTTTCATCTTTGTCGCCATCAGTTCTCGCACTTCTCTCTACACGAACACCAACTTTTTCAAGTTTCAACTTTTCATCTTCTTTGCGCATTTCGTCTGTCGCTATGTCGATTTTGTCCAAGCCTTCTGTAAATCGTCGGTGTTCTTCTATCAATTTTAAAACAAGTGTGTTGATCTTTCAAAACTCATCACGCATGGAATCCAAAATCTCCCAAGCTGTAGCCATGGCGTAGGATCGACCACTATGATACCACTTGTTACATGCCTAATTGGCTGTAACACAAATAAACAAAGGAAAGAGAGAAAAAGAGAGGTAAAGGGTTGATTCAAGGCAACCAGACCTCCTAAAGGTTCAATTTGAGGGGAATCGTGACTCTTCTAAAACAAAGTTTCATTTGCTGAAGTAGAATTCCCTTTCTTCCTCATTCTATTAAATGATAGCATTTTAAATACAAGCATGCCACTTGGCACATGCACAATGCAACCACTACCAACAAAACCACCTTAACCGACTACGACTACTATACATGCATACAACCCATGACTCTTAACTGAACACCTATTGATGACCACCATAACTCACCGACACTACATCATCTAACACCAGTACTTAGTAACCACACACCACTACCACAATGACTCCACGTTACATAACAATATCTAATAATCACACACAACTAACTCCACTAATATGCATGTGTTTTGTCAGCTTTTCGCTGTAGCCCTGAAAATGAGGCTATTTTCTGATATCAATGCATTACCTTGCAATTTTTATTGATGGATTGACTCGGCTTAGTGGGGTCAGCTCGGTTTGGCTGGCCATGTGTCATCGAGTCCTACCTCTAATTTATCATGTGGTCAAGAGAACAGAAATGTTTATAACAATCTGCATAAACAGGCTTTGTTTCACGCAAACACGGCCTTCAACACATTTTAAATGCATCACTGAGTTTCTTTAAAATTCGTCCTAAAAGCAACCTAAGTAATCAGTGTATCTTTCATTTGGTAAGAGGATTGAATGCTGATAATTTTGCGGTTAGACTAGCCACTTTTTTTCCTTATGCTCACATTGTTGTGTTTTATGTTTTTTCTTGCCATATATGAATGCAGAATGAAGTATTATTGATATCTTATTTACCATTGTTCTATATTTTGGGTGTTAATCCGTTCTTTCTCTCTATCTCTTCTTTTGTAGGAACAAACGGCCTGAGTTTACTGCATGGTTAGCAGAAGTAAAGCAGGTATCCCCTTCTTACATTGTGCCATATGGTGTATTGCATCTGTCAAGTATGTGTGATGCATTCACATTGTATTAGTAAGAAACTTCTGACAAGGGATGCTTTTATATCTTATCATAGTCAACTCTTTATCATTGCTTACTTATCCTAACCATATATACTATTATACAATCTAGTATCTCGATTCTTTGAATGATAAATCATAAATCAAACGTAGACGGTAGTTTGAAATTTGAAACATATCTTGGGAATTCTAATACTGGAGAGAACAAGTCTTTGAATGCAGTGGATAGTTGTTTTTTCTTGTTTCCAGTCTGTGTCCCTCTCTTCATTCTTATGCTCATACTTCATACCAAGCATCAACCATAGCTTGGAACTAAACAACATAAAGCCCTACAGATACCTTCAGAGCTATGTTGCATCCGTGCGGATACGGGTGTCGGAATCCGACACGAGTATCGAGTGTCGGATTCGCCAGACCTCAAAAAGAAGGATTCGTGGATTCACCAAAATATTTTAATCAATTCTCAAGTTTTATTTCTTTAACACAATAATATGACTGTAACAAGTAATATTTTGAAACTTTTAATAAGTTAAATAAACATAATATTTTATTTCCATTTCAGAAACTTACTATTAGGATGGGTAAAATTCAAAACATGCGGTAATTTTAAATTTGTGGTTGGTATTCAGAAGAAAAACAGAACAAATAGAAGAGATCTAGAGGTGTCTCAACTAATCTTGAAGTATTGGAATCCTAGATGTGTTCAACATGGATTCTTCACCCATTCAGAAGAATCCATATAACATGGCTCCAGAGGGAGTCATTGTAAACGAATTCTGAATTTGTTACTCAACATTTTTACACTTTAAATTTGGCTAGCCAAAGAATTGATATGCATTTCTGTGGTTTTATTTTGACCTGAATTCTGAACTTGTTGCATGCTTATTTTCATTTTTGCCAGTCAATTTATGTTGTTATATTTAGATCCGATGCTTTATAGTAAAATACTTTTTTACGAGGATCTCTGTTTCTGGTACAATTAATTTATAGGTAAGCCAAAAAGGACTGATAGGCATTTCTGTGGTTTTATTTTGACCTGAATTCTGAACTTATTGCATGCTCATTATCATTATTACCATCTTTTGCTAGTCAATTTATGTTGTTATATTTGGTCCGATGTTTTATAGTAAAACATTTTTTTAGGAGGATCTCTGTTTCTGGTACAATTAATTAATAGGTAGTGACATTTAATTGGAGATTGCTTCACCACTTTATAATTCCTTGGAGTTTGAACTACAGGTAAACCTAGAAAGTCTACCCAACTGGGAAGAGAAGCAAATGTTCAAGCAGTAAGGAATATAACTCTCTTTAGTTTAGTCATGTTACTATTTGAAGTATTGTTATCACTTTTCATGTCTTGAGCTTACAATTATCACTCCTGCAGGTTCATGGAGGATCATAATACAGCTACTTTCCCTTCCAAAAAGTAAGTCTCTTATCTATTTCACCTTCCATTCCTATGGCCATTTGATTTCAAATGGCCATACAAGCCATTAAAAAAAGGATACCATACTTTCTTTTTTGGTTAACACGTCTTTATCTAGTTTCATCTTCAAAATACAAACACTATAATTCCCACCACTCAAAATCTCTAAACCCTAATGCAATCCAGTTGAAAATTTCCAACCCTATTCCCTCCAATTTGAAAGTCCAAACCCCTACTTTCCTCCATTCAAAACTCCAAAATTCTACATCCTCCCTTTCGAATATCCAAAACCACATCTCTCATTTTTCGAAAACTCTAAACCCTCTTTCATACCAATCAATCACACAAATAGCCCATTCAATTTCAAGCTTCTTTTGGAACTCTAGTCTTCGCTTATCTTCCCTTTAGGACCTTAATTTTCATTAGAATACCCTAATTCTACTCCTACCTCATTTCAATCCCTAATATTGTCAACTCTATCGTCGACACACTATATTCTTTCCACCTAAATGTAGAAATCATAATTCCTCTCTCCCCTACTGTTCTTCCTCGCTAATCCTAATTCTTAAAAAAGGGGGGCGTGGGAGATGCCTTATCCATTCCAATGATTTCATCTTCCAATAACAACTTTTCTTTCTCTTCTCTTGCTAATTAGTAAATATAAAATTTTCTTATTGTAAATTTATGCTTTGGAAGGGGCACATCACAATGATTGCATGTGCCCAAGGAATATTTGATCACGTCACTTGAGTTTTTGTGGCACCTAGTGAATTTATCAAAAGTGGGGCGAGCGAATCTACCGTTAGCAAAGAAAAACACCCTTATGAGAAAATAATCCTGCATATAATGAATGTTTGTGCAAAGATCAGCTTATCAATGCGTGGTGACTTCCACTCTTACTCTCGAAGTACTTGCTCAAATACTTGAAATCTTGTATTCTCGTGATTTGTGGACTGCACTACTTGAATTGTATTCACACCAATCTTAGGCTCGTATCATGCAACTCCTTATGGAACTTCACTCCTATTGTATAGGCAATCTTTCCATTTTCTCATTTCTGATAAGAATGGTCTTTTTACCAATTAGCTGTTATCCAGATGCCTCTTGATGGACATGATAAGGTTTGTTATGTACTCTATGCTCTCGGGAGATGATTATGTCATGTTTAAAATTTCAGTTCTCACATGTGCAAGGCCACCTACATTTTTTGAGCTACATGTACTACTCCTTCAACATGAGGGCTGTCTCACATGTGCAAGGCCTCCCGCTCCCACACAACAATCAAACTCCTAGGACTCCTTTGAGACTGTCTATGCTGCTCGTTCCTCTGGTCCCGAATCTGAGGGGTCGTGGTCTAGACAACTCCTACAATCAACAATAAAGGTATGCCCCTAATCAACTACAGCAGATGTACTGCCCTAATTAGCGTCCTAGTCAACGTCATGGGTTGTCCTTCTCAAGGAGAGCTATCTCTTGGGTTTCTACCTGATCTTCTTTTTCCACATGTCCGCACCAAGCCCTTCCTATCCTCGGAGCCTAGGTTCCCCTACTCCCTCTTCACGGTCACGGTCACGGTCATGGTCACCTCAATACTCCACTGACTATCAGATTTGTGGGTATGGGAATTGTTAAGCCATGAATTACTATCATTTCTTTAATTTTCAGTACCAGTGGAACTCTTCCATGGGCCTCACCCATTAGTTGAGCGATCTTTTATTGTCTACTCCTTCGGAAGCTTCTTGGTTGTTGGATATGGGTGTTAACTCATCATTTATTTGATAATTCCGATAATTTGTCATCCGGGGTGTTCTCGAATTGTCATTGGGGATGGGTCCTCTTTACTGGTCACACGTCACTTTAGTCTTTATTTTGTCTTCCCATGCTTCTTTTCACATTCCCGATGCTTATTTTGTCCTGGGAATTTAACTTAATTCTGTACAGTGTTTAACAGGTTACATTAGTTTTACTCTTATTTTTGTGAAAGATTTGAATTCGGGGAAACTCCTTGCTAAAGGATTTTGTCAAGGCAATCTCTATCTCCTCTTAGCAATCTGCGTTGAGGAACTTCCTTCAAAAGCTCAGCAATTAAGTCTTTTCGGCATCTGCCTCTCTCTCTCTCTCAGTGTGGCATCATTGTCTCACCCTCATTAGTGATCACATTCCACTGACTTTAATGTCTAATGCTTTCATTTATATTTGTAATAAAGCTCCCAAGCATAAAACTCTGGCACAATTATCGACTCGGGAGCATCATAAATGCCGTTTTCATCATATGATGAAATAAAGAGTATTCTTTTTAGATAATTCTTTCTGATGTGTGGGGATTCGCTCTTATTAGGTCGCGTTGTTATGTTGTCTTTGTAGATGATTTACATGTTATACATGGATTTTCTTTCTCAAACTTATGTCTGATGTCTACCTTTATCGCTCCATCTTATAGCACTCTCATCAAAGATCTAAGAAGCGACGAGGATGGAGAATACAACTTCATCCCATTTAGTGAATTTTGTCATTCCCATGGCATTAATCAATAATTCTCACTCCCCAGTCCCCATCTCATTATGGAGTTGCTGAACGGAAACATTGGCATATTATTGAAGCTGGACTGTTGCAACTTGGATACCAAGACAATATGCCCTCTTAAATTTAAAGAGCAGCAAATATGAGTGAACTGTTTATGCAGCATGATCTTGAATTGAAAAGTTTAAGCAGTTATGACGGTTATGGGCGTAAGGTCACAAAGTAATAGGGCACAGGTAGAATTTTGGTTGTTGAACATGAAGGATATGGTCAATCACTTCTTTGTGCGAGAGAGATGCAAGCCACTCGAGCTCAGGTCTCATCGAAAGGTGAATTTAATGGTCTACCAATGGAAGATGGATCAGCAGTTGTTGGTAGACTATCGTTGGGCCGAGTAGCAGAGATTGGAGGAACTGTGCTAGGCAGAACTGGAACTCCCAGTTGAGGGTGGTTGGTGGGAAGTGACGAGAAGTTGAAGAGGAAAACGCATCGAAACAACGACACAGATGAGGCTAGAGAGAAGGCTGGGTGATTGGACGTGTTCCCATTGCAACTTGGTCAACTTTAAAATAAGGGTTCAATACCGGCGATGCAACAAAATCTGGTCTACAATGGATAGGAACATTGGATGTGAGAGAAATCTGGAGCAAAGATCCAGTGGAGGCAGGCATAACCGAGAAGAAAGAGAACCTCTTCCTTTAGAAGAGAAGTATCCAAGAGCCAGGGAAGACAGGGAGAATCAGGAGCGAGAGAAAGAAATGCAAGCAGAAGAAGCTAATACAGAATCAGTTCCTATCCAAACAAGCCCTGATCCAGAAGAAGTTGATGGGAGGAACTAGCCCCAAAGTGGTCAGGTGCTCTTCATACACTCGGGACATGGCTTGAAAGAATTAGTAACATGTATGGAAAGATAGCTATGTTCCAGCTCGATGCCTTTGAAGTGGCTATAATCCCCCACTAGAAGAGATTGCAGAAAGCTCGAAGGAGATGTGGATGGCAAAGTTAGGATCTCAATATGTTGATAAGGAGCTGTGGTTCACCAAGCTTGCAAATATACTTGTGGGAACTTGATGGGAAATTACTAGGGTTCCGCCTCAGTCCTGGTGTGAGGAGAATTTCAGGAAGATCGTCACGAGAATAGGCAGGGTGCTAGTGGTGGATAATTCAGCATGAGAAGGTCGTGGATACAAGTAATGAAATCTTCTCATACAATATTCGTTGGAGGCCCCAAAATCCATGCCTATTCTGATGTTAATAGATGGCAACTGTTGTTGGGTCTTGGGGAGTAACATCCGTTTTAATCCGGTGTCCTCCGGAGAAGAAGATCCAGGAGTATCCAAGGGGAAGTCCAAAGGGTTCCTCCACCTGTGCATCGTTGACCGATCGGTGGTGGAAGGAGGCTTGGTGTGTAGGTCACTCTAGAGATTGAGATGTCAGCTGTGGAACCCTTGAGCGAAGTGGATCAGCTTCGTACCAGTTTTGGAGGCTATTGGGCATTGGCTGGCAGTGATGCAAGAATCAACATCAAGGTCGATGCATCCAGACGCCTCGCAATTTTGAATCTGCTGTGCGGTGCAGATAGATAGAGTGGTCAGGGAGAAGGATGTGATTGTGAAAGAGATTATGTATTTTTTACAAGTTTCTCTCCTCATCGGAAGATATAGTTCGCCCTACGCCCGAGGGGGTGGACTTTAGCTCCTTGGAAGACAGAGTCGCTCTAGAAAAACCTTTCACAAAAGAGATGAGAATGAGGCTTTTTGCACTTGAGAGATAGCGGGTCGGGTCCTGATGGATTCTGCCTAGCTTTCATTCTTGTTGGGATTACGTCAAAGTGGATATAATCAAGTTCTTCAAAGAGCTTTATGAAAGTCTGGAGCTAGATAAAGGCATGGGGCTACATTCACCACACTGATTCTAAAAGTGAAAGGGATTTTTAACATAAGAGATTTCCGTTCTATTAGCCTAGTCGGATCTCGGATGCTTATATATGGTGTTAGCCAAAATATTGGCAGGGTGATTGAAGCGCGTACGTCCAAATCTTATATCGCCTAACCAGTCCACCTAATCAACCCATTTCCATAGCATCAATCATTGGTTCATGGTTTCTTTTACATTTTTTTCTCATTTGTCCCGAGCTAACCCGAATGCAACCCAATCCAATCTGATTTAGAAAATTCAGGTTAGACGGCTTGGGTTAGGGTTGAAAGATTTATAGGCAGGTTGGGTTGGGGATGACCATCCTAGACCGGAGGCTCAGGTTCGGATTGAGGTAATGCCACCTCGGGTTTGGCCAGGGCTGGCCACAACCCAACCCAACCCAACCTTGACCAAGTTGCACCCCTACTCATTAGGCCTCCACCAAGAAAAAAATAACAACTGATAAACAACTTTATCTCTTTGAGGTTACTCCATGATGTAGTTGTATTACTCCTATTGTTAGCTAACAGAACGTATGTTTAAAATATCGTATCTCTTGTAGACCACTAACCATAGTTAATCACATCCACTTAATGTAAACTAACAAGTAATATAAACGCCTTACTTATCCCAATAAATAGAAAGTGCATAAATTTAGGAGTGATGAAGTTTAGAATGGTGGGTTCCGACAAATAGGGCAGGCCCCGCCGATGATGAGCCACTCATCAATGCATAAGCTATGGAAGTAGTCCCCGAGCAACAGGACCTTAAGATTGGGCCGTGACTTTTGGAGGTGGTTGTGGGACAGGATTGCCTCTGCCCTGCACTGCCATTTGTTGAAGTTGTTGCCAACGCCAACAGAGGTAACATTATGCAAGGGCAATTATAATGCCCAGGACAATTGCTCAAATCATAACCACCTTAGTTGAAATTTGGGTATGACTTAATCCTCTTGTGGGCGATGATGGAACATGCTTAAAATGCCTACATTTTGACTTCAAATGCGAAAACATTGTCATCCTCTTCAAAGAGTAAAACCTTGCAATTATTAGGAAAATTTTGTTTTAAAAAAACGAATGAAATATTTTTTGTAAAAACTAAACATAATAATTAAAATGTCATCATGGCCTGATATATTAAAGGAGAAATAATACAGATAGAAGATTGTTGTACATAATAATTAAAATATCATCATGGTCCGATATATTATAGGAGAAATAATACAGATAGATGATTCAACAACATTAGTTAACCAAGATAGAAGAACTAATGCATTCATCGGTTAACTTATGTTATTGAATTAATTTATATGGATTCATCTGTCCAAAATAAAAGTATTAGAACTCATTGTTAATAATGAATTCATTACCAGTAACATTCTCAACAACGAGTCCTTTTATCTTGCTAAGATAAAAGTATCAGACATTGGGATTACTTAGATAAAAAAATTGACAATTAGTATCAGTATGGCTTCATGCCTGGACGATCGACTATGGAAGCTATCTTCTTGATTATGCGATTAACGGAGAGATTTAGAGAAAATAAAAAGAGCCTTCATATGGTTTTCATTGATTTAGAGAAAGCGTATGAGAGGGTTTTCAGGAGTGTTATGTGGTGGGTCCTCGAAAGGAAAAAAGTGCCTACTAAATATGTTGATATAATTAAGGATATGTACAAAAAAGACCTTCATATGGTTTTCATTGATTTAGAGAAATCGTATGATGGGGTTCTCAGGAGTTTTATGTGGTGGGTCCTCGAAAGGAAAAAAGTGCCTACTAAATATGTTGATATAATTAAAGATATGTACAATGGAGCAGTAACTAGTGTCAGAACTACGGATGGCACGTCTAATGAGTTTCCAATTACAATAGGACTGCACCAAGGATCAGCTTTAAGTCCTAATCTTTTTACTCTAGTTATGGATGAACTTATGGAGGGTATCCAGGACGAGGTGTCGTAGTGTATGTTATTTGTAGATGACATAACATTAATTGACAAAACCAAAGCAGGAGTTAATGCTAAGTTAGAGTTATGGAGAACTACTTTGGAATCCAAAGGTTTTAGACTGAGCAGGACTAAGACCGAGTATATGGAGTGCAACTTTAGTAATGTAAGGAGGTGGGGCGAGGATGTAGTAAATATGACTGGACAGGAGGTACCTAAGAGGAATATCTTTCGCTTTCTTGGTTCAATCCTACATAAGGAAGGAGAGATTGAAGAAGATGTTAACCATAGAATAAGAGCAGGTTGGTTGAAGTGGAAGCATGCTTCAGGAGTTCTGTGCGATCGTAAAATACCTACCAAGTTGAAGGGAAAGCTTATAAGACAACTGTGAGGCCAGCCATGCTGTACGGCTCAGAATGTTGGGCCACCAAGAAGCAACATGTGCATAAGAGGAGTGTAGCAGAGATGCGAATGCCTAGATGGATGTGCGGCCACACTAGGTTAGATCGAATTAAAAATGAAGACATCCGTAAAAAGGTGGGGGTGGTACCAATTGAGGAGAAGATGAGAGAGCACCGCTTAAGATGGTTTGGGCATATTCGACGTAAGCCTTTGGATGCTCCAATAAGAAGAAGTGACTCGTGCCAAGTTGATGGAGTAAAAAGGGGTAGGGGCAGACCGAAAACAACTTGGGTAGAAACAATGAGGAAAGACTTGAGGCTAGGAACATAACAGGGAACATGACCCTGGATAAGATAGAATGGAAGAAAATGATCCATGTTGACGAACCCATCTAGTGTCAGGATTAGACTTAGTCAATTTGAGCCGGGTAGATCCTTTCACCTTCTTCATGAAAATTTTCTAAAGGATTCATTAGCTAACCCCAACTAGTAAGGCATAGTTGAGTTGTAGTATCTACATAGATTAATATTGTCAAGATATTAATTGGAGCCATGAGACATTGGGATTATTTATATGACTTGACTTCTTAAATATCCTGATTAAATAGAAAAAAATAACAGAAACAAGTGGGTACGTCATTCTTCTCCGTAAATAATCCTAATTAACTAGAAAAAAATTACAGGAACAAGTTGGTAACTCGTTGGCCTCTTTTGCTTCTCTATGATGGTGACAATCCGGCGGTTGTCATCGTGTAAATCAGGATATTAGTTCTTTTATCTTGGTTGACTAATGTTGTTAAATCTTTTATCTGTATTATTTCTCCTTTAATATATCGGATAATGATGATATTTTAATTATATTGTTCAACAATCTTCTATCTGTATTATTTCTCCTTTTAATATATCAGACCATGATGATATTTTAATTTTTATGTTTAGTTTTTGCATGAAATATTTTATTCGTTGCTTTTAAACAAAATTTTCCTAATAATTGTAAGGTTTTACTCTTTGAGGATGATAACAATGCTTTTGCATTTAAAGTCAAAACGTAGGCATTGTAAGCATGCTCCATCTTCGCCCATAAGAGAATTAAGTCACACCCAAATTTTAATTATGGTGGTCATGATGGGAGCGGTCGTCCTAGGCAATATAATCGCCCTTTCATATACGTACGTTGGCGTCAGCAACAACAACTTCAACAAATGGCAGCGTAGGGCAGAAGCAATCATGTTCCACAACTAGGGGTGTAAATGGATATTCGGAAATTCGATTACCGTCCGCATCCGAATCCGTTTAAAGCGAATATTATCCGAATCCGTTTCAAGCGGATATTATCCGAATCCGTTTATGAGATATCCGGCTCTTAGCGGATGCGAATCTGGTGAATGGTATATCCGATCCGTTTAACATCCGAATCCGAGAAGTAAATCCTTTTTATTTATTATTAATAATATCATTAATATTTATTTTTAGTAATGACACACTATCTTTTGTTTCTATAAGAAAAGTGAATATTCTTTTTAGAAAACTACAAATAAAAACAAAAATAGCCCAAACCCATTCCATCATATACAAAAAAAAAAGGAAAAACCCAAAGACCACTACCAACACTATCATCCATCCCCATCGCCTCCCTCTCTCTCTCTCTCTCTCTGCCTTTGTTTTAAAAGGAAGAAGAGGATCTCATATATTTTAGGGTTTGAGAGTTAATTTTGTGAAGAGAATGTAGAGGTCTAGTTTTAGGGTTTGGAAAATTCATTCGAGTAAGTAGGAGAAAAAAGATAAAGTGCTGCAATAAAATGTTCGAATTTACCGGATAAACGAATACGGATAATATCCGAATTCGAACAATATCCGACGGATACAAATTCGGTAATAGATATTAAATATCCGGCGAATCCGAATTCGGATAGTGTATACTGTAATCGAATTTGGATATAGCCATATCCGCTCCGAATTCGATCCGTTTACACCCCTACCCACAACCATCTCTAAACGTCACTGCCAAAGTTCAAGGTCCTGTTGCCTGGGGGCTCTTTCGATAGCCTATGCATTGATGAGTGGTTCATCATCGACAAGGCCTGCCTTATTTGTCGGAACCCACCACTCTAAACTCCATCACTCTTAAATTTATGCATTTTCTCTTATTGGAATAATTGAGGTATTTATATTATGGGTTAGTTTACATTAATTGGATGTGATTAACTATGGTTGGTAGTCTACAAGAGATACGATATTTTGATCATACGTTTTGTTAGCTAACAATAAGAGCAATACAACTAAATCATATAGTAACCTCAAATTGATATAGTTGTTTATCAATCGTTATTTTATTTTATTTTGGTGAAGGCCTAATGAGTAGGGGTGCAACTTGGCAAGGTTGGGTTGGGTGTTGGCCAAACCCGAGGTGGCATTACCTCAATCCTAATCCTCAGGTCTAAGAGGGTCATCTCTAACCTAACCCACCTATGAATCTTGCAACCCTAAGCCAAGCTGTCTAACCGGGTTTTCTAAATCAGGTTGGGTTGCATTTGGGTTAGCTCAGGACAAACGAGAAAAAATGAACCTATGATTGATGCCACGGAAACGGGCTGCCTAACCAGGAGTGGAATTAAACAAATCCCTACACACCACACGACATTGGGTGGGGTAGTTTTGCCATTTTAAGAAAAAAGCAAAAAAATAAAAATAAAAGTAGTTGTTAACGTGTGAAGAGGCTATTTACTTGTTCCATACTCAGGTTCCCAATTCGGTTGCCATATCATTTTTCTTTTGAAAATCACAATAGAATTAAAGGGTGCCCTAACCCAACCTAATAGGAAAAGGCCAACCTAACCAGGGCTGAAATTGTGTTGAGGTGAGCATGCCCCAGATTGCACCCCTACTATTATGGTGGCCAAAGATGAGCGTTCAATGTGTTCTCCACGGCATTTGACAAGAATTATGATTTTCATCCGGATCCATCGACCCGATCACATAAACAATGCAAAAGTAGTGTGCACAATTTAGGAAGGAGCTCAACGACTCTTGTTCTTTGCATTTTCCACTATAAAACTAAACATTGAATACACAGGTAAATAGGGTGCCAATACGGCATGAAGGGAAAGTATCCATCACCCTTGGAGATTTGCCACCTAGGTTAGGGCCTAAGACCCCTAATTAACTCTGTTTTAAGCATGGTCTTCACAGGATTCTGAGTAAGGGATATGGTTACATTCGGGGAAGGTGTTAGGCACCCCTCATGCCCAGGTAAACCGGGTCTCTTGACTTGACTTGGCGGATATAGGAAAACTTTAGCAAAGTTGGTTTTTAAAACACTTGTTACAATAGGGCTTATTCTCAGGGTAGTGATTTAAACAAAAAGTGAAAAGAGAGTGGAGAGAAGAGAAAGTGGTTTTTTTGCTCCAAATGGGGTAGAGGATTTCTGCTATATGACTCGGGGCTATTGGATCCCCGAATCCTATAACTACTGTCGCCCCGGAAAAGTAAATGTAATGCAGAAAGCAAAAAGAAAGCCACCGGACCTCCAAACCATATAGCTATCCTCAATCTAGATATTACGGCATGTAAATGACTAAAAGTAAATGACAGAAAGTAAAGAAATGGGTTCAGTTCTCTCCGTTTCTCCAACATCGTAGGAGTATAAACTCACTTCTCTACCTCTCCTGACCTATAGTGGGGCCCGAGATATTACATTCAATTATTTTCAAAGTAAGTTGCGAGTAAGAAATTTGGTAAAGTACTCTTTCAAAAAAAAAAATGGTAAAGTCTTGGAAGAATTTTATGTTATTTCACAAAAACTCGGGAAACACAAGGTTTTGAAATCACAAAATTTTTCGTTTTCCCCATTTATTCAAAATTTTATGATATTTTTAGGATTGTGAAGATGTTTATTTATTTTTATTGTTATATTGAATAATATGATTGGGAAAATGTTAGAGCCATTTGTGACATTGATGGCACTACTGTGGACTGTAAGGACTTGATAGTCAATTAGATGGAAATCCTATGCTTATTTTATTGATGCAAACCTTTAAAGTTTAAACCATATCACAGCCCACAAGATGATTTAATTATTGATAAAGTTTACTTAGCACCAACATAATCTAGATTAGACGGCCTAGAATATGAATCCATCATATTCTCTTACGTTTCAAAAGTTTTTTTTTTTTTTTCTTTTGGAAATTGTTATAAACATTATAATGATCATTCAATTTGTTTCAATTATACTTGGGAAAAATGATTTTAATATTTATCCATCCTTGCAGATATTATGGTTTAGATGCCTATCACCGGAGGATGGTAGCCAAAGAAATGAAAAAAGGTTTGAAGAACGTTGGAAAAACTGAGCGCACAATATTCAATGATGAAGAACAGCGTCGGTATGTTTTAGTGGCATTTAATGTCATTTCCCATGAAAACAGAAGTTACAAACTGCATCTTTTATTGAACTGTAGATTATTATAAAGAACACTGGTTTCCATGGTTCATTTGTAAATTTTAAAATAAATTTAGTTTGCTTGATGTTTTTATTTTGTTTTTGTTACTGTCAATACATTGTTCCGCATTTAAAGTTCATACTGTCATTTTTATCGCCAACAAGGTTTTCTGCTTCAGGTTCTGAGGTCAATAGGACACCTTAAAATCCGGTAAGTATTGTTGATATGCCTTAGATGTTATGTTACATGAGTACGAGTAGGAGTGCCAGAATGCGACACAGGTGTCCAATATGGTGATCCTCGAGAAAAAGGATTAGTGGATTCAGCAATATATTTTAATCAATTCTAAATTTTAATAGTTTTACGTAATAATATTGTTATAACAGGGTTATATATTGGGAATTTTATGTCTCACGGAATCCATATAAGTGTTGGAATCTGACAAGTGTTTGACACTGGTACTTCACCCATGATGACATTGGTCGCCATGCCAAGGAGTGGTGGATGAAGTTGGAGAGTCGACAACACACATGGAAGCAACTGCCAATTACCCTTTAGGAAGAGATGCGGAACCAATTGATGAAATAATATTTGTCAAGATCCTTTCAGAGAGGTGAGTTAATATTTAAATGTTTTGAAACAATCTAATATTGGGAGATCCAAAGGAAGAAATTGAGAAGAAAAGAACAGTCCACACAGATGACCAGAAGAAGATGACAAGAGATCAGCCAATAGTGAGATTCAGGACAGAGTGGTGGATTTCCCTGTTCACTTCCAGCATGTCAAGAGATCAGCCAATAGTGATCTGGATAGATTAGACCGGGATCGGGAGGGTGTCTTTGGAGATCTTTGACTTCCTCCTTGAGGCCTTTGTTGTTGTTTTTTTCCCTATTGTAGTTTTTCTGTTTTTTGCTGTTTCCCTTCTCTGATTTGACCGTCTCGGTTGTGGGATTCTCTCTTCTTTTTAATAATCCTGTTCTCTATCGTTCACAAAAGGGCCACTTGAAATTGCATGACACCATGTCACTTAAACTTAAGTGACCATTGTGGGCCACTGTGCAACAAAAAGAGGCCTTGTTTGATTAGGAGACTTATTAGTAGGACTTTGAGTGCCCTTGTAATGAGAGGATAGGAGACCTAGTTTGACGAAGTCCTAGTTTATGTGGCAATTTATGATTGGTTATTATTGATAGATGCATAGTAGGATAAGAATTTTAAAGCCCCCACCTTAGAATTTTCATGGAGCTTGTATGTCCTATAAATATGTAAGGTCTTTTGGCCTTAAAACATTATTGAATAAAGATTTGAACTTGGATAGCCTGGGAGCGGAGGAGATGTGGAATGCTGAGGATCAGTGTTCAGAGGTGCAATGATCTAAAGAAAAATGCCCGGTGCATGGAAACAAGCAGGAGTGGAGGACTGGCGATTGGAGTTTTCACGATTGTGGTCTCATAATTTCCTAGTTTTGAAAGTTCTATTTCCGATGTTAACCTCATTTAAATGTTGGCATTCCGAATGAGCTTGATATCAAAGAAGTTTGGATGCTCCTGGTAAGTATGAAGAAGAAAAAACCGATGCCTTGGCTTCACTCAACTTTGGGGATTAGGCTGGACTGACGATGTAGTTCTTGCGCCTGCACAAATTTTAGGTGGAAATTCGCAGGTGCTATCCTCAGGCAAATATACCTAATAAGTTGGCTAAAGATGGTGATCTGAGTAGCACTTCCCTTAGTATTGGAAGCTTTCCACTGCTTCAAAGTGCTTCACATGGTTTTGCAAACCCTATTCAGAAAGATCTTGGAGGAGAAATTTGGCCTAACGGTGGAGCTTGTCGTGCTCCCTACCACAACACCATGATTGTGGACGGAGTTATAACTAGAACCAGGCGTGTATTCCTTCGTTTCTGCTTAATCCGAAAACCAAGTGAAGTTTTTGTCAGGGTTTGCGTCTTGGTGAACGTGTGGAGCCCTATATTTGATCACCACTTTCGTGAAGTTGAAAAAAAAAATAGTGAAAGGTTAAGCAAGAAGTTTAGACCGGCGAGGCAGAGGGGAGCAATTTGCTGATAGTATCTTTCATCGGGCAACATGAAGGAGTTATTGGGCCGGGCCAAATTCTTAGGATCAGTCAAGACATTTTGAGGGTGCTGTTATGCAAATAGCTTTCCTACCATCAATCAAGTCCAAAAAGGGTTCAATGATCAGGATCTTAAGCAAAGGATTGGAAGCATAGGAATCCACCATTAGGCAAAGGATCTAATGGTTCGATACGATTTTGAGTCCAACATTAGGTTTAGGGTGGAAAATAGGAGGGGCATTAGTTTTGGGAGGACCAGTGGTTAGGTGAGGGTCCTTTATGCCATGCATTCTTGAAGCTTTACATACTTGGTAGCCATTGAGGGATCAAAATTTGTGATTAGGGTTATGTGAGAGGGATTGATCATTTTTTTGGACATTCCTTTTTGGATAAATCTCAAGCAATCCGAAATTGATAGCCTTGCGACGCTTCTCTGTGACACAGATGTGGACCATGTCTCTCCTAGTAGGGGTGATGACCGTATTTGGGATCTCCTTATATTCTCTATAAAAAATTGTTCAAACTCTCTCTCTCTCTCTCTCTCTCTATAGGTAAGCTGGAATTGAACCTCCGACCTCTAGGTCAAAGAACAAAGCCTAAAATTGTTCAAACTCATCACGGATGGTCCGAGCCAAAGTTACCGGGATCGCCCTCCCACCCTCTGACTAAGGGTGGCAAAATCAACCGAACCGAAAATTCGGTTTCAGTTTGGTTAAACCAAACCGATTCAAATTTCGGTTCGGTTTCAGTTCGGTAGAACCAAACCGATGGTTGGTTCAGTTAGGTTTCGATTCGGTTCGGACAATGATAAATGCGCCCCTTTTCATAGGAAAATGATAAATGTGCCCCTTTTCATCTGTTCGGTTTGGAGTGTATGTTTGGTTTGGTTTGGAGTGTTTCGGTTCGATGTCAGTTTGAAGGTAAGTATGTCGGTTCGGTTTCGGTTTGGGGGTCAAACTGAACCGAAACCGAACAGTTGCCACCCCTACCTCTGACCCGTGATTCGGGGTCGCTGATCCTAGACATGGGTCATTTTCGACCTGGATCACAAAAAATGGCAATCCGCAGGAAAGGGAGAGGTGCATAGAGAGAGAGAGAGAGAACCAAAAAACAACTCTCATTCCCAGCTTTAATCTAATCATACCTCATTGGAGGTCGGGAAAAAGAAAGGGGGGGTAGGGGGGGAGAAAGGGGGAAACAGAACCAAAAAACAACTCTCCTTCCCAGCTTTAATCTAATCATACCTCATTGGAGGCCGGGAAAAAGAAGAAATTGGGAAAAGGTAAAGAGACTAAACTGAAACTTGTTCCGACAAACTTCCACTGAAGATCGCCAATCGAAATACAAATAGTATTGTAAAACCTCCTTCCGTACTTCCTTGCTTTTGCATAGAGAGAGGGGGGTTTGTAAATGACATAAGAGATGAGGGAATAGGGAAACGTGGAAGGAATGCAACCACCTAAAAATCCTAAACAAAAAATCCGACCACAAACCTACTGATATTGACACTACAAGTTTTAACCTCTTTTTTAAAGAGTTGTCAAATGGTATTGCCTTTCCCAAAAACTGATATTGGCACTACAAGTTTTAATCTCTTTTTAAAATAACTGTCAAATATGATTCCCTTTCCCAAAAACTGTCAGCAACCACTAGTTGATATGCTTGAACGTCATATTTAAGATAAGGCCTAACAATGCTTTAGCATCTCTTGGTATGACATTAAACTAGAGAGAGCACCAGAGCGACCCGGATTAGCGCTCCAAACCGACCCGCGACCCCATATAGCGAACCAACTTAGCCTACGCTCATCGTACTGCGTACCAAGATACCATCGTACCCCGTACCCGTTCCCGTACCACGTACCGGAACAAACCGCTTTCCAGGTAACCTTGGTCTGAGCATTGATCGCCTATTGCTAAGGCTTGGAAGCCATTGAGCCCTTCTAGGGTTGCCGCCTTTTCTTGGGCGATGGAGTTGACTAAGATTAATCCGTGTGAGGGTTGAAAAAATAGATTTTTTTTGTAGGTGAAAAGGCAGATTTTTTTTGTTGAAATGGTTGAAAAAACAGAGATTTCTCCTTGCTAGCCATTTATTTATTTTATTTTTTTTGCAAGGACGTTGATGAAACTATGATCACTCGTTGCTTCATTCTCCACACGTGCATAACCTTTGGATGTAGTTGTGGGGGGCATTGTCATGACCTTATTGGGGGGTCAGGTTCCTTTGGCTGGGATGAGAAATAACTTTGATCAATTATGTCTTATGTTGTGATTTGGAATTTGTGGGAGGAATGAAATTATGAAACTTCTAGAAATGTTTGCAAAACAATTGGAAGGAGACTCATTGAAACAACGATTGACATTAACCATTGGCTCTTCATAAACTCAATATCAATGGCACCCCAATCAGTCTCTTTCTCCATAATTGGAAATCCATTGCAGTAATTTAACAATCAAACTCTAAGGTGATCGATGGTGCAGAAGGCCAGAAGCAAACTTTCAAAAAATTTATCCCTAGATCTTCGAACCAAGCACGAAATCACGTAGATTGCCACTCGTAAACCAAGATTGGATTGGATGGAGTGAAAGACAATCGATACTCCTAAGGATTTTTTTACGTACATCACTAGGGCGTTCACCTGTTAGATCTCAAGCCAGATGAAGATGAATGACAGATATCAAAGCTGGATACTCATGACAGATATCAAAGCTCAGGGAAAGAGGAGTGGAGGGTTCTCACCTTCTCTACATTCGTTGGAATGAATCCCATAATTCATATTTATAGAAAATAGAGACCCTAATCATAATTACACTCACTCAAATTATTAGGAATTCTAACTATATCTCCAAAATCTCTACACATCAGGGGCATCATTGTAATTAACTTTTCTCCTGGTAATTACAAGTATGCTATCAGTAAACAAATACCTTTAATATTTAATATATTCACAATAATGCCACAATCTGTTAAATGTTAAATATCAATGTACTTTCCAATCAAACCGATAACATATACTAAACGCTAATTACCTCCCGACAAAGCATCCAACTCCGATCCTTCATTCTGAGACCTAAACAGGTGAGACCTCCGGAATTGAGCATCCTCGCAATGCTGAGAGCCCCGTACAGCCATACCAAATCTCCATCTAATCAGCACGACAACATTCCAATTCCATATATATATCGAAGCTACTCAGCTCCAATCCGACACGAGCTAATAACTCAGAGCCTCCATCCACTGCAACACACTTATTAGTTCATCGAGTAAACAAATGTTTCACAAACCTCTTTTTACAAAATTAGTATATTTTACTAAATAAATATATTTAGAAATCAGTTTGCAAATTTTTGATAAAGCACTGAGACACCATCAGCAGATACGAAGACATTAGTGTGCCGTGACCACCTTATCACGATCTTAGATCGGCGATCAGTTCCACAAAGGTCGCAATATAATATCACGAAATCTTTTCCAAGCACTAATGTCATTTCGTATCAGTCTAAATGCTATCCCAGGAATGCTCCGACTGATTGAATCGATCACTAACATAGGTAATCATGACAAAGTAGAGGTCACCAAATTTCAATTTCCTAACAAGTTGAAGGGGGTTGCTAAGGGCAAAAGGCCACCTACAAGACTGGATTCTCACAGGGTAACAAGAATAGGGATTAATCTTGTGCCTGCAGGTGCTGTTCTACAGCATGTGGTATGATACACATATTGTGGTATAATTCCAGAAAGCTTCGAGCAATCTCGAACTAGGTGTCGCCCAATTTCACCATGCAGGATAAGTCCTAATCGACTCAGGTCATCTGACCAATCTCAGATACCCCATCCTGGCATATTAATATGCATTCATTCATCCTAATCTCCTGAGGAATCAAAGCAGCTTATCAACTACGTGTGATCAGGCTCATCCCACTCAACGGAGATGGTCTCGCTGTGCGAGTAGCAAAACAGCCTGTGGACGATCATTAATTAATTACTCATTAACTTAATTAATTGTCCTAGTTCATTAGTGGGTGCTATGAGCTGGTAGTAATCATGTTCCTCCCACTTTTGCCCGAGGAGGCCAACATATTCTTCAATTGGTAAATTGCCTTGCTGCATATTTGCAATCTCCATATATAACTGGTAATTCGGGCTCAATCCTCTACATGAGAGTTGATTCTAGCTACAAGTTTCCATACATCCTTCGCAATTTTCAAAGAAATCAAACTTCTAATATTGGGTTCCAAATTTAAAAGCCATGGCATAGCATTAAGGTCCTCTCTTTTACGATCATCATTGACTGAATCATCTTCTAGTAGTTCTTTAACCTTCCCGGTTGTATAACCCATAGTTGCTAGAGTGGGAAACGAGTGCAAGAAGCGATGCGGGAAGCGAGGGGTTTAGAAAATAGAAAATGTGGGAAGCGAAAAGATTTAAAGAAAACAAAGAGAATGTGTGGGAAGCATCGTTGAAAGTCAACATGAAACCTCTAATAAGCCTCATTGGAAGCCAAAAAAAAAAAAAAAAAACAAAGCAATACAAGCATTGTATGAGCACGGAAAGGGGGATATTGTGTGGGCCTTCTTGAGTCCTATTGGGGTGGAAGGAAATTTGTATGAGCACGGAAAGCAAGCAAGAGGTTGAAGAAAAATGGGATCCTCCACCTGCAGGCCATCTAGAGCTAAATTTTGATGGCTCTAGCTTGGGAAACCCGGGGCCGGCAGGAATAAGGGAGTGCTTTGAAATGATCAAGGGGATATTGTCCGGGCCTTCGCGGAGAAGCCGAGGTTCGTGCTGATCATCAAGGTATCAAACTTTTGGCGTCAAAAGGGGTGGATAATGTGGGGGTGGAAGGCGATTCATTACACGTCATCAAGTGGCTTGGAGGATCCCAAAAGAACCCGTGGAGGTTCGATAAATACATTGATGAGGTGTCAGATTGCTCTAGAAGACTAGAACTATGGCTCTTTCCTTTATGCATGTGCGTTGATCGGCAAATGAGGTGGCTGATAGTCTGGTTAGATTGGGGGTGTCGAAAGAGGCTTTGGCCCTTTTTTATTCCCTCCACCCCCATAATTTCTCCCTACTTTTGTTGCTATCATTATTGTATCTCTCTTTCTTTGTATTTTGAGCATCTCGGTCTCCTAATAAAATTGGCGATCATCATTCAAAAAATACAAAAATACTAGGATTGTAGTAGTTTAGGAAGGGTTAATATAGCTAAGGATTACAAGTAGAAAAGAAGACTTCGTGAAGAATTAGAATTACTAGTTTTAAGAATTTGCAATTTCACATGTTTTATTCATATTTATCTAATGTTAAGTTCTTGTTATCATTTGAAACTGAGGATGAGTTTTTAAGTTTTAAATGCATTTTTTTAAAATAAGTATCAAAAGAAGGAAATATTCTTTTAAGAAGAAATAATCACCTAAATAGGAAGCATATTCTTAATTAGGTGGAAACGCGTAGAAAGCGTCTAGGAAGCGTGGTTCCCCTAAATTTGGGAAGTGAGTAGCTTCTGAAGCTGAGTTTCTGGGAAGCGAGCTTCCCATCGAACTAGGAAGTTTCCGGCAACTATGGTATAACCCACCTGCCAATGATCGTTCTAGCGAATTGCACCCACTCCAAATACTTTTTTCCTCTATATTAAGCATTGTAATCATCAATCCTAGGTGGTCATTGAGACCGCTTCCAATGGGAGTGATTACCCTTTGGTTCACATCAAAAACATTTCTTGATCCCTCTTCCAGAGTCAGCAATACAAAGAGATCTCATCTAAAGATAACATAGTTGACATGAAACAAACGGAAAAACATACCTTGGATTTTCTCCATGTAGATCGTCTTCCACTACCTCGATCTTAATCTTAATCTTAATCTTAATCTTAATCTTGTTCTTGATCTTGATTATCTTTTCTCTCTCTCTCTCTCTCTCTCTCTCTCTTATCTGGCATGAATTCACATCACTTTGGTATCATAGATAAATTCACATTAATTTGGTTTGAGTAGGATTCACATCAATTTGGTATCTGAGCTAGTTTTCCATCACATCCATGGCTGCGAGATTTTGTAACCCCAATTGACACGACCATCTCCTTGTGCATTGTTGTTGGTGATCTTTGATTTTTTCTAAATGTTTAGCAATATTGAAGCACCTCTTCCAAGGGAACTAGAAATGAGCAATCCATTTCTGGCCTTCCCTTAGAAGCATACTCTATTGGAAGAAAGAGTGATGAACCAAGGTGGAAGGCATCAAAGAGGAGCGAGGCGAGGCAATATAGGCACAAATTATATCACTAGTGCAAATTATGGAAGGAGAAAGACCTCTAAAGATCTGATTGTTCCCTTCTTTCTGAATGCATCACAGCAAGTCGTAAAAATTTTGGGTTACTTGTATAAAAGTTAATTATTACAGGAGCTACACTCTGTACTTTCTACTCCAATAAATAGTATTCTTTCATTCTTATGGATCTAAGCAAATGCCTATATTTTCTTCTATATGGCATGGTAAATTTTACTTACCAATTGAACCATGTCGATGTTATAGTTGATTGTCTTAGGTCTAATCAGGATTTTTTCTTTACTTTGCAGGCAAGAGTTATTGAGAGAACGTGAAAGACAAAAGGAAGAACAGGTGGAAGCTTTACAGCAATCTATGCAGAGTGGAATGGTAAAATTCTTCATGATTATGGAACCATAATTTCTTTTCTTTGAAGAGTTAAGAGTTTGCTTCTTGTTTTTTTTGAATGGTGAAAAAAATTCATTACTGAAAACGAGACCGAGAAGGTCCGAAGATATAGCGAAGCAAGGAAACATAATAAAATAGGAAAAGGTACAATGAAAAATAGGAGCTAGGTAGCCAGAAAATCAAACAGCTCTAAACTCTCCCTCGGAACTCCTTCCCTTGCCAATTTATCCGCCTTCCCCTTGGCCGACCGCCTAATGTGGTGGAAGGAGAACGATGCCAACCCCAATCTATCCTTCATCTCATCAAATATAGCAGCAAATCTCCAAGGTGCAACATGTGAGCCCCTTAGCCATATGATGACATTAAGGGAATCCCCTTCATTCTCCACCCTATTCAAGTCTACGGTGTGAAGCATTTTGATACCTTGGTGAATAGTTTCCGCCTCATTTGCATATGCAATCCCAATCGGCCCTCTAAACGCCCATAATACTACTTCATTCTATAGCAAACCTTCAATACTAGAAGGCCCTGGGTTTCCCAAACTAGAGTCATCAAAGTTTAGTTTTAAGATCCCTTGGGCCATTGGTGACCGAGCTTGAATAATTTTGGTTAATTGCTAGACGTGCCACATATCTCCTTCCATCCATGCCATAATTCGTAAGATGATACAAATCTAAAGCTTTCTAAAGTTTTTACCTATGATATTGTTAACGCAATTACCTTATTGAACAGGAAATGAGCTCCTTGAGTGAACCCCTTAAAAATTCTTGTATTCCGTTCTTTCCAAAGGAGACCCAAATTGCAGCAAAGGAAACATGCCATAATATTTTTCCTTTACTTTTTCCATGGCGCCATTGCCCAGCTTTCCATTAACTCTAGAAACTTAGCCGGGAGTACCCAGGCTATTCCAAATCTGGATAGTAATCTGCCCCATACCTCACTAGCATCTTACAATGGACTAGGAGATGATCCATAGACTCACCAGCTCAATGCACAATGCACAATGCACAATGATTAGTATGTTCCTTTCCTGTAGTAAATATATGGTCTGGATCCTCTCAAGGCATGTGGCCTAGCCAAAGATGCATACCCTCGGCGGCGCTTTGATGTTCCACACTTAGGCTACTTTGGAGGTAGCGAGGCAAGGTAGAAGGATTTAACCGTGAATTCCCCATCTGAGTTCCAAACCCATATTCTATTATCTTCCCTATCTAGCTTGATATAGCAATGCTCCAATGTCTACAAAAATCTTCCCACCATGTCCAGCTCCTTATCAAAGAAGTTCCTTCTGTATGGAGGGGACCATATCACCCTATTGTCTAACGATTGAAACACTCCTTTACCACTACATCCTTATTTGATGCCAAAGCAAACAATTGTGGGATGACCTCTTTAAGTGGGATGTCTGTACACCATTTGTCCCAACAAAACCGTACTTTATCCCCAGAATATACTCTGAATCTGACTCCTTCCGTGAATTTAGCTTTAAAGCACATTACATCCCACCATATCGTTCTCCCTGTCTTTCTAAACTTATCCTCTGACTGCCAATTCCCTTCAAGGAACCATACTTACTTTCAATGAGTTTAGCCCATAATTTAGATTCCTCCTCCTTAAACCTCCATAGCCACTTGCCTAGCAATGCCTGATTTGTCTCTTCTACTCTTCTGATACCCAATCCACCTGCCTTAATGGGCTTACAAACATCTTCCCAGCTTACCAAAGTGATACGTCTCTTGTCATTTGTCCCTTGAAGAGTTTGCTTTATCTTCTCCTTGAAGAAAATAATTAATGTAGAAATTCATTTCTTTTATTCTAGTGCAAAAACGTTATCACTAGTTATATATTACTAGTAAAGTGCAAATGCAGTACACATAACAGAAATGCCATAAATACTTAGCATATATATGCAATAATGTATAGGATGCCTATGGGAATAAAAGATATAAATAGGAAGAAGATCTGCAATATAGTGGATGGGGATTTCAGAACAAATAGTATTAAATATGTCAGAAAATTAGCAATCTAATGGATGAATTTATTATGATTATTAAGGGATTTGCTAGGGAATTTCGCAGAAAGGCATTTTGCAGCTGACTTTTTTTTTAATGGCATTTTGCAGCTGACTTTTGCATGAGAGAAAAGCCACACAAGCTCACTTTTCAGCAGATTTTGTCTTATTAATTTAATTCATCTGAGGTGGCTGTTCTCTCATGCAAAACTCACAGCCGAGAAATGCCTTTCTGCAAAATTCCCTAGCAAATCCCGAAAATTAATTGTATGATACCTAGGTTGGTATAATGTGAGGGGGAATTTTGGGCATATATACTATAAATAAGACTGCAAATTAACAAACTGATGGGGGTTCAGAGTTTGCATATTATAGGTCTGTTATCTATAGTATGAATTTCTTATAGTTTATGATAAATGAGGGCCTGACTGGATGCTTATAAAATATTTTCTGCAGTGCCTTGGTTTAACCACGGCATTCCTATCTGTCTTTGACTTTTTTCATTAGCTGTTAACGGTTGGCTTCAATTTCCCAAGAAGTTATCCACAGCCAATCAAGGAAGTGTTTGATAATGCAAGATTGCCATCATCAAAATAAGGCAATGGGGATATCATTTCCCATTTCTTATTTTGATCATTCTTTCTCTCACAACACTGTGAGAGAGAATTAAGAAAGAGGGTGAGCCTTGGCTCAATGGTAAGGTTGCTCCATTGTGACCTTGTGGTCACGGGTTCGAGTCACAGAAACAGCCTCCCTGCAAAGCAGGGGTAAGGCTGCATGCATCTAGCCCTCGCCAGACCCCGCAATGGCGGGAGCCTCGTGCACTGGGCCGCCCTTTTTTTCTCTCTCTCACAACACTATATAATTTATTGCATAGAGCAAATAAAACTTTCAACAGGATATTTTCTCATCAGAGACCATGCGTAATACGTTCATTTATGCCATATTTTCTCTTATAATATATTATATTTTGTGGGTGTGCCATAAACAAATGATGTTATTTTGCATCCAATCAGGCCCCAAATTTTAAGTTTTATCGACACTGAATGGATGAAGTTTTTACATTATAACTTAGCAGACTGAATGACTGAAGTTTTTACTTTATAACATAGCGTAAATTACTTAGCTTTACACAACACTTGCAAATTGTTGCCACACACACATTGCTTTAAAAAAAAGGCTGAATATAGTTTCAAATTTCCATCGAAATCGACACGTAACAACCGAAATTGTATGGTTTCCATTTAAAACTGAAACACATACCGAAACTAAAACCATAAATGTATTAGTGGTATACTATATAAGTATTTGTTGCATAATTATATTTATATTAATTGCATATAAAATATGATGTACATATTATATATATATATATATATATATATATATATATATATATATATATATATATATATATATATAGTGGTATGAAGTACACTTGAAATGTGGTATGTACTGAACTATTAGACACGCGCGACAACACAAGCCATCATGGATGGGTATCTTGCTCTTGTGTGTGTGTGTGTGTGTTCCAAAGTCCCATCTTAAAAATCCATCAGTTGTATACATTTTCGTGATTTTACAGGATCATCATCGAAAATTTCAGCCAAAACCGAAACTGAATTTGAAATTTACAACCTTGGGCTGGACTCTACAATCATTTAAAAGGATCTTAACTCTTTGAAATAGAACTGGAGCAGGCTTTTGATTCTTGAGTTCTGATTTCACCCTGAATGTGAAATTCTATGAAACAAAAACATTTTCTATTTTCTTTTTCTCAATTTTATAGCCATGTTAGATCTATTTAGAAACTAATATGTGTCCCTTCCTCTTCGAATTCTTAGGCACAAGCAATGAAAGAGCAGGCCCAATTGAGGGAGAAAATGCTTTACGAGTACCGAGTGGGCAATGTTGAGGTGAGGGTAACCCAAATAGTTCATATTGTCTTTGTATCATTTGTGAAAGGTAATTTAGTTTTGTATTTATCTTATCTCCTTAGGCTGCAACTGCAATTCAGAAAAGATTGGACCCGGATGTTGCTCTGTAAGGTTTTCAATTGGACCTCAATACTTGTACTAGGCAAGTTCCAAATACTTGTACAGTAGGCCTTTTAATTATCTATATTTCCATTGTCTTTTTGAACTAATTATAGTTGATTTTGTTGGGATTGCACATGCATCCTTCTATTTTCAAATTCTGTTATTGAAGAAGCATGTCATGAGTAGTCCTTGTTATTGTTCTTGTTCTTCAGGAGAGAGAGTTGCAAACATAATGAGATAGATCTAGAAAAATTGCTTAAAGGATGTGGCTGTGCTCTTTCCGAATGGCTAGTTTTTGGCTCATGTTCCACATGGACGTGATCTGGTCCGTTGATCAAACTGGCAAGCACATGTCTTGCCCCTTTCTATTGACCCCACCTCGATTGCATGATCTTACATCCTCGATCCATCAAGCCTTGTTCAGGGTTCTGCTAATGAAAGCTCTACTGAATGTTAATTTTTGTAGGCCCTGTTTCTCTTTTGAGTGATTCTCATTCCTCTGTTCATGCCCATCGTCTGCTTTTCCAGCAGGAAATTGAGAGTAGTTAGTGAACACGAAGCTGTTGGTACATGTACTTTTGATAGCCTTCTTTTTCTCTTGGAATCCTATTAAACCCATATTTTGACTTGGATGCATACTTCTAGTCTCTAGATTTCTCAATCAGACCATGTTATGTGTATATTGGGTAATTGTTGGAGGGGGTAAATCTTTGTCACTGATTGGAACTATTCATTTGTTGGTCCCCCACTTGTGAGAGATTGGCAAAGGGAGAGACCTAAAGAGGGTGAGAGTGAGGAGAGCATGAAAAGCCCCTGAGAATTCAGTGAAAACAAACCAATTTGAAGGTATTTTTTTTGCCTTTGGTCCCATTTATTATAGGCTCCAACAGATGAATGGTTTGGATAACATCACTGACACAGTTTTGTTTTCAGTATTTCTCCTCAGAAAAATACACACCAAATTGCTACCAATTTGGTATCTCTAGATAAGATAGGGGAAGTTTATAAGCGATTGTAATTGCTTCTATATTTCATTTAATAGTGGTAGGGGTCCCTACCATTCCCTCAACAATGTGTTATTCACAGCCTTCAATGGCAGAGAAATAGGTAAATCACCAGAAGAAAAATTTCTCTAATGCATTTATTTCTGAGTGAACCTTGAACCATCTATTATTCCCTTCTAAATACAATAGCCCAATGGATCCAGATGATAGAGTGAGTTTAGGCAAGTTGCCTATATAAAGTTTGTCTAAGTGAAATATTAATTTCTTCTCCTCTTGAATTTGAATTTCAAGGAAAAAGATTGTGATAAAAATCCCGGCCATGAACAATGTTCAGAAGAGTGAGGAAGCGAGAGAGGCAATCGTATCGAATTTTTTCCCCTTCTGTTGTGATGTTTATTTTAAGGAAAAAAGAAAATTGGCATGCTAGTTATTTGAAATTGAAAAATAGTAGCATGGATTGCTCAGGCCGAAGAGACCATCTATTGCCATGTTTTCTACTACAATTGGCATGTATGTATGGTGTGATCGTGACCGGGAATCATGATAATTGGAAGGGAGATGAATTTTTCGCCCTCCCCCCTGTAGGATTATGCGCCCCCTTGTCACGTGAATTGTGGCAGACTTTCTGACGTCAAGTCATGTGAGGGGGTGAATAATGCTTATGGGGGGTGAAAAAATCATCACCCTAATTGGAAACAAATACTATCCATCCAGATGAATATTATTTATTGAAGCGGAGATGATAAATTCACAACCCCTTAGGATGATTCGCACCCCTGTCAAAATGAATTGTGGCAGACAAACACTTTTTGACATCAAATCACGTTATAAGGGGTGCGAATAATCCTGCAGGGGGGTCCGATTTATCATCACTCTTTGTTGAATTTCATCATTTCATAGTACTAATTGTATTTAGGGAATTGCTAGCATCCAACGCAAAAGGCATGTCTTCATTCACAAGGTGGCTGGTCTGACATGCGACAGACCAGCCACGAAATGCCTTTTGCGATGGACGCTAGCAATTTCCATTTTAGAAACATTTTTTTCTATACTTTCCCAGAAATTTGATGCAATCCAAATTGGGCTGAAGTGAAATTATATTTCCACCATCCTCAGCTGCATCTAATAAAATGGTGGTAATATTTATTTGATCATTAAGAAAGCGGACTGCGTAAATCCGAGATCGAGAAAATGTTGAAAAAATTTAGAGAAATAAATATAATATTCATTTGAACCATCTCAATTCAGAATAGGAGTAGAAAGATGAGTAAAAATAAGAGATGAAAAACGAGAAAAATAGCAGAATAAACAAAGGCTTTTGATGTTTCCTAATATTCCAATAGTTAAAGTAAGAAATCTACCATTTTATTTTGTAACATTTTTTGTTTCTAAGTTTAAGCAATTTTCTTGTTCTCATCAATTCATATTGCTACTGATATTGGCACCACCATATTTTGACAATGAGACAAACTTACCTCGTCTTTAAGTATTAAACTTCCTGTCAAAAGCTATTATAATTCGAGAAAAACTATCAGCTTCCTATTAAAAATGAAAGGACAATGCGAGATCGTCTTATTATCAGAATGACATAGGTAATAGTTGAACCCTTGGGCTAACAGACTTAGAAGTGTCTAAGTCAAGGAAAGAAGCTTGGGAGAAATATCCCAGCTGTGTAATTCATCGAGCATGTGAGCTTGATGGGACTTAGAAGAGTCTGAGTCAAGGAAAGGTGTTTGAGAGAAATACTCCTTATATGAATGATCGAATAGATCAGTAAACTTATCAGTGTATTTTGGAATCTCCCAAAGAGGTTACCACACTTACAGTGTAGGCGGGCCCCCACTCAGGACCGTAACATCGAACCATCGAGAGGAGAAAAAGAAACAGGAGAGAAATGTTTTTGGGTTTAGTAAGGATTAGTGTTTTGAGAAGGTTAGGTTTAGGGTTTCTTCTTTTTCCTTATCTTTGTTTTCGGGTTCTGATTTTAGCTGAAGAATCTCTCTCGTATTTTAAATGTAGCAGTATATGGTGCGATGAAGCAAGTTATGACACGTGGCGAGAAGTGATTGGAGAATAGGTTCTATCCTTTATCTTTGTATCTTGGGCTTTTTCGTTATAAAGCCTTACCCATGACCATAATTAGTCGTCGGCCCCAAAGTGAGCCTTCTAATTGGGCTCACACATGCTATCATGATCTTAACCGTTCACTAAGTGGGCCCCAAAGTAATACACATTCACAGTCATTTGATCATCTAGACCTATGTTACGTGTCTCATTGGTTCGTCTGGTTTGGGTTTAGTTTTTCAATTTGAAAATTTTGTACAAACCCAGTTCATTATTTTATTTTATTTTGTAGGTAAGGCGGAGACCCTTACAGGTTTATTCAAATGAGAAAGATGAAACAGTCTGCATACAAACTCACCATAAGACAACAACATCAAGACCTATCCTTAGAAGCAGAGTCTAAGGAGAGGGAAGTACAAAGAGTCACGAAAACTTCTAATAACTACAAGCGTCTATCTTCTGACTGAACTTCCTAGCTCTGTGGCTCTTCCACGGGCACGGACTTGGGGCTTCGATAATTTTTTTTTCTATTGGAACAGAGTGTTGTTCAATACTGTCCCCAATGAACCTAGATCGTTATGGGTGGCCTTCTTCGGTTAACTTCAACTTGCTAGTTTTGTACACTATTGAATTGACATTGTGTCTAATAATCAGTTTGGACTCAATTCTGAACATCCAAAACCAACAGGGCCTTAGTCTTAACTCAGCTCGAGAGCTCAACTTTGCCTAAGCCATGGGGTGAAACTCTAAATTGGCTTGGGCTTCAATGATCTGTTATATAGAGATTTTCTATGGTGTAAGCCCGTATAGTCCAGTGTTTTTTTAAAGAAAAAATGGTACTATACGGACCACACCGTATGATGATCCAAACCGTCCATTTGATAGGCCACAATGATACGACCCTTGGATAAAAGTAAAAATAAGAGAGAGAGAGAGAGAGAGAGAGAGAGAGAGAGAGAGAGAGAGAGAGAGAGAGAGAATGTAGGCCTGTTCGAGATGGCCAAATCTCCCAAAACAGTCCTTGCTTTTCCGTTCATACGTTAAAAAGAAAGAGATTACATACTTATAGAATTAGCATTTCTACTATTTAGGAAACAATCCAAACTTCCCAAATCCTAAGGGATACTTAGGAAACAGGATAAAAATAAAAGGAAACTAATATTAAGGGGAATATCCTAGCTATAGCAAGAAATAAGGAAATATACTACTAAGAAAACCAAGAAGATCTTCCAGCTAATCTTGGGTACACAACATTCCCTTCCTCTTAAGGGTCCTTGTCCTCAAGAACTAAGATCCTTCTACTTGTATTATTTCTTCTTCCTCGCTTTCAAATCCAAATCCATCTAATATCGCCAACTGTCCTCAACATTGATGGAGTGGGCTATACTTCTCACCGCAATTATAGCATAACCCTTTCTTGCGCCGCACGATCAATTTGGTAGGAGTTACTTTTTTTTGCTGGTAATGGTCCTTCCTTCATGAGGGCGACCACCGTAAGAGTAGACATCGATGGATTTGTGGGGGGGGGGGGGGGGGGGGCGAGTATTGATCACTAGCTAAAGATAATTCCTCATGTAACAAGGCTAGTTGGGAAGCATGTTGGAGAGTAATTGGTTGAAACATTTTAAAGCCGGTCCGGATATCGTCATGAAGGCCCGAAACAAAACATTCGATCAAGAATGATTCGGGTAATTGTACAGTTTGGTTGACCAATCGCTCAAACTGCGACTGATATTCCCGAACAGATTTCATTTGTTGTAATTCTGATAGTGCTCCTCCTGGATCGTCTCTTCCGGGAGGCCCAAACCGAGCACATAAAGCATGCTTGAGTTGTGACCATGCCATTACACCCATGGTCTTCTTCATCCAACAAAACCATGGTATTGCATCCCCAGTAAGGTGGATCGATGCAAAATCTACCATACACTCATCGGGTATTTTATTGAACCTTTGAAATTGTTCAGCACTAAAAACCCACCCGGCTGGATCGGATCCGTCAAATCTAGGAAATTCTAGACGGAGGGTATGGAGATGTGTCTATACATCTTCAAGATTTCCTTGATTTACTTGTGGTGCTACGGGGGCATCATTTACTTCGTCCTGAACCTTTGATGAGACTAAGCTTTGGCATGTTGCATCTAAGGCCGTCAATTTCTTTAGAATATCTTCAAGAATATGTTCGTGTAGACACCCAATTTTGACCGAACCTTGATATACCTTATTTGAGCAAAACCTTATCAAATGAATGAATTAGGGTCCCAAACTTCACCCTAAGCTAGGTTAGGATCCCACCAAGGTCCCTGCAAAATTTCGTCAAGAATCGAGAGCGTTTGCCTAGCGAACGAACCAAAGAAATGTCGTAGTACAAATACGCAGAAGGGGGGTGATTTATCCTGTGGAGGTTGTGGCAGGATCCAAATAGGACATGATTCGGGCGTGCGCCCATCAACAATTTCGTAACCGTGCCCTCATCAAATCTAGTTGTGCTGATATCAGTTTCCCTTATTTCCTATAAATAATAATGTAACCCTCGTTTTTTTTTGAAGATTTGACGTAGGGGGGTCAAATAAATCGTATAATGACACAGGGGTCTAGCTATAGCAAAAATGACATAAGGGGGTCAAAATTTGGTTTTCTAAATTTTCAATGACGAGAATGCCCTTGTGGCAGAAATAGGTGATATGACTTTTAAGAAATAAAAAGCATTTCAGTTTCCCTCTCTTTCTCTTCCCTCTTCTCTCTTCCCTCTTCTCTCCTCCCGTCTGTGTTTTTTTTTTCCGTCCTCTTCTCCGGCGATCTCTACAGGTCTGTTTGGTTCGTGAATCTCGGCGGGAAGGGGGAGTGAAAGGGGATTTGTGCAGAATGGCAATGAAAGGACCTTATGGGGGTGGGGTTTTGAAGTAACGTTTGGTTGTAGGGATGCTTACTAGGATTTTGTTGGAACTAAATTCCCAAATGCCATTTGGTTACAAGAATTTAGCGGAAGATATGCGACGAAGCAGTGCGTGGAGCCTCATCCGTCGTTTGAGAAGGCCATTCCTGTTGAAATTCTAATACAGAAACTCGGTTTTGGGGGTTTGCCATTCGGTTCTCATTGGAGAGCCACGTGGGCCGACCATATCCCGACATTGTTGTGGGTGTTTTGACCATCGGGTTTGAAAAACACAACCAAACGACGTGCCGGCATCTAAAATTCCCACGAAATTCTAATGAGATGCCTGATTTTTGACAACCAAACAGAGCCGTAGGCAATCTCTCCGGCGATCTCGACGAAGGTGAAGCACGTATGAAACCTGGAAAACAGTAAACCCTACCTGGTCTCAGTTTATTTTTCATGATTTGTCTTCGGTGTGAGTACGAAGTAGAGATGTAGTTTGTAGTCAGTTGACAAATTTGTATTCTCACCTGTCATAGTAGAGATGTAGATGTAGTTTGTAGTCTCACCTCTCATACTAAAAGCTTTTGAACTACATTTATGCTTTTGAACTTTCCATGAATAAAAGCTTTCTTAACATCCATTTATTTTGAGCAACAAATTCTTGAAAAGATAAACATTAAAAAAATTGATGCTTTAACAATAGGAGTTGAGTGTATATTTAGAGAAAAAATAAACCATTTGTGGCAAACACACCGTTCTTACAGTTGGCGTACATGTTTCCAGATGGCATTCTTATACAATCACATATCTTTCTCCATTGTCTTCACCCCCTTGTTATCTTTCATATTATTTTCTTTACTATCTGAAAGAAATAATTTGCAAAGATTTTATTTAAGAGAAATGTGGCAGTGTGATATGATAATGCGCAAATGGTGGTTGTGCTCCATAAGATATTGCTATTATTAGTATATCAAAACTCATGCTATCCCATTTAACTTTGGTTGTTAAATGTGAAAGTGCTTGCGAAAAGAAGACAGACATGAGTTTGAAGAGTGTAGGGATTGAATTTTTGAGGGCCCATAATCCCTTCTCTAATACCATGCATAACTCCCCTCTATTGCCCTTGAGAAGCCCCCCTTAGGTACTAATAACCCCTTTTTGTAGCTGAAAACCCATGACTTTCAACTTGACGACCATCTTCTGGATTTGATGGACCCTCCAAGGGTACTTCTTCTACCCCATTTGAGGGCCCATAATCCCTTCTCTAATACCATGCATAGCTCCCCTTTATTGCCCTTGAGAAGCCCCCCTTAGGTACTAATAACCCCTTTTTTGTAGCTGAAAACCCATGACTTTCAACTTGACAACCATCTTCTAGATTTGATGGACCCTCCAAGGGTACTTCTTCTACCCCATTTGAGGGCCCATAATCCCTTCTCTAATACCATGCATAGCTCCCCTCTATTGCCCTTGAGAAGCCCCCCTTAGGTACTAATAACCCCTTTTTTGTAGCTGAAAACCCATGACTTTCAACTTCAGGACTTTCTTCTGGATTTGATGGACCCTCCAAGGGTACTTCTTCTACCCCATTTGAGGGCCCATAATTCCTTCTCTAATACCATGCATAGCTCCCCTCGGTTGCCCTTGAGAAGCCCCCCTTAGGTACTAATAACCCCTTCTTTGTAGCTGAAAACCCATGACTTTCAACTTCACGACCATCTTCTGGATTTTATGGACCCTCCAAGGGTACTTCTTCTACCCCATTTGAGGGCCCATAATTCCTTCTTTAATACCATGCATAGCTCCCCTCTATTGCCCTTGAGAAGCCCCCCTTAGGTACTAATAACCCCTTTTTTGTAGCTGAAAACCCATGACTTTCAACTTCAGGACTTTCTTCTCGATTTGATGGACCCTCCAAGGGTACTTCTTCTACCCCATTTGAGGGTCCATAATCCCTTCTCTAATACCATGCATAGCTCCCCTCTATTGCCCCTGAGAAGCCCCCCTTAGGTACTAATAACCCCTTTTTTGTAGCTGAAAACCCATGACTTTCAACTTCATGACTTTCTTCTGGATTTGATGGACCCTCCAAGGGTACTTCTTCTACCCCATTTGAGGGCCCATAATCCCTTCTCTAATATCATGCATAGCTCCCCTCTATTGCCCTTGAGAAGCCCCCCTTACGTACTAATAACCCCTTATTTGTAGCTGAAAACCCATGACTTTCAACTTCAGGACTTTCTTCTGGATTTGATGGACCCTCCAAGGGTACTTATTCTACCCCATTTGAGTGCCCATAATCCCTTCTCTAATACCATGCATAGCTCCCCTCGGTTGCCCTTGAGAAGCCCCCCTTAGGTACTAATAACCCCTTCTTTGTAGCTGAAAACCCATGACTTTGAACTTCAGGACCATCTTCTGGATTTGATGGACCCTCCAAGGGTACTTCTTCTACCCCATTTGAGTGCCCATAATCCCTTCTCTAATACCATGCATAGCTCCCCTCGGTTGGCCTTGAGAAGCCCCCCTTAGGTACTAATAACCCATTTTTTGTAGCTGAAAACCCATGACTTTCAACTTCAGGACTTTCTTCTGGATTTGATGGACCATCCAAGGGTACTTCTTTTACCCCATTTGAGTGCCCATAATCCCTTTTCTAATACCATCCATAGGTCCCCTCTGTTGCCCTTGAGAAGCCCCCCTTAGGTACTAATAACCCCTTCTTTGTAGCTGAAAACCCATGACTTTGAACTTCAGGACCATCTTCTGGATTTGATGGACCCTCCAAGGGTACTTCTTCTACCCCATTTGAGTGCCCATAATCCCTTCTCTAATACCATGCATAGCTCCCCTCGGTTGGCCTTGAGAAGCCCCCCTTAGGTACTAATAACCCATTTTTTGTAGCTGAAAACCCATGACTTTCAACTTCAGGACTTTCTTCTGGATTTGATGGACCATCCAAGGGTACTTCTTCTACCCCATTTGAGTGCCCATAATCCCTTCTGCTGTAATTTAATTAAGAAAATATTATATCCTTGCCAGATGTAAGATGTTAAACTAATTTCTCGTAGATTTCGTCTTTAAACTAGATTTCGTAATGTGGCCTGTGTACTTGAAATGCAATGTTCACTTATGTTAAATTATTTCCATGCTTCAGTCTGGTATTAAATGTACTGAGAAAAAATATGTTATCATCTTCTTCTCATGTTTAAGTCTTAACCATATCATATACTCCTTTTGCAGACAAGTTTTCAATCAGGAAGGTCATATTTTCTTCTTTCAACGTGTGCCTCCGAAGGTTTTGCTTATGTCGGCCTCTACTTATTCGCCTTGAGAAGCCCCCTTTACGTTCTGGTTCTTATCATATCTTGTCTGCCCTTTGCAGGTCTTCGTAAACTGGCACGCACAATGCTTTCTCTGCTGTTACACTATGATGGCATACTGAAGGATGAAGTTAATTGGGAATATGTTGGTGGGAGTAAGAAATTGTTATTGGTAAGTCCCCGAATGAATCTTAAAGAATTGGAGGCTCTAATCCACAGTCAAATTGGGAGTATTGGAGGAGGGGTGTCACTATCCATCAAATGTCGATATGTTGTTGATCCATATATAAGCACTCTGATCGACGTCGATAGCGATGAAATCTTCCAATCGTTGGTTAAGGTGCTTGAGAAAGATAATTTCAACTCTGTGATGCTATACATAACAAAAATTGACAATGGCCTAAATTCATCTTATTCTTCAATTCTGCCCACAAACAATGTCATACCTTCTACTTCCTTTTCACCTCGAAATCCCTCTCATAACCTGCCCATACGTTTGACTTCTGTACCACCGATTCCCTCTCAAAATCTCTCTCATAATGCATGCATACCTCCTACTTCCGTTCCACCGATTCGACACCTAAGATATCCATCGGAACGAGTAACTGTCACTCCCGACTCTCGTTTTGAAGTAGACTTAGAAAGAGAATATGAAACAGAATTGGGTAATACAAGCATAGGAGGTGACTCGGCACAATTTAGTTCAAGGTATGTCTTGTACAATTTTATTTATATTGAAGTACTCAATCTACTATCCTAATTTTATATTGTTGAACTGTGTAGGGTACGAGTTGGCCAAAATGAAAACTTCTCGGACGATATGTATGAGAACCCTACCTCCGAAGATATCATTGTTCCCGGGAATGATGCAGATGTGCCGTTGGAGCATATTAACGTTTTGGAGGATGATTTTCATGTCTTCGGTTGTGATTTCGAAGAATTTAGAACTGAAGATGACAATGATGATGATCCTGCAGAGGATGATGATGAGGATGATGACGAGGCTGAGACTGAGGTTCAGGATGAGGAGGGTGATGAGGCCGCCCATGATCCTGAAGTGGCTCCCCCTACCGCCAATGGTTGGCCATTTCTACCTGCTGGCACAAGTCGGCCACTGGAAGTAGACGACATGTATGTTGGGGCTGATGAGGTAGATGCAGATAATCTTCAGTTCGATGAGTTAACTGTTGGGGCTATGTATCCAAATATGAAGCAGTTCAAGAAGGCCGTTAAGGAGTATGCAATTCGGCAGCGATTCATGTTCAAGAAGTCACGGTCAACTCCCAAGAAGTATGCCGTTGTATGCAAGGAACCAGGTTGCAAGTGGCGTATATCAAGCATTAGCCGTATGACTTATGTGTTAGTGAAGAAGTTTGTGAGCGACCATACGTGTACATCTCACTTAAAGGGCAATGATAATCATCTGGCTACATCCCCATGGGTTGCCGAGACATGCTTACCCCTATTTGACCGTCCAGAAGATGTGGGGACAAGGATCATAAGACAGTACATGAAGTCGCACTGGGGTGTAACCATGACCTACCGTAGAGCACACCTTGCGATGAACATCATCCTTGAAATAAAGTGTGGAAATGTGGAGGACTCGTACCGCTTGCTCCCTGCACTGATAGTTGAGATGATGAGAACAAACCCGGGCACCTACATGCGTGTTTTTCGAGCGAGAGATCTACGTCCAGGGGGAGATGATAAATTTGCTCGCTTATTCTGGGCATTTGGTCCCAGCATACGTTCTTTCCAACGAACACTCAGATCGATAGTTTTGGTCGATGGGACGCATCTACGTGGAAAGTATCTTGGAATCTTACTGATCGCAGTTGGGGTAGACGGGAACAACGGCTTAGTTCCATTAGCTTTTGGTGTTGTCGAGACTGAGAACGAAGATAGCTGGTGCTGGTTCCTCTATTTGGTGAAGCGGCACGTATTGCCTGAGGGGATAGGCGCATTGACCCTGTGCTCCGATCGACAAAAGGGGTTGATGCAAGCAGTGCCTAAAGTAATGCCTATTGCAAACCATAGCTACTGCATGCGTCACCTCGCCGCCAATCTGTACACCGACTTCAAAGACCCTTTACTTAAGAAATTGTTCTTGAGAGCTGCTAGGGCTTTGAGAGAGAGTGTTTTCAGAGACACAATGGAAAAAATTAAGGCGAGGAATGAAAATGCACACAACTGGATAGCCGCTATTCCGAAGGAAAACTGGGCTAGTTTCTACTTCAAGGGGGAAAGATATGATGTGTTGACCACCAATAGATCGGAGTGTTACAATGCAGTGCTAAAGGATGCCAGAAAATTGCCGATTGCAGCTGCGGTGGAGCTGACTCGTTTTAAGAGCTCCGAATACATACAGAAACGTCAAGCGATGGGCCTTCAATGGGAAACAAAGTGCACGCATTATGCAGAAAAACATTTGGGACTGGCCAGGGAACAGGGTCGCGGATATACTGCTTATCGAGTAGGTGTGCACGAATTTGAAGTAAGGTCCCGTGATCATCATGATGTCGTAAACTTGCTGCAACAAACCTGTACATGTCGTGAGTTCCAAACGCTTGGCCTTCCGTGCGGACATGCCATGGCAGCCATTGCCATCACAGATTTTGATGAGTACGATTATTGCCATAAATGGTTTCGTATAGAGATGTATCGGAAAACGTACTGTGAGGTGCTTCACCCTACAGTAGATCGCACTCAATGGGAACTGCCTCCAGAACCTCTGCAGACTGTATTACCTCCAATAGCGAAAAGACCACCTGGACGGCCGCGAACGAGAAGATCTGACCGCGAATTGCAGAGTGGAGTGCATCGCAAATGTACGATCTGTGGAAAACTAGGCCACAACAAAAGGACTTGCAGAGAACCTCCCATGGAGAGACAACTCCCTGATGAATCTTCCATTGGACCCTCTGCCCCTGTTTTCAATAGGTACATGATACGTAATATATTGAGGTCAATAAGTAGTATAGAACATCCCCGATTCCATACTTATTCGGTGTGGTGGTGGTGTTGTAGGTCGGGTGTACCTTGTGCAGCTCCTTTTTTCATGTAATTATTCCGCGGAGAATGCATTGGAGGCTCCAGTTGGATGAAGGAGAAGTGGATTAATTGAAAGTGTGCACAGTAATTAGTTCCTGTATATAATAATTTTTTGAGGGAAACCCTTTTTTGGTATACTGTAATTAGTGGTGTGCATAGTTGAAGGCTGGCAAGTTTTCTGAGGAGAACCCAATTTTTTGAAGGTGGAATACTCTATTTTTTGTTATACTGTAATTAATGGTATACTGTAATTAGTGGTGTGCATAGTTGAAGGCTGCCCAGTTTTATGAGGGAAACCCAATTTTCTGAAGGTGGAATACTCTATTTTTTGTTATACTGTAATTAATGGTATACTGTAATTAGTGGTGTGCATAGTTGAAGGCTGCCCAGTTTTATGAGGGAAACCCAATTTTTTGAAGGTGGAATACTGTATTCTTTGTTATACTGTAATTAATGGTATACTGTAATTTTTGGAGGGAAACCCTGTTTTCTTAAGGTGGAATGGGTTATCATAGTTGAAGGCTGCCCAGTTTTCTGAAGCTCGAATGAGTTCTACCTTGCAAGCATTGTTAAAATAAGCTTTGCCCTGCTGGTAAGAAAATTCAAGAACTGGAAAATTAAATTGGTTGTATATATATATATATATATATATATATATAAATATATATATGACCTTTTTGTTCATTTTGCAAAAAGTTTGTCATTTTGCAAAAAAGTTTGCAAAAAGCTTTTCCCTGCTGGTAAGAAAGGGCGAAATAAAGTTTGTCATTTTGCAACCTTTATTTATTGACCTTTTTGTTCGTTTCATGGGCATTGATGTCCCAAAAAAATGGAGCATAGAGCTTTACTCCCCCTTAATATATGCATATTATTATGACTTGGGAGCTCAAATATTCTCCCCATTTTGTCATCACCAAAAAAGGTGGAACAAAAGGAAAGAGAGTAGGTGTGAGCCAATGAAAGTGCATACAACCACTCAAAGGACATAGCATCCACGACACATCATAACAGTGACAGAATTATATAAAACGGAATACATCCCAAAAAGATCCAACTGACTATCCAAGCAACTACCTAAATATGATCCATACAACCAACTGATAATCCAAACACTATAGAAACATATAGATAAGGCTAATATAAAAAAAAAATCTGAACAAGACAGGATCCATCATCAGAGAACTAGAGCCATCTACTGCTCCGAAGGAGGCGGTGGGTGATGAGAAGAACTGCCCGGCGCCTGGCCCCACTGACCACTGGAGATGTAGCGATAATAGGCGGCCCACTGGTCATCAAAGTGGGAAGTCATGGTGTGGAAGCGAGTCGAAATCGCAGAGTCGACATGGGTAGACAACTGCTGAAACTGAGAGGCCATGGATCGCTCAATGGCCTCCTGCATGTGAGCCAAATCCTGGCGAGTGCAGAACTGAGATGTATCTTCTGAAGGCTGAGGTGCAGGTGCAAGCTGGTCCTCGGCTTCGTAGCCTCCTCCATCATGAACATCGATGTCAATCGCTGCTTCATTAAGAGCCATGCGGTTAAAGGTCTGAACATCAAACGGGGCAGTAGGAGTCATGGTCATCTCTCCATCCAAGGTGATGCCGAAGTGCCGGAAGACACGGGTGAGAATCATGCCATATGGCAAGGAAGATCGGTAGCGTTCAGGGGTCTGAAACATGAAGCGAACATGATATATGGCAACAAAGCTGGCGGCCCTCTAGGATGCTGTAGATAATATATGCCTCTAAGGGTCTTACGGCTTCACGCATCCCACCACGAGGTATGAAGATGTGGTACATGAAGTTATGGAGCACGCGCGCAACCGGAATGAGGTCGGCAGATTGTACGGGCATATTAGGGTGGTAGCGCCGTGTTATCCGCCCATAGACAGTGTCATGATCAATATCATCAAGTTCATGCGTCCCATCGTCCGGCCAAAAATAGTGTAAGAGGCCCTCATGGCTAATCCCAAATATTGTGGCAAAAGTCTGATAGGTGAGTTTGATGACAGTTTTCTTGACCTTAGATTCGATTTTGAAGAAGGAAGGGGAAATTGTGAGATTGGCATAAAAGAGACGCACCAATCGAGGGTAAACGGGTTCGTTAATGTGAAGGATGGGTGTCCAATGAAGAGCATCAAATTTGGCCTTTAAATCAAAATTTTCAAGGACAGGGGGATCAATGTACCTACCGGTCAGGACGCGCCTAGTGCCGACGTCGTCCCAAAGTTTCTTCGCCTTATCCCCAGTGAAATAGGACTTGGCCACAACCTCGGCAGCCACAGCCTTGGCCTTGGACTTCTTCCGTGAAGGCCCTTCTTCGTCGGGAACTTCTTCACGAACGTATTCGGGGTCTTCAACTTGGGAGGAGCCTCCGATGTTGAGATTTTTGGTTTTAGGAGGCATGGTGAGAGGAAATATGGGTGGAGAGAAAAGTGATATGTAAAGAAGAAGAGAAATAGCCCTAAAATGGAGGCCAAAAAGAGAAATAGATAAGGGAAGAAAGAAAAAACGAAAAAGGGGTGAAATGCTAGGGTTTTAGGAAGAAGAGAGGGATTTGGAAGGGAGAAGAGGGTTTTGGAAGAAGATGTAGGGAGAAAATGACGGAACGAAAGAAAAAGTGGACTTAGGGTTTCAAGAGAAGTGGTTTAGGTATAGGGAAAGAAGAGAAGAAAAGTAAAGTAAAAAAAAGGAACCGGGTCCAGGGTTATGAAGCTCCTGGGCCGATTCTCGGAGTTCCGAGACACTGTGTCGGAGTTCCGAGAACAAAAGGAAATTTTTTTTTTCAATTGCCCGAATCTCGGAGTTCCGCGAATTACTCTCGGAGCTCCGAGAATTTACAGTTTTTTGTATATGCTACTGGAACGAATCTCGGAGTTCCGAGAAAAGTTCTCGGAGCTCCGAGAATATACAGGTTTTTTGGATATGCTTCTGGAAGGAATCTCGGAGTTCCGAGAAATGTTCTCGGAGCTCCGAGAATATACATGTTTTTTGGATATGCTACTGGAACGAATCTCGGAGTTCCGAGAAAATTTCTCGGAGCTCCGACAATAGACGGGTTTTTTCATATTATACTGGACCGAATCTCGGAGTTCCGAGAAAATATCTCGGAGCTCCGAGAAGACCGTCGCGGAAATCTCGGAGTTCCGAGACATTGTCTCGGAATTCCGAGAATCGTTGGAGGTTCCACTTTAGGATCTGATAACCCATTTATTTTATATTTTTATTTTGTATGAATTGTCTTTTGCTACACAAACTATTGAAATTGTGGCCCATCAAATGGACGTTATGGATCATCCTATGGTGTGGGGTGGAAAGTCCATTTGGAAAGAAGAGGGTGGCTGTTGTAAGAAATTAAGTGTGGAATTTATGAACAACTTTGAGGAAGAATTTTTTTCTTCCAAACAGTTCAACCAACCAAACAAAACCGGAAAAGCACAAAAAACAGGGGTCCCATTGCCAACTATGACGATGAAAATATAAAGTAGAGAGAATAACCACAATTACAAATAAATCATATTTCCATCCAATAGAAATATAAATTCCCCCAAAACTTTATGAACAAATATTTGATGATTTTCAAAGACCTTTACCATATTTCGCAATGAACCCAATGCCACAACCACCATCACTTCACAGAACTTGATTTTTCATTACAAATACATAGTTGTCAGTATGCTGAGATACAAACAAACCCTCCCTCTGTATCTCTACACCCTGCTTTCTATCCTACACATATGCGCCCAACAATTACAAATAAATTTAGCCCATTTTATCCCATTTTGCTTACAAATACACAGAAAACTTCACTGGAAAGACCATCAATGTCCACCATGTTTACAACATCCATCAGAACTTGAAGAGAGGTTCTTCATTTTTCAGTCATATATCCCCCTTAAGGAAATCACCACAGTCCCCAAACTCTCCGCGCAAGAATCTTTCGCACAGCTGCAGCCGATAAGCGGGAATGTCAGACTTGCTGAAAGTAAATGGATCATTTGCATACAGATGGTCGATCACTTTAAGCACGAACAAACCACAGTCGAACCTGCATAACAACAGTTGTATTGAGCGAATCAAAATCATAGCCTAGAAAAATAAACATTTAAATATACTAATATACTGACCCATTGGCCTGTTGTGGGAAATTTTCCATCTGCGCATATTGAAAGTGGTCTATATCACAGCCCATTTCCTTTAAGTACTCCTTCAACAACACAACCTGCAAGTGGTTAACATTGACAGGTTTAGGAAACATAAGTGTTATACGTATAGATTTATAAGTAGGAAAACATTAAAGATGCTAACCCACTTACGATCAATCCTGCTCTTTCCTGGAACTCCATTCCTTTACAGGAATTGCATTCGTGGAAGATTTTGTTGACCATATCGACAATGAGGAGAACCCAATGGTTGTCCTCACATAATGGTAATAGTACCATTTTTACTGCTTCGAGGTGGTGGTTTATAAGTCTACTGTGCAGAGCGTCTTTCGCTGTCCTCCACTTTTCTACCCTCTGGACCTCAGTGACTTCGGTCCCTACTGCAGTAAGAGTTCCCTATAAAAAAAAGGAATTCAATGGGATACTACAGATAAAATCTTATGTAAACCTCAATGTGGGATGATAGAAATAACACTTACATGTACCACCGATGGAACGAAGACAATTCCCCCCATTGTAGGATCTGCTAACCCATCGTCGTTGGAGGACTGCACGTGCTTCCCATATATATCGACAATCTTCAAGGAAGAGAAGTAAATGTCAGATGTACATTATTCCCTACAGTAATGTAGAAATTAATGATAAAAAATGACACTTACAGTGCCAGTCAGGTATTGTCTGACATTCCAAAGATGTTGTAGGTTTTCAGCTATTAGGTGTACATCATCCGTTTCCATGAGGATATCACTGCAAAATTGTATTAAATTGTTAGTTAATAATTTTCAATTCTGATCAACTTAAATCATGGTATAATATAATTCACATCTACTTGCCTTTTATCATGCTTTAGAAGTCTCTCTATCAGAGCTGTTCTCCTTCCCTTACGCATCTTCCCGTCATCCCCTTTCTTCTTGGGCGGTGGTTTAGGTATGTTGGGGTCCTCCCCCTGTTTCTTCCCTTCCTTCTGCCTCCTCTTTCGGGTCTTCCCTGAATAGTAGGGGCTTTTTCTAGCTCTCCCAGGTTTCCTACTCCTTCCATCCATCTTCACACCCCTCACAATGCTCCCTAATTCGGAATCCACCATCTCATCCCTTACACCACTCACTTTCATCTCAACTTCAGTAGATGGTGCCTCTTCCTTGGTCACCTCCATTTCGAACAATCGTTGTAAAGGGTTAAGGATCACCCCGTCTGTGGTGCCGAATATTTCTTCATGTGACTTGGGGTTCTGAGCCGATACATCTATTAGGGTGGCGGCTGCATCCATGTCACATCCAAGGTCAGCTAAATCCGTCCAATCCTCGCACAGCTGCGAAGATAATCGTGCACCTTGAGATGCATTTTCGCCCTTCCTCTCCTCCTCAACCCCCTCCACCTCAACCCCCTCCATTCTTCCCCCAGTCTCTTCATTTGTTCTCCGCATACGCTCCCATCCTTTTTTCAAATCCTCCTCTTTCTTTCTGACATCTTCCTCTCTTTTTCCAACATCTTCCTCTCTTTTTCTTATTTCTTCACATGCTGCTCTAATCATCTGCCACTGTCTATCAATTACATCTCCCTCTCTCGCCAAAAATTTTATATGCTTCGACTCATCTTCACTACTTCCTTTCTCCATTTCACTATCTACTCCCAAAACTATCCCCTCGGATTCCAACTGTTCCTTATCGACTTCCATTGTCTCATCAACATCCTAATGTTTAAACATGACAGTCAATGATCAAATTTAAAAAAATCAATAAGTAAAATAAAATAACGTACGCAACATAGTCCTGCTCGACTGCATTACCTCATCCTGTAGGTACTGTGACTTCTCTAACAGAGATACTTTCAATGTCACCACCACCTGAATTTTTGGAAAACATAGTCAGTTATCAAGATACTAGTATTGATATATACGTTAACAATTTTTTCATATCTCACCTCCGATTTCTTTATCTGCTTCTGCTCCACTAACCGATATGTCTTTGATTTGTTTGCTTTCCAGTCCCATTTAAGGACACGTGGACGAGCAGTTGGATTGGTGGGAATCCAAAATGTGGTATGCTCGTATAACCATACCTGCATACATACGAAACACCATGTTAATCAAACTATAAACAGCACGGTTAGAATATTAAATGTCATGACTCCAAATTACCTGAATTACCAACGAGCAGCCACCAAGGTACCTGCCACCCTTGCTGACTCTGTCTAGGTAATCTACGAGCCAGTCATACACTGCCATCGCCCAGTTATAGTTGCCAATGTTTCCTATGTCGTCGATGTAGGGCCAGAAGAGCTCGTCAGCTCGATGTGGGCTTTTTGTGAAAAGGACAGAGGTAAAAAGATGCAGGAGAACATATTTCACTGTCTTCTCTATCGAAACTTTATTGCGTTCTCTAACTAATGCTGTAATTTCATTCTCAATAACCGATGGCTTGACGTTGGCCTCTGGAAATGGCCAGCCAGGCACTTTAGGTTGCGGTTTTGTCCTGTCGAATGACAGAACCCTCACCACGTCCATTCGCTCTCCACTAAGTGGCAGTCCTAATGCCAATGCCACATCTCTTGGAAGGAAGGGGACATTTATACTCCCTAACGTGAACGTGTTAGTGCCGGGAGTCCACTTATCGTGGATAGCTGTTATGAGAGGCTTGTGCATGATAATGTCCTCCATGCCAAACAGATGTCGGAAAGGAGTCTTTTCTATGGCATGAAAATGGACTGGCTTGAACTTTATCCTGTCCATTGCCGATTTGAAAGAAGCTGGTGAACATCGTGCTGGGACGTATGGAGCCTGCAAAACAAATTACATCGCCAAAATATATGTGGTAAATGAATTAACTTACTATGATTGATACAATTAACAACATACACACTTACATCTGTTCCTCTCTTCTTCACAGCTGCAGTTTTTGTCTCCTCCCCTTCTAAACTCCTTTTCTGTCCTTCTTGGAGGCTTTGTTACTTTCACTCTATCACTTTTTCGCATCACCATCTTTCAAGGCTTTGAATGGCTCCTGACCGGATAAAAACTGTATAACAATGAACAACCAAATCAAAATCACCGAGATCAATTCATAACCCAAAAACTCAGTTATATTGACAATCATTAAAAATCTCGTCCTCATCATCTCTAAAATAAATTACAAAGAAAATCAATAAAATCCAACCCATAGCATAAACTCATATTCCCAATCAGTACTATTATGAAGAAAAGCTACCAAGCAAACCAACAATTATTACAATTCTCATACTTACCTGAAAATATGTATCATGTCTGTAACCTCTAAGGTCTGGCTTCTTAGATATGAAGCAAAGCAAACAAGAAATAAAAGAGCTAACCAATAAGTGCAACGATCAGTGTTCTATATGAATTTTCTGAAAGCACAACAACAAGGACAAACCCCCAAAACAGATTAGGAGGTCTGTTAAAATTCTCATCCACATGGGCATCAGGCGAGTATTAGCTCACATGCATTTAAAAAAAAACTTATAGCATCAGACCTTTTGAGAAACAAAGCAGATAAGCACTAGGTATTGGAATTCAATGACCACCATTGGACCAATAATTTAATAAATGAAATCGAAGATAAAACAAGTGAACCATGACTGCTTCAACAATGAACATGGGTCTCCACATGGTATTAAAGAAGGCCCAGCAACTATAAATTGTGCCCTCTACATAGTATTGAAGAAGGTGTTTTTGAAAACCCATTTCTCCACTCCACCTATTGTAAAAATAAAAGCCTAGCATAAACAAATAGCAGACGACCATTTGCATTTATTTTACTCCGTAGGTGGAAATGCGGTAACTGATATGTACATGAAATGAAATCGCATTTCTCCATTCCAAAAATTAACGTAAAAAATAAAACCTAGCATAAATGCAGAAGAAGGTCCTGAAGTTCAAAGTCAACTCTATTTCAGCTACAAAAAATGGGTTATTAGTACGTAAGGGGGGCTTCTCAAGGGCAATAGAGGAGATGAAATTCCACTTAGCAACCCAAGAGGGGGTCAATTGGGTTTCTTTTCAAATTTTACGAATTTTGAGAACTTAGATTGCACTAGTTTTAGATTGAATAGGAAATCAAAAATAGTATTCAAAGCAATAGTGAAAACTTACCACACAAGAAGAGGTGAAGAGGCAAATAAGCTTTGACACAAAGATTTTTATAGTGGTTCGGTCTTATCTCAAGACCTACTCCACTCTTCTCAAGTTACTCTCCTTGAGGATTCCACTATCTTCTCCAAGGAACTTAAATACGACGTTCCTTCCGCCTTGTACAAATTGAGCTCTACGCTCCAAGGGTCTTCTACGGCGCCCTTTGTGCCAAATACAAAGAAGATGAAATGAAAAAGCTTGCTTGCCTCTAGATAGGCTAATTTAAGGTAAAGCTCACTCACTCTCACAAGAACAAGATGAACAAATGAAAGTCCTAAGGTCTCTCAAGAATAATCTAAGGTAAATGGCACAAGAGAGAGATTAAGAGTGAAGATCTTCAAGAGAGGGAGAATAAATAGCTTTTAGTGCTCTTGAAATATTTGTAAAATCCTTAGGTGAAAAGCCCAAGAGTTCCTAGGTTCATATATATAGGGAGGGCAAGGAAAACACAAAATTTCGCTCCCCAACGGTCGTCTCGGACTCCGGGCTCGGAGCTCCGAGCGGCTATTTTTTTTGAACCTGGAACCATTCTCGGAGCTCCGAGAATTTTCTCGGAGTTCCGAGAAGCCTACGAACAGCAGAGTTTCCTTATATTTTTGCTGTTTTTGTTTGGGCTTTTGGAACTTTGATTTTTCAAGTGAAATGGAATGTCATGAGGGTCCAACAATGTTAGGACACCACTATGTTCATTCACAAACCCATTAAGTTCAAATTTGTTTGATTTTAGATCTCTTTTGTGCCATGGACCTAGATTAAACATAAGGACCATTTACATTCTAAATTTACTTGATCTTCGATCTTGTTGGCACCTTGTAGAGGCTTTGACATGTCTTCACTCAATTCCATCGATGCTTGAGCCAAGCTTGAACTTTTAAGATGATTTGCCATTCTTGTGCTTGAGTTGAGTTGCCATTCTTGTGCTTGAGTTCACCCTTGTCATGCACTCTTGAGGATGGTACACTGTGAACATCATAACTTTGCCGATGGAAATCATTAGTGTAAAAAGCCTTTCTTTTATAACAAATTTAGTTTGTTAATCATCAAAACAATTCAATGGGAGTACTTGTTGAACCCTTGGGCTAACAATCTCCCCCTTTTTTATGATGACAAACATAATTTGTTTTAGGGTAGGAGCTCCCCCTTTAGGGATGAATAAAACAATTTTGGGCTCCCCTAAGAGTTTGATTTAATTGATCATGTAAGGCATTACTTTTAATGATTAAAGTTTGATTGCAAAATTTTAAGCATAGAGCTTTGCTCCCCCTTAATATATGCATTGGGAGCTCAAATATTCTCCCCTTTTTGTCATCACCAAAAAGGTGGAACAAAAGAAGTGAGGGTAGGTGAGAGCAAAGGAACAAGTAACGTGTACTGCTATAAAAAAAGTAGGCAGAATACAATGTATGCAAGCAAAGAGAATGAAATATTAAAGCACACCGCACATAAAACAAAAGATATATATATATATAGAGGATGTGAAATGACATACAGAAAAGTGCATACAACCAGTCAGCGTATGACATATCATAATAGTGACAGATGTAGATAAACCTAATACATCCCAAAAAAAATCCATACAACCAACGTATAGTCCAAAGACTATTGATACAAAATAGAACAGATAGATACGCCGAATAGAAAGAGAAATCTGAGCAAAAACAAGAGTCAATATCAGAGAATTCGAGCCATCTAATGCTCCGGAGGAGGCGGTGGCTGATGAGAAAAGCTGCCAGGCGCTTGGCCCCACTGGTCACCAGAGAGATAGCGATAATAGGCGGCCCACTGCTCATCAACGTGGGTAGTCATGGTCTGGAAGCGAGCAGAAATCTCAGTGTCGACATGGGTAGACAGCTGTGCAAACTGTGAGGCCATGGATCGCTCAATAACCTCCTGCATCTGAGCCAAATCCTGGCGGGTGCAGAATGGAGATGTATCCTGTGACGGCTGCGGTGCCGGTGCAGCCTGAGCCTCGGCTTCGTAGCCGCCTTCAGGGTCAGGAACAACGTCAACTGCTACTTGATTCAGAGCCATGCGGTTAAAGGTCTGCTCATCAAACGGGGCAATGGGTGTCATGGTCATTTCGCCATCCAAGGTGATGCCAAAGTGGCGGAAGACACGAGTGAGAATCATGCCATAGGGCAACGAAGAGCGGTAGCGGCCAGCGGTCTGAAACATGTAGCGAAACATGATGTACGGCAGACAAAGCTGGCGGCCCTCGAGAATGCTGTAGATAAGATAGGCCTCTAAGGGTCTAAGGGCTTCACGCATCCCACCACGAGGGATGAAGATGTGGTACATAAAGTTGTGAAGCATACGCGCTACCGGAATGAGGTCGGCGGATTGGACGGGCATATCTGAGTGGTAGTGCCGCGTAATCCTACCATAGACCGTGTCATGATCGAGATCATCAAGTGAATGGGTCCCATCTTCCGGCCAGAAATAGTGGGTGAGGCCATCAGAGCTAATCCCAAGAAGAGTGGCAAAGGTGTGATAGTTGAGTTTGATCACTGTTTTCTTGATTTTGGATTCAATTTTGAAGAAGGAAGGAGAAATTGTGAGATTGGCGTAGAAGAGACGCACCAATCGAGGGTATACTGGTTCATTGAGGTGTAGGATGGATGTCCAGTGAAGGGCATCAAATTTGGCTTGTAAGTCAAAATTTTGAAGGACAGGGGGATCAATGTACCTGCCGGTGAGGATGCCCCTAGTGCCGATGTCGGCCCAGAGTTTCTTGGCTTTATCCCCAGTAAAAAATGAGTTAGGCACAACCTCAGCCGCTACAGCCTTTGCCTTTGCCTTCTTCCGAGAAGGCCCTTCTTCCTCGGGAACTTCTTCAGGAAAGTATTCAGGGTCTGCAGCTTGGGAGGAGCCTCCAATGTTGAGATTTTTGGTTTTGGGAGGCATTGTGAGAAGAAATGGGAGTGGAGAGATAGCCCTAAAATGAAGGAAAATAAGAGAAATAGAGAGAAATAGAGAAGGAGAATGGTGTAAAAAAACAAGGAAATAGCCCTAGAAGGGAAGAGAATAGAAGAAGGGGAGAAAGGAAGAAAAAAAACGAAAAAAGGGAGAAATTCTAGGGTTTGAAGGAAAAAAAAGGTTTGTTAGGAAGAAGAGAGTGATTTTGAAGGGTGAAAAGGGTTGTGGAAGGAGAAAAAAGGAAGAAAAACACCGAAAATGGAGGTAGGGTTTTAGGAGAAAGGGAAGGAAGAGGGAAAGAGGAGAGAAAAAGAAGTAGAAATGAACCGGATCCAGGGGTTTTAACGCTCCTGGACCGATTCTCGGAGCTCCGAGAAATATTCTCGGAGTTCCGAGAACACACGCAATTTTTTATTTTTCTACTGTCCGATTCTCGGAGTTCCGAGACATTTTCTCGGAGTTCCGAGAATCCTGGAAGAAATCTCGGAGTTCCGAGAAATTTTCTCGGAGTTCCGAGAAACGCTCCAGAGCCCTCTGTTCATTTCCTCGGAGTTCCGAGACAAAATCTCGGAGTTCCGAGATTTTTTTTTTTTTTGGAATTGAATGGGAGGAGAACATAGTTACATGTGATATTTTGAATTGCAACTTAACCATGATCCAATGCATGAACACACAGATGACTTTTCGAGGGTTTTGATGATGGCGCAAGGCCAAAGTTTTAAGTATCTTAATTTAGGGTGATGGTACCGACTCCCCCTTGAAATGAAGTGGGCTATGGGTACCAATTGAGTGATTTTTAGAGTTAGGGTTGGATCATCTAAAACCATGTAGTCACAATCAAAATATGAGATATATAGACATATACAAAGATAATTATGTTTTCTATTCATGCTTCATGTGCAAACTCTTTCATTTGATCTAGACTCCAAATGTTGAGTCCACTCCTAAGGTCACAAAATCGATCCTCATTAAGGGGTTTTGTGAAGATATCCGCCAATTGTTCATTGGTGTGGATGTACTTAATTTCAATATCCCCTTTTTGAGAATGATCTCTTAAGAAATGATGCCTTACCTCTATGTGCTTAGTCCTAGAATGTTGAATTGGATTTTTTGTCAAGTTGATGGCACTTGTATTATCACAATGGATTGGAACATTACTAAATGCAAGATTATAGTCCATGAGAGTGTTCTTCATCCATAGGATTTGTGCACAACAAGCGCCGGCCGCAATGTATTCTGCTTCGGTTGTAGACAAGGCTATCGAGTTTTGTTTTTTGCTAAACCAGGACACTAGAGACCTTCCTAGAAATTGACAAGTGCCACTTGTGCTTTTTCTATCAATTCTACAACCGGCAAAGTCGGCATCCGAAAATCCTACTAGGTTGAATTCATTCGATCGTTCATACCATAATCCTAAAGGAGTTCCTTTGAGATATTTGAATATCCTCTTAACGGCACTCAAGTGAGACTCTTTAGGACCAGATTGAAACCTAGCACAAATGCACACACTAAACATTATATCTGGCCGACTAGCGGTCAAATATAATAGACTACCTATCATTCCTCTAAACTTTTTCTCATCAACCGGTTTCCCACTTTCATCTTTTTCTAATTTGGTGGAAGTGCTCATAGGGGTTGGCTTGATTTGGGAGCTATCCATGCCAAATTTCTTAAGGAGTTCCTTAGTATACTTCTCTTGGTTGATGAAAATTCCATTTTTACATTGTTTGATTTGAAGTCCTAGGAAATAGGTAAGCTCTCCTATCATACTCATCTCAAACTCTTTTTGCATGGATTGTGCACACATCTTATCATTGGTAGCACCAAATATTGTATCATCTACATAGACTTGAACAATAAGCATATCTTTTCCTTTTCTTTTAATGAACAAGGTTTTGTCAACCGTGCCCATTTGAAAGCCACTCTTTAATAGGAAGGAGCTAAGCCTCTCATACCAAGCTCTAGGAGCTTGCTTTAGACCATACAAGGCTTTGTCCAACCTATATACGTGATTAGGGTATTTGAAATCCTCAAAACCGGGAGGTTGTTCAACATAAACTTCCTCCATAATATACCCATTTAGGAATGCACTCTTCACATCCATTTGATACAACTTAAAGTTTTTATGGGATGCAAATGCAAGTAGCATCCTTATGGCTTCCAATCTAGCAACCGGAGCAAAGGTCTCATCATAATCGATACCTTCCTCTTGGTTGTAACCTTGGGCTACCAATCTAGCTTTATTCCTTTGAATATCTCCATGCTCATCGAGTTTGTTTCTAAACACCCATTTAGTCCCAATAACCGGGTGATCACTAGGCCTAGGAACTAACCTCCATACTTGGTTTCTCTCAAATTGGTTTAGTTCCTCATTCATAGCAATCATCCAAAATTCATCCTTTTCAGCTTCTTTTATGGACTTGGGTTCTATTTGGGAGATAAAGGCCATGTTGGCACAAACATTCTTATAGTGAGATCTTGTCTTAACTCCTTGTGAGGTTTCACCTATGATTTGAGTAGAGGGGTGACTAGACATGATTCTACTATGTTTAGGAAGACTTTCTACTTCAAGTTCTTCTATAGGTTGACCTTATAAATTAAGATTTTCTAAGGGTTGGACAATGGACTCTACTTGACTAAGAGGCTCTAGAAGATTGACACCATCATCATCTTCATTAATGACATTAGGAGGTTCAAATGATTCGTCAAATTTGACATGCACGGATTCTTCCACAATTTGAGTTCTTTTGTTATAGACTCTATAAGCTTTACTATGGGTTGAATAGCCTAAGAAGATACCTTCATCGGATTTTGAATCAAACTTATGCAAGGTGTCTTTCATGTTTAATATAAAACATTTACAACCAAAAACTTTGAAATAGCTAACTTTGGGGGGTGTTCCACTCCATAGTTCATAAGGTGTTTTGTTAAGGTGAGGTCTAATGAGCACTCTATTTAAAATATAGCAAGCCGAGTGAACGGCTTCCGCCCAAAAGTTTCTTGGAACATTGTGCTCATTTAACATGGTTCTAGCCATTTCAATAATAGATCTATTTTTCCTTTCAACTACCCCATTTTGTTGGGGAGTTCTTGGAGCCGAGAAATTGTGCTTGATTCCATTTTCATTGCAAAAGGTATCAAACTCAAAGTTCTCAAACTCGGTTCCATGATCACTTCTAATTTCATTTATGAAAACCCCTTGTTCATTTTGAATTCGCTTGCACAAGTTGACAAATTTCTTGAAGGTTTCATCTTTACTAGTTAAAAATAACACCCAAGTGAATCTAGAGTAGTCATCAACAATCACATATACATATCTACTTCCTCCTCTACTACTAGTCTTCATGGGACCAAATAGGTCCATGTGAAGGAGTTGGAGAGGACAAGAGGTAGATAATACACTTATGGGTTTAAAAGAGTTTTTAGCATGTTTTCCATGAATGCAAGCACTACAAACTTTATCTCTAATGTATTTGAGTTTAGGTAACTCTCTCACAAGATTCTTAGAAGATAATCTTGAAATTAAATCCATATGAGCATGACCAAGTCTCCTATGCCATAACCAAGGGTTATCATCCATGGCGGAGAGACATTGGATGTTTTGATTTTCAAGGTCTTCTAATGCTAATGAATACATATTGCCATCTCTATATGCAACAAATTCAACTTCATTATTCTTGGAATTCAAAATTTTACATCTATCTTTTTCAAAAAGAACTTTGTGACCAAGATCACATAGTTGACTAATGCTTATCAAATTAAATGAAAGACCGTCAACGAGCAAAACATGTTCAACCTTAATGTCCTTAATTTTAATGGTACCTTCACCGAGGATTTTGCTTCTTGTATCATCCCCAAAGGTGACATTTCCTTGATGACTCATGGTGACAAAGGCGAACTTGCTTACATCTCCCGTCATGTGCCTTGAGCAACCGCTATCCAAAAACCACTTGTCCTTTGAGGGTTTTCCTTTCAAGCACACCTACAAGAATCAAAGCTCATGTTGAAGTTTTAGGTACCCACTTTTTCTTGGGTCCTTCAAGGTTAGCAACATCATAAAGCTCATTCTTTTTAACCCACATAAATTTTGTTGCTTTTGATTTCTTAACATTGCATGCAAACCTTAAGTGTCCTATTCTACCACAATAGTGACAAGTGGGAATAAAGGCACTAGTGTTAGCATGGATGTAGGAGAAATTTCCTATAGCTTTATTTTTGAATGAGGCTTTTCCTTTAGAAAAGGGTTGGTAACCAAGACCATTTTTTTCTAAAGAGACAAGCTTATTTTCAAGAATTTCATCTAGTTTATTTTTGCCACATGAGAATTTTTTAAATGTTAAATCAAGTTCTTTGCATTTCAAAATAAGTTTCTCATTTTCTTCTTTTAAGCTTTTATTTTCAAAGATTAATTTGTCTACTTCTTCATTCAAAGCTTTGTTTTCCAAAAACAATTTTTCACTTGTATTGGTTTGCAAATCGAATTCATTTTTCATGAACCCAAAATCCCTAGTGACATTTTGTAAGGACTTTTTCATTGTTTTGTTTTTGGCGAGTTGTAAATCTAAATTTTCATGAAGTTTTTCACAAGCAAAAATTAGTTCATCATTAGAGAATTCATGAGATATATCATCAACATCATTTACCTCGGATAAGGAGATGTCTTGTGTTACATCGGCGAGTCCCATGAAGCAAAGGTCATCTTCATCCTTTCCGTTTGATTCATTTCCGGATGAAGCACTCCCTTCATCCCAAGCCGCCGCACACAAGGCCTTTTTGCCATGTCTTCTATTCTTCCTATCCTTGTCATTGTTGTTGATGAGTGGGCAATTTGGCCGAATATGACCAACCTTGTTGCACTTATAGCATCTCATCTCCTCTTTGTTTGAAGGCCTATTTCTTCCTTGGCTAGAGTTGCCTCCTTTCTTGAATTTTAGAAATTTCTTGAATCTCTTGGTGAAGAGAGCAAGATCATCTTGTGTGTCTTCTTCACTCTCAACTCTTGCTTTGAAAGCTATTCCTTTCCTTTTTGTATCTTTCTTTTGTTTGTTTAAGGTTTCTCTTCCTTTTATAACCATTTCAAAAGTTATTAAGGAACCTATTAAGTCTTCTAAGCCCATTTTTTATACGTCTTTTGCTTCTTCAATGGCGGTGACCTTGGGATCCCAATCTTTAGGTAAAGACCTAAGTATTTTGGTAACTAAGTCCTTGCTAGACAATTGTTTACCCAAGGATCTTAACCCATTTGTTATGTTTGTGAACCTAGTATGCATTTCGGCAATGGTTTCATTTGGGTCCATCATGAATAGCTCATACTCTCTAAAGAGAAGATTCATCTTGGACTCTTTCACTTGATTTGTCCCTTCATGAGCTATCTCTAGCATATCCCAAATCTCCTTAGCGGTTTCAAGAGTAGAAACTCGATTGAACTCCTCGGGAGATAAGGCACAAATCAAGGCATTCATTGCTTTTGCATTGATAGTGGATTCTCTTCTTTCATTTTCATCCCATAGTTCCATATCAATATTAGGTTCATTATATCCATTTTGGATGCTTCTCCAAACATCAAAATCCAAAGATTTTAAAAACACTCTCATTCTAGCTTTCCAATATGGATAGTTTGAGCCATTGAAGAAAGAAGGTCTAGTGGTGGATTGCCCCTCATTGCTATGAGAAAAGGTTGCCATTTGAATCTTTCCCTTGTAGGTTTTCAAAGAGAATTCCTATGTAAGAGCCTATGCTTGATACCAAGTGAAATTCCACTTAGCAACCCAAGAGGGGGTGAATTGGGTATCTTTTCAAATTTTACGAATTTTGAGAACTTAGATTGCACTAGTTTTAGATTGAATAGGAAATCAAAAATAGTATTCAAAGCAATAGTGAAAACTTACCACACAAGAAGAGGTGAAGAGGCAAAGAAGCTTTGACACAAAGATTTTTATAGTGGTTCGGTCTTATCTCAAGACCTACTCCACTCTTCTCAAGTTACTCTCCTTGAGGATTCCACTATCTTCTCCAAGGAACTTAAATACGGCGTTCCTTCCGCCTTGTACAAATTGAGCTCTACGCTCCAAGGGTCTTCTACGGCGCCCTTTGTGCCAAATACAAAGAAGATGAAATGAAAAGGCTTGCTTGCCTCTAGATAGGCTAATTTAAGGTAAAGCTCACTCACTCTCACAAGAACAAGATGAACAAATGAAAGTCCTAAGGTCTCTCAAGAATAATCTAAGGTAAATGGCACAAGAGAGAGATTAAGAGTGAAGATCTTCAAGAGAGGGAGAATAAATAGCTTTTAGTGCTCTTGAAATATTTGTAAAATCCTTAGGTGAAAAACCCAAGAGTTCCTAGGTTCATATATATAGGGAGGGGAAGGAAAACACAAAATTTCGCTCCCCAACGGTCGTCTCGGACTCCGGGCTCGGAGCTTCGAGCGGCTATTTTTTTTGAACCTGGAACCATTCTCGGAGCTTCGAGAATTTTCTCGGAGTTCCGAGCTCGGAGCTCCGAGAATATTCTCGGAGTTCCGAGAAGCCTACGAACAGCAGAGTTTCCTTATATTTTTGCTGTTTTTGTTTGGGCTTTTGGAACTTTGATTTTTCAAGTGAAATGGAATGTCATGAGGGTCCAACAATGTTAGGACACCACTATGTTCATTCACAAACCCATTAAGTTCAAATTTGTTTGATTTTAGATCTCTTTTGTGCCATGGACCTAGATTAAACATAAGGACCATTTACATTCTAAATTTACTTGATCTTCGATCTTGTTGGCACCTTGTAGAGGCTTTGACATGTCTTCATGCAATTCCATCGATGCTTGAGCCAAGCTTGAACTTTTAAGATGATTTGCCATTCTTGTGCTTGAGTTGAGTTGCCATTCTTGTGCTTGAGTTCACCCTTGTCATGCACTCTTGAGGATGGTACACTGTGAACATCATAACTTTGCCGATGGAAATCATTAGTGTAAAAAGCCTTTCTTTTATAACAAATTTAGTTTGTTAATCATCAAAACAATTCAATGGGAGTACTTGTTGAACCCTTGGGCTAACAGGGGAGCTATGCATGGTATTAGAGAAGGGATTATGGGCCCTCAAATGGGGTAGAAGAAGTACCCTCGGAGGGTCCATCAAATCCAGAAGATGGTCCTGAAGTTGAAAGTCATGGGTTTTCAGCTACAAAAAAGGGGTTATTAGTACGTAAGGGGGGCTTCTCAAGGGAAAGAGAGGGGACCTATGGATGGTATTAGAGAAGGGATTATGGACACTCAAATGGGGTAGGAGAAGTACCCTCGGAGGGTCCATCAAATCCAGAAGAAGGTCCTCAAGGTGAAAGGCATGGGTTTTCAGCTACAAAGAAGGGGTTATTAGTACCTAAGGGGGGCTTCTCAAGGGCAACCGAGGGGAGCTATGCATGGTATTAGAGAATGGATTATGGGCACTCAAATGGGGTAGAAGTACCCTTGGAGGGTCCATCAAATCCAGAAGAAAGTCCTCAAGTTGAAAGTCATGGGTTTTCAGCTACAAAAAAGGAGTTATTAGTACCTAAGGGGGGCTTCTCAAGGGCAATAGAGGGGAGCTATGCATGGTATTAGAGAAGGGATTATGGGCCCTCAAATGGGGTAGAAGAACTTCCCTTGGAGGGTCCATCAAATCCAGAAGATGGTCCTCAAGTTGAAAGTCATGGGTTTTCAGCTACAAAAAGGGGTTATTAGTACGTAAGGGGGGCTTCTCAAAGGCAATAGAGGGGACCTATGGATGGTATTAGAGAAGGGATTATGGGCACTCAAATGGGGTAGGAGAAGTACCCTCGGAGGGTCCATCAAATCCAGAAGAAGGTCCTCAAGGTGAAAGGCATGGGTTTTCAGCTACAAAGAAGGGGTTATTAGTACCTAAGGGGGGCTTCTCAAGGGCAACCGAGGGAAGCTATGCATGGTATTAGAGAAGGGATTATGGGCACTCAAATGGGGTAGAAGAAGTACCCTTGGAGGGTCCATCAAATCCAGAAGAAAGTCCTCAAGTTGAAAGTCATGGGTTTTCAGCTACAAAAAAGGGGTTATTAGTACCTAAGGGGGGCTTCTCAAGGGCAATAGAGGGGAGCTATGGATGGTATTAGAGAAGGGATTATGGGCCCTCAAATGGGGTAGAAGAAGTACCCTTGGAGGGTCCATCAAATCCAGAAGATTGTCCTCAAGTTGAAAGTCATGGGTTTTCAGCTACAAAAAAGGGGTTATTAGTACGTAAGGGGGGCTTCTCAAGGGCAATAGAGGGGACCTATGGATGGTATTAGAGAAGGGATTATGGGCACTCAAATGGGGTAGGAGAAGTACCCTCGGAGGGTCCATCAAATCCAAAAGAAGGTCCTCAAGGTGAAAGGCATGGGTTTTCAGCTACAAAAAAGGGGTTATTAGTACGTAAGGGGGGCTTCTCAAGGGCAATAGAGGGGACCTATGGATGGTATTAGAGAAGGGATTATGGGCACTCAAATGGGGTAGGAGAAGTACCCTCGGAGGGTCCATCAAATCCAGAAGAAGGTCCTCAAGGTGAAAGGCATGGGTTTTCAGCTACAAAGAAGGGGTTATTAGTACCTAAGGGGGGCTTCTCAAGGGCAACCGAGGGGAGCTATGCATGGTATTAGAGAAGGGTTTATGGGCACTCAAATGGGGTAGAAGAAGTACCCTTGGAGGGTCCATCAAATCCAGAAGAAAGTCCTCAAGTTGAAAGTCATGGGTTTTCAGCTACAAAAATGGGTTATTAGTACCTAAGGGGGGCTTCTTAAGGGGCAATAGAGGGGAGCTATGCATGGTATTAGAGAAGGGATTATGGGCCCTCAAATGGGGTAGAAGAAGTACCCTTGGAGGGTCCATCAAATCCAGAAGAAGGTCCTCAAGGTGAAAGGCATGGGTTTTCAGCTACAAAGAAGGGGTTATTAGTACCTAAGGGGGGCTTCTCAAGGCCAATAGAGGGGACCTATGGATGGTATTAGAGAAGGGATTATGGGCCCTCAAATGGGGTAGGAGAAGTACCCTTGGAGGGTGCAGCAAATCCAAAGATGGTGCTCAAGTTGAAAGGCATGGGTTTTCAGCTACATAGAAGGGGTTATTAGTACCTAAGGGGGGGCTTCTCAAGGGCAACAGAGGGGACCTATGGATGGTATTAGAGAAGGGATTATGGGCCCTCAAATGGGGTAGAAGAAGTACCCTTGGAGGGTCCATCAAATCCAGAAGATGGTCCTGAAGTTGAAAGTCATGGGTTTTCAGCTACAAAGAAGGGGTTATTAGTACCTAAGGGGGGGCTTCTCAAGGGCAACAGAGGGGACCTATGGATGGTATTAGAGAAGGGATTATGAGCCCTCAAATGGGGTAGAAGAAGTACCCTCGGAGGTTCCATCAAATCCAGAAGAAGGTCCTCAAGTTCAAAGGCATGGGATTTCAGCTACAAAGAAGGGGTTATTAGTACCTAAGGGGGGCTTCTCAAGGCCAATAGAGGGGACCTATGGATGGTATTAGAGAAGGGATTATAGGCCCTCAAATGGGGTAGGAGAAGTACCCTTGGAGGGTGCAGCAAATCCAGAAGAAGGTCCTCAAGGTGAAAGGCATGAGTTTTCAGCTACAAAGAAGGGGTTATTAGTACCTAAGGGGGGCTTCTCAAGGCCAATAGAGGGGACCTATGGATGGTATTAGAGAAGGGATTATGGGCCCTCAAATGGGGTAGGAGAAGTACCCTTGGAGGGTGCAGCAAATCCAAAGATGGTGCTCAAGTTGAAAGGCATGGGTTTTCAACTACAAAGAAGGGGTTATTAGTACCTAAGGGGGGCTTCTCAAGGGCAACAGAGGGGACCTATGGATGGTATTAGAGAAGGGATTATGGGCCATCAAATGGGGTAGAAGAAGTACCCTTGGAGGGTCCATCAAATCCAGAAGATGGTCCTGAAGTTGAAAGTCATGGGTTTTCAGCTACAAAGAAGGGGTTATTAGTACCTAAGGGGGGGCTTCTCAAGGGCAACAGAGGGGACCTATGGATGGTATTAGAGAAGGGATTATGGGCCCTCAAATGGGGTAGAAGAAGTACCCTCGTAGGGTCCATCAAATCCAGAAGAAGGTCCTCAAGTTCAAAGGCTTGGGATTTCAGCTACAAAGAAGGGGTTATTAGTACATAAGGGGGGCTTCTCAAGGCCAATAGAGGGGACCTATGGATGGTATTAGAGAAGGGATTATGGGCCCTCAAATGGGGTAGGAGAAGTACCCTTGGAGGGTGCAGCAAATCCAAAGATGGTGCTCAAGTTGAAAGGCATGGGTTTTCAGCTACAAAGAAGGGGTTATTAGTACCTAAGGGGGGCTTCTCAAGGGCAACAAAGGGGACCTATGGATGGTATTAGAGAAGGGATTATGGGCCCTCAAATGGGGTAGAAGAAGTACCCTCGGAGGGTCGATCAAATCCAGAAGATGGTCCTGAAGTTCAAAGTCATGGCTTTTCAGCTACAAAAAAGGGGTTACTAGTACCTAAGGGGGGCTTCTCAAGGTCAATAGAGGGGACCTATGGATGGCATTAGAGAAGGGATTATGGGCCCTCAAATGGGGTACGAGAAGTACCCTTGGAGGGTGCAGCAAATCCAAAGATGGTGCTCAAGTTGAAAGGCATGGGTTTTCAGTTACAAAGAAGTGGTTATTAGTACCTAAGAGGGGCTTCTCAAAGGCAACCGAGGGGAGCTATGCATGGTATTAGAGAAGGGATTATGGGCACTCAAATGGGGTAGAAGAAGTACCCTTGGAGGGTCCATCAAATCCAGAAGAAAGTCGTGAAGTTGAAAATCATGGGTTTTCAGCTATAAAAAAGGGGGTTATTAGTACCTAAGGGGGGCTTCTCAAGGGCAATAGAGGGGAGCTATGCATGGTATTAGAGAAGGGATTATGGGCCCTCAAATGGGGTAGAAGAAGTACCCTTGGAGGGTCCATCAAATCCAGAAGATGGTCGTCAAGTTGAAAGTCATGGGTTTTCAGCTACAAAAAAGGGGTTAATAGTACCTTGAAGAAGTCCTCATAGAGGGGCCATCAACTGCCCAACATGGTCCCCAAGTTCACAGAAAAGGATTTCCAGCTACTAGTACCAAAAGAGGGTTTTCAAGGCCAATATAGGGGAGCTCTACATGGTTTTCAAGAAGGTGTTTTTGAAATCCCATTTCTCCACTCTACAAATTGTAAAATTAAAAGCCTAGCATTAACATATGTACATGAAACGAAATTGCATTTGTCCATTCCACAAATTAACGTCAAAAATTAAACCCTAGCATCAACAAATACCGTAGCATGCAACTCTATTTTACTCTGTAGGTGGATACGCATATATGAAATGAAATCCCATCTCTCCATTTCACAAATTAATGTACAAAATAAAACCCTACAATAAATAAACAGCAGAACGTTTCTCCATTTCACAAATTATTGTAAAACATAAAACCCTAGCAGAAACAAACAACATTTAAAAGCATTTACAACTATTTTACTCTGTAGGAGGAAATGCAGTAACTGACATGTATATGAACTGAAAAAAATAAAAAACATATAGCATGAAAAAGGATTTCCCCCCCCCCCTTTGCATCTCTCTCAACCTGATTTTCCTCTTCAAAAATAAATAAAAATGAGATTGAATAAAGGAAGGGAAGGAAACGACGTACCAGGTAGGGTTTCCTTCAAATGCGAGGTTTGATACGTACTTCACCTTGGTCGAGATCGCCGTCGAGATCGCCGGAGTGATTGCCGTAGAGATCGCCGGAGGGAGGAGAGGACGAAAAAAATTTAACAGAGACGAGAGGAGAGAAGAGGGAAGAGAGAAGAGGGAAAACGTAAATGTTTTATTTTTTAATTTTTCTAAGTCATTTCATTGTTTCTGCCAGAGGGGCATTTTCGTCCCACAAAATTTCAAAAACCAAATTTTGACCCCCTTCTGTCATTTCCAACAAACACTTGACCCCTCTGATATTATGTCTTTTATTAGTCCCCCCCTGTGTCAAATTTCCTTTTTTTAAAAAAAAAATTCAAGGTTTTCTCAACTTAATCAAGAGAGAGAAAAGAGAGGGATCCCAAGCCGAAACCCTAATTTCCCCTTTCATCTTTCCCGGCAAGCCTCCGGCCAACGATTGCACTACAGATCCTTCATATTCTTCATTTCTGTCATTCTTACCCATGCTTCAGCCATTAAAATCCTCAAATCACAGATCTAAGATATCAAACCCTAACCGTAGATCTCAGATTTTTCCGATCAGATTCTTCCTTCTCCGGCAAGTTTTTCTTATTATCCGGTCAGAATTCAACCAAAGTTTTGGCGAATTCATCTTATCAAGCGAGCTTTTCGGATTTCTAGTGTCGATTATCTTCTTCGGCAAGCATTCTTTCTCGCTTGCAAATTCATCTTCTCTATCCGCAAACTCCGGTGATCTTGAATTCTCAGTAGAGAGAAGGAGAAGAGAAGAAAGGGGATCTGCAATTCATCTCCTTCGAGAATCATTTTCCGATCCGGTGATCCTTTGCCAGAATCCGATCCTTGTTAGAAATCCTCAGATCCAGCTGATTCATGATAAGATCCGGCATATTACATCCATAAGATTCCTGAATCCAAGCACTTGCTTCGAAGGAAATTTTTCAAAAGCTCTGTTTTCAATTCACAAGAATTTTCTGATCACGTTGCAATCCAATCTTTCTTGAAGCATTTTTCCTTCATCTACTTCAGGTAACATCTAATTTATCTATGATTTTGCATTGTGGAATGAAAGAATAGTGCTCTGCATTTAACTAATTACATGAAAAATTAGCAAGCAATGCTTTCGATCTAAAATCTCCCATGGAAATTAATGTCTGATAATATAGGTGTAAATTTCTTTATGAAAGATAATGTATGATTTTTAAAAGAAAAATGATTTAAAAAAAGATGATTTTTTTAGTCAGGAAGTTATGAGGCTTATTCTTGATGATCTATGAGTTGGTCGTGTGTTTTCTGAAAGTGCTAATATTACGATTTTTTATTTATTTTTGGTCTCACTTTCTTTAGCATGATTTTAATCCCTGAATTTTTAGTCATCTTTCAACTTTGCTTGCGCTTTATGATTTTATGAAGTCAATACTTAAGTCTTGAAATTAATTCTTTCAATTTCTCCTCCAGCATGATTTCTGGTTCATTTTTTTTTTAATAAATAAATTGAAAGCATTAGTTGGTTCAATTATGCTGGCATGAAACTTAATTCTCAAAGAGCTGACCCCTATTAAGTGCATTTATAGGATGACTTATTTGCATGTCAGAATTCCACTATGCTAAGTATAATTCAAAGGACATAGAGAATGTTTAAATAATGAACTTCTTAAGTTGTTAGATGATCAGGTGAGTGTTAGACATATTTGGCACATTATTATTCTCTTCACTCATTAATTAGATTTTCCTGTTGAAGGTCTTCTGTGAGATGACGTTAATACAAACATGGCTCATTATATATGTTGCTCTACCTTATATTTTTGAAATGACAGAAGTGTAACCATGTCGTGATTGTGCACCTTAATTCCACTAGAAGTCATGGCAGCACTTGCATGCTTCAGAAAGCATATATTTTGATCCTATGATTATAAAATCATACCCAAAGTGTAATGTGGGAATGATTTTCCGTAGAGGTTACCTTAATTCGAATGGTAAATTTACGGTCTGTGTAGAAGGTAATTGACTTTATATGGTAGGGATGATTTGAGTCTTCTTGGGAGTTAGTTGATACGGTATAGAAAAGATGAATATATGATTATCTCAGAAACAGTGCTGATTACCTGATGACATCTGTTTATCTACATTGTCTGAGCAGATTTTATGACTTTAATTCAAGGGATTTGGGTTTGATTATTTGTGTGGCTTGTTTCCCCCGTCTTTGGAATAATAGTGTGTTGTCTCCTCTCATCTTGTTAAGCCTAAGAATGAAATTGTAAACAGTGTGTTGCTTTTGTATAAGAGCATGGATCTAAATATGTTTATACAATTATTTGGATAAAATTTTACAGGTAGTTATAAAATTTTACTAATATATGGTATGCTGTTAAATGATAGTGTCAAGATAACAGTGAGTGTTGGTCAGAAGAGTGCATGTTTAGTTGACACGCATGTATTTGAGGAGTTTAGCAATAAAAATAATTTTTTTTTTTAGGAATATGTTTTTTAATGCTTCTAGTTTTGAGAGGTGCAATAGTAAGGGCATTTTCTTCACTTTCAATTGTTTGGAACTCATAAATTTTAATATGTTTATCTGCATCTCTGTTAATGACAGCCCCATACCTTTTTGATTTGGACAGCCCTTGTACCCTTCTTGATAATGATTCACCCTCACACCCCCTATTGATAAAAACCACCCTTCACTACTTATTGGGTTCAGTTTTATGTTTGTCATCACTATATGTAGATCTTAGCAGCCCTCATTTTGTTGGCTGAGCATGATGATATCTACGGCAGCCAATCCTTACACTTTTGATATTGGCAGCTCATGTACCCTCATGATATTTACAAACCCTGTTGTGTGATTCGTTTCTCATGAATATTCACATGGTTTTTCATTCTGCCTTAGTACAAATATTGTTCACAGTATTGAGGCTGTTGTGTTTTGTCTCCAAGAAGGATAAGGTGATAATCAAGGTATTAAATTTGTGTGAAAGATTATTTTTCTATGAGATATGTATATACAAATGTGTATGTGTCTATATGTGTCCATGAATGTGTATATATGTGCCCTTCTCCCTTCATCGCGAAGGCGATGAAAGCGATAGCCCATGCCCATCATTAGGGGACTTGCTCAGTCCAAGTAGCACTCATCTCTTTTATTTAAAAGACTTGCCCAGTCTTTTAGATGTATACCCTTGAATATTAGAAGCCCATTCATTGCAAGGGCAATGAAAGAGACATCTTGAGCCCACCTTTTAGGGAGACAAGTTATGTCTTAGCAGAGAGTCATACTCTTTAAGAGAGAGACTTTGTCTCATTAGCGAGTCACACACAGGAGGCTTGCTTAGCCTCATCATTAGAAACTCCTTTCTTAGTTGAAAACCAACTTGGTCTGGTAGTTGCCCTAACCGTATATATCATTGCAGGCGCAATGATAAGGATACTTGGAGCCCATTCTGTGTTTAGAAGACTTGCCTAGTTTCACTAGCACCATTTTTTATCTCATCTTCTTTTAGGAGACTAGCCTAGTCTCACTAGCACTCCCCTATTAGGGTTGTGCACTAGGAGTCAGTCCTTTCGTATATGAATCGGTCCTTAGCTATAGAGTCTGTCTTTGGTTAGAGAGTCAGTCTTTCAGGAGTCTGTCCTATCATCATAGGGGTTAGGATTCCGTCCAACCTCTCATCAAGTCATGTGATTTTATCTAATCTTGCAAGGTATAAGATGTTGTCCAACCATTGCAGAGTCGTGATTCTGTTCAATTTTCCCGCAAAGCATAGGATTCTGTTCAACCTTTGCGGGATATCAGGAGTCTGTCCTACCCTTATGATGATATTCGGTCCTCTTGAGTCAAAACTCAAAAACACTTGAAAAATATATGAAAAACCAAAAATCTGAAAATTCTTGAGTCATTAGGAGTAGTTAGGAGAGTCTGTTTCCGAACTACGTTGGTTTGATCCTCTTCCACGAGGTACGCAGTGCAACTTAGGACTATATCCCAAGTCCAGTCAAACCTTTAAAAATAAACATTTCAAACCTTCCAAAAATACAAAAAATCTTCAAAACCTTTTCAAAAAGATCTTTCCCTAGAGTTAGGAGTCTGTCCTAGATATTTTGGGTGTTTTAGAGTTAGGAGTCTGTCCTAATTTGTGTTGATATGGTGTGTATTGTCGTGTGAGTGTCCCTAGAGTTAGGAGGCCTCGAGTCGTGGTCGGTTAGACATTTAGTCGAACCAATGGCTAGACTATGAAATATTTAGTTAGCACATGGTTTTCCTTAGGATGCACAGCCTAGTTACACATAGGATGTAGGGCCTACCTGCATCAGCTTAAGGCTAACCAACTTGCATTAGTCAGGGCATATAGAGAGTCCTAAAAATTACAATTCACTTGAACTTAAGCAATCGTACAAAAACCTTTAAAAACCAATCGAGTCTACTTGATCGAGTCTAGGATAGCGGTTCTAGATGGTTAGGCATCGTAGTTTATAATAGGTCATCGAACTTCGTTGATTCTGATTCTTTCCGAGGCCGGGATACGTATAACAGCCGGGATGGATGGTCATCCTGATCCGAGTCAAGTATTGCATTAGAGTCATAGGGTTCGTCTTGTCGAGTTGTGTGTAAAGTCGAGTGATATGTGTTTTGTTGTGTTTTCTTACTTTCTTATACAGACCTTATACCTTTAGCTGTAGCATGCATGTGTTTCCCCATCAGAACTTAGACACCAATTAGGCATGACACTCATAACCTAGCTATTCTTAGGTGACACTTCTTTTGTATGTGCTTATTATTTTCATCTCCGAGACATGCATGATTAGATAGACGTCTTCTCGGAGATATATGTTCCCATTTTACATGACTTTCGCCCAAAACTCTTCAAAATCAATAAATAAATGGCATAGGAGACCAAGTGTTTGCACTTGGGCGGATGAGGTGCTCTTCGGACCTTCCAAATTCGTAACCAGGCACGAACCTTCTTTTATATCTCTGGTTATCCATTGCAAATAGAGCATAGTATGGGATCCAGGGCTTACTTCCTTAGATGACGACTCTTCTTTGTTTAAGGTACGTCTCGAATCCGGGCTAGTCCCCGAATCGAGAGGTATCTCACTTTACATCGCCACTCATGCTGTGAGAGGCACCTTCTTTCGAGAGTTCCTTGGTAGAGCTCTCCATTCACGTGGATGATCTAGAGACTTTCGGGGGCTCGCCCCCCTCCTCTCTCGGATCGGGGTCCACACCATGCGTTTCGTAGCCTTCCTTAAGAGATCGAATCTCTGCCTCCATCCGCTGGTTTCGGATAGCATGACTTTCAGTTGCTATAGCTCTAATACCATATGATACGACCCCTTGGATAAAAGTAAAAATAAGAGAGAAAGAAACAATGTAGGCCTATTCGAGATGGCCAAATCTCCTAAAACATTCCTTGCTTTTCCATTCATACGTTAAAAAGAAAGAGATTACATACTTATAGAATTAGCATTTCTACTATTTAGGAAACAATCCAAACTTCCCAAATCCTAAGGGATACTTAGGAAACAAGATAAAAATAAAAGGAAACTAATAGTAAGGAGAATATCCTAGCTATAGCAAGAAATAAGAAAATATACTACTAAGGAAACCAAGAAGATCTTCCAGCTAATCTTGGGTACATAACACACAACGCAAATAGTTTGTGTCCCAAAAATCATTTCCATAGGATGATCCAAAAAATCAGTTGCTGTAAGCCCAATGGTTTCCACCTTGGCATTCCCATCTTATTTTGATGATTGCAATACACAAGTGATTTATGATCACTGATGTGTTTGATTGTCTAAGTTGTAGATTACATTGGTGCTAAGACAACATTGCTTGGATTGAGGCCAAGAAGATCTCATTGGACCACATCATGAAGGCAAAAAACATCGAAGTCCAAGACAAATGAAGACTTGAAGAATCCATTGAAGATCAAGTTATATTAGATTGTATTAAGATCCAATCCTAGTTTAGGATTTTGAAAGGCATAATTAAGAAAATAAACACACACCCTGAATATATAAGTGATTGTCTTTGTGGAGTTCCAACACCTTGGAACCCTCATAGCAATCCCAACTTGGTGTTAAGTTGGAAGCCTACAAATAAGAAATGAAAATCTGCATGAAATAGGCTTCTCGGAACTCCGAGAAATGGTCCAGTAGACTTTTTTCCAACTTCTGTTTGTATTCCCGGAACTCCGAGATTTTTTCTCAGAACTCCGAGAATTCTCGAAACTCCGAGAACACTACAACGGTCGGATTTTTAGCCGTTGCGATTTTTCTGAAATTACAACAATGCCATTGAACGGTCATATTTGGTTTTTCCTATATATATGGGCATTCCAAACTTCCAAACCATCAATCCTAACACTCTAAAACTTCATTTGAACATCCAAAGAGTGAACCAAACTTGATTATGCCTCTCATCCTCTAGAGATTAGGATTCGGATCATAGGCTCAATTTGTACATCTTCTGCAATTCTTGTAAACCTTTGTGAGGGATTTTTTGTTCTTTCTTTCTTACTCAAAGAACTTGTATTGGGCGAGTGTTCGGAGAAGCGTAGCCCGCTCTCCGTGGTGAAGATTGCCACCAAGGTTAAAGGTAATCGGAATCTGTAATCGGCACCGATCTTCGCCGAAGTTAAGAAGATCGCATAGTGAAGCCATCAACGTGTTTGGTTGGTGGAGTGGAGTAGGCCTCGCGTTTTGAGGACTGAACCACTTTAAATCTCGGGTGCACTCTCTCTTGAACTCTTGCTCTTTATTTGCATTTGCACTTTAGATTTAACTTGTGTGGTTGAATTTTATTGTTGATCTCTTAATTTTCAAAATTGGGTTTGAGTTTTCAAAAGAGTTAAAACTTGTTAGAAACCTAATTAATTTTCACTCCTCTTAGTTGCCGTACTCGGGATCATCCTTGGATTTTCACTTGGTATCAGAGCAAAGGCTCTTAAAAGATTTTATTTTCTATAAATCTTTGGTAAATTTTTCTTTATAAATTTCAACAAGGGAAAGATCATAAGATCTTTGGCAACTTTCTAATTGTGAAATGGCGGATAGAAATGGAACCGGATTTCCGGATGGCCATTCTACAACTAGATCTCCCTTCTTTAATGGGTCCAATTATGGACATTGGAAGACAAGGATGCGCATCTATCTTCTTTCGATAGATGTGGAGCTTTGACACATTGTTGAAAATGGATACATGTTGCCTTCCAAACCATTTGAAGAATGGAATGTCGTAGAGAAAAGGCATGCAAATTTGAATTACAAAGCTATAAATTCTTTGTTTTGCGCCTTATCTACGGAGGAGTTTAATCGAGTTGCTCTTTTTGATTCCGCCCAGGTTATTTGGGATACACTTGCCGTTACCCATGAGGGAACATCTCAAGTTAAGGATTCCAAAATAAACTTGTTAAAGAGCAAATATGAAATGTTTAGAATGGATCAAAACGAAAGCATTTCCGAAATGTATACACGTTTTTCTAAAATTTCTAATGAACTAGCAAATCTTGGTAAATCTTATCCTACTGATGAGCTTGTGAGTAAGTTGCTTAGGTCTCTTCCTCCATATTGGGACCCAAAGGTAACCGCCATACAAGAATCAAAGAATCTCAATACACTAACCATGGAGGAGCTTGTAGGATCTCTCATCACCCATGAGATGCTCCTCACTAGCCGACAAGAGGAGAAGAAGCCGAAAGAGAAAGAAAAAGAGAGTCGTTCTCTAGCTCTAAAAGCCTCCAAAGCAAACTTATCATCCTCTAGCGAGGCGGATAGCGATGAAGAAGAAGCTTTAAGAAAATTTAAAAGCTTATGGAGAAAGAAACATAAAAAGGATAAAACGAAGAAGAAAGTGAAGTAGAAGGAGGAATAAGGTGCTATAACTGCAAGAAGACCGGACACAAAAGACCGGATTGTCCTCTTCTCAAGTCATCCTCCTCAAAATACAAGGGAAAGAAGGAATGGAAGAAACATAAAGCTCTTGCCGCCGGATGGGATGCTACTAGCACCTCGGGAAAGAGTTCAAGCGAATGGGAAGAAAAGAAAGACGATCTTTGCTTCATGGCACTCACCCATGAAGATGAGGTAGACTCTAACCCCTCATGTTATTCATCTAGTAGTGATAGTGAAAAAATATCATATGATGAATTGTGCTCAACCTTGCACTCTCAAATTTCTAAAAATAAAGTTCAAAAGAAATCCATTTCAAAATTAGAAAATGAACTTAATTTTTTGAAAAATGAATCTTCTTCCAAATCTCAAGCACAACTTGAAAATTTTAATCTTGAGATTGAAACCTTTAAGGGTTGTTTGGATGAGAAAACTTGCCAAATTGCAAAACTCCAAGATGTGGCAAGCTCTTCCAAATCTTATGAAGATGAATTTAATGATTTTCTAAATCAAATAACCCATCTTCATAATGAAAATGAAAGGTTAAGATTATGTCTCAATGGATTCTTAAATGGTGACAAAATTATTGACATAATCTTAAAGAAGACTAGTCAAAGACCTAAACATACATATGATAGGACTAGTTTATCTAACCCTCATGTTAGATGCCATTATTGTGGAATTAATTGTCATTACCAATTCCAATGTGCATCTAAGATTAGGGATAATGGTGGAACCAAGAAATCTTGGGTTCCCAAAGCCCCAATATGATTTTCATCATATCTACTTAGATTAGGGGCTTGCTCTAAAATTGAATATCTTTCTATAGATAATTAAAATATTCCCTCTTATGTTGAATAAAAATTCTAAATAGGGGGAGTTCTAGGTTTGTCTTTTTTCTTGAAAAATGGGGAGCTTTAAATTGAATATTTCATCCTTTTGTTTCTCTTTTACCCCAATCTTTTTTATTGATGCCAAAGGGGGAGAGAATTCTAGTTTAAGGAAAATATGAATGCTTTTATTGGAAAATCTCTTGTGCTTGTCATCATCAAAAAGGGGGAGATTGTAAGCCCAATGGTTTCCACCTTGGCATTCCCATCTTATTTTGATGATTCCAATACACAAGTGATTTATGATCACTAATGTATTTGATTGTCTAAGTTGTAGATCACATTGGTGCTAAGACAACATTGCTTGGATTGAGGCCAAGAAGATCTCATTGGACCACATCATGAAGGCCAAAAACATCGAAGTCCAAGACAAATGAAGACTTGAAGAATCCATTGAAGATCAAGTTATATTAGATTGTATTAAGATCCAATCCTAGTTTAGGATTTTGAAAGGCATAATTAAGAAAATAAACACACAACCTGAATATATAAGTGATTGTCTTTGTGGAGTTCCAACACCTTGGAACCCTCATAGCAATCCCAACTTGGTGTTAAGTTGGAAGCCTAAAAATAAGAAATGAAAATCTGCATGAAATAGGCTTCTCGGAACTCCGATAAATGGTCCAGTAGACTTTTTTCCAACTTCTGTTTGTATTCCCGGAACTCCGAGATTTTTTCTCGGAACTCCGAGAACACTACAACGGTCGGATTTTTAGCCATTGCGATTTTTCCTGAAATTACAACAATGCCATTGAACGGTCATATTTGGTTTTTCTTATATATATGGGCATTCCAAACTTCCAAACCATCAATCCTAACACTCTAAAACTTCATTTGAACATCCAAAGAGTGAACCAAACTTGATTATGCCTCTCATCCTCTAGAGATTAGGATTCGGATCATATGCTCAATTTGTACATCTTCTGCAATTCTTGTAAACCCTTGTGAGGGATTTTTTGTTCTTTCTTTCTTACTCAAATAACTTGTATCGGGCGAGTGTTCGGAGAAGCGTAGCCCGCTCTCCGTGGTGAAGATTGCCACCAAGGTTAAAGGTAATCGGAATCTGTAATCGGCACCGATCTTCGCCGAAGTTAAGAAGATCGCATAGTGAAGTCATCAACGTGTTTGGTTGGTGGAGTGGAGTAGGCCTCGCGTTTTGAGGACCGAACCACTTTAAATCTCGGGTGCACTCTCTCTTGAACTCTTGCTCTTTATTTGCATTTGCACTTTAGATTTAACTTGTGTGGTTGAATTTTATTGTTGATCTCTTAATTTCCAAAATTGGGTTTGAGTTTTCAAAAGAGTTAAAACTTGTTAGAAACCTAATTAATTTTCACTCCTCTTAGTTGCCGTACTCGGGACCACCCTTGGATTTTTAGTTGCTTTATAGATCGGAGGGTTAGGATCATCCAATGAAGTGATTTATTGGGCCAACGTATTTATGTTAGGGTTTGGATCATCCTGTGGGCCGTACTGTACGTTTTGAAAAATACTGGACAATACAGGCTTACACCAAATAAAATCTCCAGCAATAGATGCACTAATGAGCTATGCTGAAAACACAGGTGCTTAAGATGACCGCTTTCCACCATTGTCGAGGTGAGGGACGTTAGTAGAGATCCTCTATCGATGGTTTCTTCCAACTGAGGAGTGATCAAGCAGCAAACAAAGCACACTGCTTTGGCAATGGGGCCTTAGAAGCATTCTCCAAACTAGAGAACAAGCCATTGAACATGTGTGTTACATCATAGTAGATGGCAAGGGGATTGATTTCTGGACCCAACGGTGGCATCCTGATGGTCCCTTCTTATCACGGATCTCAAGAAGTTCGATTGACTGAGCCATGGCTTGAATTACAAGCGCCCAAGTCTTTTCCAAGGGGAAATGGGATCCCCTATTCGACGAGCCATCTCTTCCTGATGCAAAAGAAATTCTTCAAAGATCCTTAGTCATTGCAGATCAAATAAATCAAGTAATTTGGAAGCCAAATGCCGATGGGAGATTGAAATCCCTGGTTATGGTGGCAACCCAAGAGGGGGGATGAATTGGGTTTCAAAAACTTTGCCAAATACAAGTGTGAAATTCAAAAATTAAATGGCAAGTTAAATCACAAAAAAGTAAAAATCAAATGCACAAACCAAAAGAGATAGGGAGATATAGAGAGAGTGCACCATGATTTTTAAGTGGTTCGGTCCAAGCCTAGGACCTACTCCACTCCACCAAGACTCTTGATGGCTTCACTAAACCGTTCCCTTAACGGAGGGGAATCAACCCAAAGATGAAGCTCTGCCTCGCAAGACTTGCTAACTCGGAGAAAGCTATGCATCTCCAACACTTGCTCTTGAGATGGCTCCACGTCTCTCCACTCTCACCCAAATACTTCTCTTGATGATGGAAGAAGAAAATCAAAATCCCTTCTCAAAGGGTTACAATGTGATGAAGAAGATATACAAAGTAAAGCCTATGATTCAATCTTTAATCTTGGGTTAAGAGATTCATAAACAAGTTTAAGTAACTCTAATGATGTTCCAAATAGGCTTAAGAGTGTTAGAATCATGTTTGGGGAAGTTTGGAACCCATATATATAGGCAACATCCCAAAACTAGCTGTTATAGAGGTCCAACGGCCAAGATTGACGAATTCTCAAACATCCACGGCACTAGCCGTTGGCCCTATATATAAAAATGTCAATTCCAGGGCCGGATGTCCGCATTACCCAGGACATCCGCGACCAGCTCGTTTATCTTTTTACTTCCGGACAAAATCTCAGACGGACATCCGCCCTTGTTCTGGGCAATTTTGTAGTTTTTTAGGGTCTATTTGTAAAATTCATATCTCTTTCGTTTCTTATCGGATTTCAACATTCTTGGGCTCTACATATATGAGAAGAAGGAATGGCCAAGGGTCAGCTAAGTGAGTACCTATTTGGATATTTTTCAATTCTAAGTTATCTTTGGAACTTGGGCTTCTGTCCATGGGTCTTTACCTTATGTTTTAATATTGTTAGGGACATTATTAATGACTTATTATAGAGGAGTGATAAATCGACTCCCATATATCTTAAATCGACTCCCCATGTGTCTTTCTCTCTCCTCTGGGTTAGAGAAAGAAACATGGGGCATCGATTTAAGATATTTGGGAGTCGATTTATCACTGCCCTTATTATATTGCCCAACATCGTTGATATTTGCCATCATCACATTCTAGCCGCAAGCCGGGAATTGGTTCCGTTTGCTTTCTCTTTCAATTTCTTTCTTCTTTTTCTCAAATCTATCATTCTCTTAAGTCTATTTCGATTGAGTCGCCCCACTTGAGGTGTGTGCCTGAAATATTGAGACGTGCTTCGTTTCTTTTGAAGTGCGTGCCCAAGAGTGTAAATCCCTTTTCAATGAGGATCGAAAAATCGACTCATGATGTCTTGCCCATCGAGTCTGTTTTTTTCGCATTGAGGCATTGGTCATCTTGTTAGAATCATTATTCCAAAACCGGTCATGACTCGCCCATCAAGACTTGAGTTCTATTTAGCCCATTGAGGCAGTTATTCGTTGAGGTTCGTAAGCCCACTTCGTGGCTTATCTTCCAAGTGATACATTCTTAAGCAGCATGCAAGAATCATCATCTTCTTCGGCAATCAACATCTTCAGCGGACATTTGGCAATAACATCAAGAGATATTCATCATTAGATTTCAACAGTGCTATTCAAATCAAAGGATTCTATTTTATTATAGGGAATTCTAGTGGAAATTTCTATTTTCATATTGGGGAATTGCATTGTAATGAAACATATATTGATTTTTCAATATCCACGTATGTTTGATGGGGCATGTTAGAGTGTGTAGATCTCACGATTGGATTATCTTGGTGGTAGATTAAGCATGTTGTTTGGATGAGGCAACTAGGTATATTAGGCAACCCGATTAGATTAGCAATTAGGTTAGACGAGTATATTTCCATATTTATGTCTTTTCACAATCAATGTTTATCTTTCTATGTTTATCCTTTGAGTGTTCTATATAAACACTCATTAAGCTCTTTGTAGTTAACCTAAGATTAATATAAAATCTCTTAATTTTGTCACGAACACATGGCGAGCACCCAACCAATAGGAAGTAAGGGCTCTTATCCCCCCTATAAATAGAGGCACAATCTCCAAGGTCTAAAGCTCAATTACTTTTGCATTCATTCAATTCAAGAGTTCTCATTAGAGAGCTCATACTATTATTGCATGTTCTGACTTAAGCATCGGAGAGCCTCCATAGAGTCCAAACTCCATGTGATTTTCTTAACTATCGGAGAGCCTCCCCGGAGTCCAAACTCCAAGTGATTTTCTAACCGTTTGCTCATGCTTCTAGCTGGGACCCATTAAACCTTAAGTCAGATTTCCACAGCAACATCACTCAATTTTGGACTCACAACCGGTTCTTAAAATCCAAAACAAGCAAGGCCTTAGAAAAATACATAAACTCATTTCATAAAATGTGGAATGCTTACGTTATTGCTATAATAATGGATCCAACCTTTGATTGACCTAAACCCTCCATTTGATAGGCCTTACATTGAGTGTCTTATGGCCCAAAAATCATGCCGATTGTTCGATTCTATAGCAATGCCTACATGGGCCTTGCTATTTAAGGGGCCCATACAGAATCACATTGGCCTATCGTACTTTGGCGGGAAAGTAAATAGAAAAGAGCCCCTCTTTCGCACCAGAGAAGCCCTTCACCTTTTCGCACTTCTCTTGGCCTTTTCTTTGTAACAGAACACATGAATTCTTTTCTTTCTTTTTTTCTTTTCATTTTATTTTTTGCTACATCATATCCCAGGAATTCCTACTCAAGGAAAGCAACAGAACACACCCTAAAAGGAATGGAAAATCTCTGGCAGGAAGCTATCCATGGGTCCTTTTTTTTTTTTTTTTTGAAAGGTAATTATTTTATTGATGAACTATAATAGGATTACATCATGGGGACAAGGTGTCCCACTGTCGTAACAACAATTACATGTTGTAACAACCCTCTCATTCCTCCTTATGTGCCTTGCCTGGTCCACCTAGATGCTATCCATGGGTCCTGTAAAGCATGGAATTTGGAGGGAGAGACAATCTGCCTTCCGAAAAATTCATGAGTTTGTCCATGTTTTAGCCTTATTTGAAGGAAGGGAAAGACATTCTACTAGGGTTGCAACTATCGACCCGACCCGAAAATAACATGGGTCGGGTTTAGAAATCATGGGTCTCTAGTAGGGTTGGGTTTTAAATTGGAAAACCCGACTCAATCTTGGGTAGGGCCGGGTTTAAAGAAAAAAATACCCGACCCGACTCATATGGGTGCACTGTGACTTTCTTAAACATCTCTTGAATAACATAGAAAATTATTTTCCAATATATTGATACAATTGTTTTGATTGAAGTGATCATGTCTGTTATGTGAAAATATAGCGTCCTTCTTAAAGTTATATACTTGATGACATAAATTTAGAAATTTTTGGTGTGAATATTTATTTTTTCTTCTACAATCTTTAAAATTAGTCACTATCCTACGCTTAAAAAAATTAAAACCCGACCAGACCCTACCCAAGAAACTATCTTGGGTAGGGTCAGGTTTAGGAATCTCGGGTTTTCCTGTAAAAAATTAAACCCGACCCGAGTTGCACCCCTACATTCTACCCTCCGAAAAATTCATCAGTTTGTCTATGTTTTAGCCTTGGCTCTGCTAATCGTTTCGTAAGCACCATGGAGTACATACCTTCGCTGAATTTAGCAGAGCTTTTGGCTAATTCATCACAAACCAGAAAGTCACAGGATGGCAATCGAGGACCTGTATTCGGCTCTATAGTTTCAAATTATTTTGGAGTTACTGTAGCAATAAAATCCTTGTTTCAGATCATCTCGCCATTTTCTTCTTTTCCTGACTACTGTGTTTTTTTTTTTTTCTTTTTATTGAGGTAAACTGCATACTTAAAACATCTAAGTAGACAGAGGAAAAGAAGCAAAAGTGAATCCTGTAATAGTGGTTGAGTAGAATGGGAGCAGCCTAAATTGTGAAAACGAAGTTTCGGTACAATCTCCTGGTCCCTGTGGAAAGGAAAAAGTTGTCGTCCTTCCTTTTAAACGCCCTGTTTGGTTTGCAGGAAAAACATTTCTCGTGGAAATTTTATTCCTAGAATTTTTTCGTTCCACAATTTATAGGGAAATGAAATGGTTACTAGATGTCATTGTAAATTAAAGGTCTCTGTTGGTATAACTTGAATTGCCGCGGTCCAATTTACTTTTTTCATGTGTAATCGGAATGGAAAACTTGGATCAGGTGCAACACCAAGGTCCTTGGTTTGTTCCCAGCTAAAACCCACCAAAAGAAAATTCTTAAACTTGATTGGTCCCAATCATATGAAAGGTCCGGATCAACCAATATTGTATGGGTGGGCCCAATCATGAGAAATCTTAAACTTGATTGGTCCCAATCATATGAAAGGTCCAGATCAACCAATATTGTATGGGTGGGCCCAATCATGGGATGTCTAACAAACATCTCATCTAAGAATAAATGGTAGGGTTCTAAATGAAAGTTTGAGAGAGCCTAAAAAAGGTTCAAAAAAGAAAATTGCATCTTCTTCAAGCATATGGATTCACAGTAACTATAATAAGATAGGGAGATGATATATAAAATATTTTTAAAAGAAAATAGTAAAATAAAGAAAATAAAAGATGATACCTGCACTCCCTTTTGATATTGGCACCCACCCTTTCTTTTTTTCATTTTCCATTCTTGGCCTTTCATATGCTTTTAAGGTAACATTGTTGCCAGTAGAATCACTGCATTATACACAGAATGCATGGCAAAGGAAGATTCTAACTTTCCAGTCCAGCAATAGCTGCACCCAAGAACACACCCAATGATGAAAAGTTGCAGAGAATTCTCGGCGGAGAAATGGACTACGCTGAAAACACAGGCGCTTAAGATGACCGCTCTCCACCATTCCATTGTTGAGGCGAGGGAAGTTAACAGAAATCCTCTGTAGATGATTTCTTCCCACAGAGGAGTGATGAAACAGTAAACAAAGAAGCATGCTGCTTTGGCAACTGGGCCAGATGAAAGGATCTCCTTCAACATTGAGTTATTCACAGCCTGCAATGGCAGAAAAGTAGCTGAATCACTAGAAGAAAATTTTACTTCATGCATTTTTATCTGAGTGAGCCATAAAGCATCTCAATTTTCGCTAAATGCAATAGCCCAATCGATCTGGATGATTGAGTAGATATGGCACTTCTTGAAATTATCGTCGGACCGATGGGCTTTCTTGTGGAGCTTGTCCATGCTACGCAACTGATTTGATGGTTAACATACATTTGTAATTTAAAGGCAATGGTTCATCCAAGAAGTGTCCATCAGTTGGAAGATCCAGACCAAGTACCCCAAAAAGACACAGAGATGGCTCAACTTGGTCAAGAACAGTGTCAAGTTTGTCCTATGAAAACAGAGAAAACTTGGATCGGGTGCTAAGGAAACTAGATTGAGTACAGAAAAACAAATCAAGTACTCAACCAAGTCTCCAGTTGGCTATGGATGACTTAGACTCCAATAGAGTCCAAATCGAAAACCAAGTTTTTAAACCTTGATTAGTTTTTTTTTTTTGAATCGTAAAAACCTTGATGTTCATATGGTATACAATGCTTGGCTGAGCAAGACAATTTCTTTGCTTCGGCCATCAAACTTTACAGGTGATCCGTTCTATGATCCTCCACTCCTTGTGTTCCATGCCCCGAAAGCCTCCCCCAATAGATGATCCCAGCCATCCAATCACTGGACTTTCTAAATGGAATGTGGACAATTTGTCTAATTCTTTAACCATTCATTTGCATGCCACAATTCAGCAGACAAGCATCAGCAAATGGCAGAGATCTTGGGGAGTGGCCCATGTGCGGTAGGGCTCACGAGAACGATGGGCCCTGTCTGTTAGCCAAACCGGCAATGCCATTTTGCTCGAGCCAAGCTTTATAATTCTTCAAATGCACGCATACCAGATGGGATGGAAAAAAATGACATGAAAAGAAATTTTTGAAAAATCAACAGGCACATTAACTGACCTTTGGACCGATTATTTTGTCTGCAATTAGAGATGTAAGCAAAACCAGTAACATCAAAAATCCAAAACCTATTGCGGCTCCCTGTATCCAATTCCTTCCTTCTGAAAACTTGTTACCCTGGAAGAAGTTGGCTAGCTTATGCTGATGTTTGGCAGTATGTAGCAACAGGGCAAGTGTTCCTACGAGCTCTGTACTTTGAAGTATAATAAGCGACAAGGCCTGTTCAATTGCAAATAAAGTTAGTGTCCTGATATCAATATGCAACTAATCACAAACTGTTGAGAAAATCTGCTAGGCAAATCAATCCGATCGTGCACAAATTAAACAGAAAAGTAAAAGTAACAAACGAGCCACAAGATTAACACCAAGAGATTTTACGTGCTTTGGCCAAGCCTACTCCACAGGCAAGAAACACGATCTTCACTATGAGAAAAACAAAATACAAGGATTACAATGGATTAAACTCAAACCCACAAACCCACAACCCTTTCCTTGCTTCTCAAACCGAAGACCGTACACCAAGAGAAAACCAAGAAGAAAGTCTACAAGAGGAACCCAAGAGCAAACCCGAGATTCTCTCTCTCTCTCTCTCTCTCTCTCTCTCTCTCTCTCTCTCTAGAGGTAGCCGACACACCTCTCACAAAGAGAAAACCCTCACTTGCAGCCCACGCAAGATAGGAACCGAGAGACTTTCTTTCTTTTTTTTGTATGCCTTAGGTTTTTAGAAAACCTAAAAACATTGCTATTTTGGTTCCCACCAGCCTCTCAAAGCATAGTGGGAAAATAAGGCAACTTTCCCAACAATCTCCACGCTGGCTTATTTTCCAGCCACCTGAAGATTTTCCGTTGATGTCGCCACCGGTCCGCTGTCGCTGCAAACCACCATTGGCCTCCCGAAGTACCAGCTACACAACATCGAATCATCCTGGTTCTAACTCCTACTCGATCAACACGGCTAATGCACATGTATAGCTGTCAACCCGTTGACTCACCCAGTCAACCTTGGAGATTGGAGAGGGATCTCGATCCATCCTCCCAAACGCAGGTATTGTCACTCTCACCATCGTCTGCAACACAAACACTAGTTTCTGCCCCAACTGCGAAAGAGACCCTACACGTGCACGCCCTACCACTCTGTTTCCATCTAACCATCGAGATCTTAGGAACACTAGCCACTGTGTCCCCGACCAGACGATATAATCCACCACACTCCTCTCCTTTCATCAGAACCATACAGCCTCGTGTGATTTTCATGGTTCCACCTGCAGCTGAAATCCTGCAACCTTTGGTGTTCAACCGGCCAAGTGATACTATATTCCTTCGCACCTTTGGGACATACGCCACACCAGCCAAAGTATGAACCACTCCATCGAACATCTTGATCTTCACCGTCTCAACTCCAATGACGTCACAAGTAGACCCATCACCCAAGGACACTACACCCGCCCTTGTCTCCTTGAACGTATCAAAATATTCCCCCCTGGAGCATACATGAACAGAGCACCTGCTCATCCGTTACCGCCACCACAGAATTCGTAGCATCATTGTCCACTGGTCAGCTCGCTTTGGACAATCCCGCTTAATGTGGTCATATCCCTTGCAACGGTAACATTGCACGCCCTTTCCGCCAACCCTGGATCTTTACCTGCCTTTTCCTGATCCCCTGTCAGATGACCTTCCTCTTTGATTCCCACCATGAACAACCAACCCATGCTCTTCACTTCCACCAAGAAGAGGTTTCTTCTGCATCTCATTCGATAAGAGTGACGCCGTGACTTCTTCCAACTTCATCGTAACCTTACCATACAATAAAGTTGTTGCGAAGTTGTCATACGAATCAGGAAGCAAAGTAAGAAGCATATGGGCCTTGTCGTCCTGCATCTTCAACCCGTATAACTGTCGCTTCAGATACAACCGGTTGGCCAAGCTTTTTGACATGTAAAGCTTTTCCAACTTCTCTCATAATTTAGGCGCATCTTCTTCTTCCATAACGTTCAACATAACGCTATCTGCCAGATATAGTCGAATCGTGCTGACCGCCTTCGACTCTATGTCTTCCCACTCGACACCCGTCATCTTCTTCGTCTTTCCATCATTTCCCTTCAACACCTTAGCCAAGCCCTGTTGAACTAGGATGTCCTTCACCCTCATCTGCCATAAGGTGAAACTACCCTTTTCTGTCAAATCTGTCGATGTTGAACAGAGTAGAACTTGATTTTACCGCCATCTCAGATTACTTCATAATTATCGGTGTATCGCTCCACCTCGAACAAGATTTTTTCTTGGACAATCTTTCTACTCCTAAAGATCCAACCACAACACCCACGATCACTCCGTCCGACCTCGATGATTGCTCAAACCACGGCTCTGATACCACTTGTTGGGAAAATCTGCCGGGCAAATCAATCCAATCATGCACAAATTAAACGGAAAAGTAAAAGAACAAACAAGGCGCAAGATTAACACCAAGAGATTTTACGTGGTTCGGCCAAGCCTACTCCACGGGCGAGAAACATGATCTTCACTATGAGAAAAACAAAATACAAGGATTACAATGGATTAAACTCAAACCCACAAACCCACAAACCCGCAACCCTTTCCTTGCTTCTCAAACCGAAGAAAACCAAGAAAAAATTTACAAGAGGAACCCAAGAGCAAACCTGCGATAACCAAGAAGAACTCTCTCTCTCTCTCTCTCTCTCTCTCTCTCTCTCTCTCTCTCTCTCTCTCCCTTACTCTTTCTCTCTCTTCCTCTCCCCTCTTTTCTCTCTCTCCCTTCTCTCTAGAGGTAGCCGACACACCTCTCACAAAGAGAAAACCCTCACTTGCAGCCCATGCAAGATAGGAACCGAGAGACTTTTTTTTTTTCTTATACCTACAAAATATTGTTATTTTGGTTCCCACCAACCTCTCACAACATAGTGGGAAAATAAGGCAACTTTCCCAACACAAACCATAGCTCTCAAACCCGTACAAAATTTGCCTAACATTAGAGAAATGACTGGAACATATATGACTCTAAAGTCTAAACAAATAAAAAGAATGCCATGGTAATCAAATGTAACTAAAGTAACCCAAATTTCTTTAGAGAATACATAGAAGATTATCTATAAAGAGCAAATAAAAAAAAGAACTGCTAAAAACATAAAACTTAGTCTACATATGCATGTGGATACACATACATAAGCATATCAAAACTTATGAAAGTACAGCAGTTCAAAAAAAAAAACAACAGCTATACATTATTCAGTATGGAAACAATAGTGGACATACGGTGAAGAATAAAATGCATTAAGGTTTGGACACATGGAAATCCATTTGTGTATCTAGACCCTTGTATGAGTCACTAGTTAGATTTAGAGTGAAAAAGGGAGAGAAAACAAGATTTTGGGAAGACCTTTGGTTTGGAGAGTTGTTTATGCCATCTTTTAGCAACCAATAGAGAAGCTAGAGTCTATTATTATTTGGATAGTGTGAGGGATAAGAGTGTGGCTTGGGATAAGAGGCATAGGCAAAACCTTAAGGATAGTGAAATTGCCAATTTATCTTCTTTGCTTGGGCTCCTTAATTCCTATTATTGCTCTCCCAATTTACCAGATTGCAAAGTGCGGGTCCCTGACTCTCAAGGCGTTCAATCTGTCGACAGATTGAACTCTATGAAAAGGAAGGCATCACGCTGGATTAGGGTCTGGAAATCAGTTGCCCCAGGGTTGTGGCATTCGCATGGAGAATGACGAGTAAGAAGATCAACACCTGTGATTGCCTCAAAAGAAGAAAGCTACATCTCACAAGCAGTTGCATTTTTGCAAAAAGAATGTAGTCATTGGATTGTTTGATGGTGCAATGTCCTTTCTCTCATCAACTATCAAATGTTTTGGTCTCTTGTGGGTGTTCCAAAGATCTATAAAGGATATATTCTTAAGTTGGTGTGGAAGTAGTCCCTTTTGTACTAACTTGGCACACAATGTTACCGGGATCGCCCTCCGACCCGCGATCCGGGGCCGCCGACCCCAAACGTGGGTCGTTTTCGACCCGGATCGCCAAAATGGTGACCCAGGTAACCCGCGGGAAAAGGAGTGATGCATAGAGGGGGAGAGAGAGAAGAAAGGGGAAATATAACAAAAATGAACTATCATTCCCAGCTTTAATCTAATCATACCTCATTGGAGGCAGAAAAAAGAAGAAACTGAGAAGACACAAAGAGAATAACCTGAAATAGATGTTGTTCCGATAAAAACTTCCATTGAAGATTGCCAATCGAAATACAATCCATGTACAGTATTGTAAAACCTCATTCCCTGCTTGCTTTTGTAGAGAGAGAAGGGGGGGTTGTAAATGGCATAGGAAAGGAGGGAAAAGAGAAATCGTGGAAGGCACGCGGCCACTTAAAAACCCTAAACAAAAAATCCAACCACAAGCCTACTGATATTGACACTACAAGTTTTAACCTCTTTTTTAAACATTTGTCAGATGTTATTGCCTTTCCCAAAAACTGATATTGGCACTACAAGTTTTAATCTCTTTTTTAAATATCTGTCAAATGTGATTACATTTCCCAAAAACTATCAGTAGCCACTAGTTGATATGCTTGACCGTCACATTTAAAGTAAGGCCTAACAATGCTTTAGTATCTCTTGACATAATATTAAACTAGAGAGAGCACCAGAGCGATCCAGATTAGTGCTCCAAACCAACCCACGACCCCATATAGCGAACCAACTTAGCCTACCCTCATCGTACCGCGTACCGGGCTACCATCGTACCGCGTACCCATTCCCTAACCCGTCCCGGAATGAACCGCGTTCCAGGTAACCTTGTTGGCGCATTTAGAAGGAAAGAAACAATCGTACTCTCAAAGAGAAAAATAATAGTTAAGGAAGAACTCTATTAGAAATCAAAATCGACCTTATCTCGTGAGGAAGAAACGATAAGTTGGCATCAAACTACAATTTGGGAAACATCTTTAGAAACAGGCAAACGGTAATATCAGTGAAAAAGGAATGAAGATCAAAGTTGCACCAAGATGGAAATCTCCACCAGCTGGTTGGATGAAACTAAATTTCTACAAGAGAAAGGCAATCTGAGATGTGCAGAAATTAGTGGTATCCTTTGGAATTCTAGTGGCAAGTCATTGCTATCCCTATTAGGATCAGCTGGGGTATGTGATTCTAACGATGCTGAAGCAAGAACAATACTATGGGGCTTAAGATGGCATGCAAATACTAGATCGGTCCCTTATCGAAGGTGATTCAGCAAGCGTGTTGTCATATAAAGCAAATGGACCATGGAAGCTAGCTACCATCATTTTAGAAATTACAAACCTTGTTCGGGAATTTTGGCCTCAATTCCAAAACACGGGGAGATAAGCAAATGAACCAGCTGATAAATTGGCAAAAGATGGGATGAATAAGGAAGGCGTGGAGATTGTTAATTCAGTCATAGAGGTAGCGAGGATGGAGATGGAAGACTACATGGATGGACTGTTTATGTTTCTGTTTTAGTTTGTTTAATGATGTACATACTCCGGGGCCGTCTAACCTAATGAAAACATTTCGAAGGAAACTCCAATGACAATTAAGGGCCTCTTTGGATACTCCTAAAAATTATTTGAATAAAATCTTGTATGCTTATAGTTCTAGTTAATGCGTTATGCGTATAGCTATAACCATTATAAAGAAACAACTGTCATGAAACCTCCAAATCTATCCAAGTTAGTGGCACCCAAAGTAACCTTGATTTCCCATTCGCAAATAAGATTAACTAAAAATAATCTAATCTGCACATAATGTCCGATTTTGGTGGTATCCAAAGAAGCCTTAAAATAGAAATACAAAAATCTTTTGAGGACCTGGCATGATGGAGGGCAGAAAGAAACAAGGAACCATTTTCAACCTCAAATAAATCCACAAGGAAAAAACTAAGAAAAACTCAAAACTATATTCCAGAATAATTGAATTTGTGCTTGTTATAATACCATATATAAGGACTTACGACTCCCACAACCCTAATGTACATGAATAGTTAAAATATCAAAATAGTAAAACACTCTAATTCACTTAAAACTTGTCATACCGTAATTCACTTAAACTCAACCTCCTAAACAAATCCAAGCACTAAAGCCATAAAGCTGACTAAATAAAAACTTACTAATAGGAGTTTTTATTGGAAAATTGAGAGTTGACCATCGTCACAATCATTTTTCGGCAATCCCTTTAAGGCCCAATGGACTTCTGTCAATTAGGTCTGTTATGGTGATGGTTGAGCTGATTCCAATGAGTACATCTGGGCCCCAATCAGATGCCTAGATCAAAAGTAATGGCCATTTGAAGTTTTGTTTTTTTGGGTTGACTTTTTTTTATCTTGGCCCATGGAAATTATTCTGCAACCATACCTATATCAGTATCCATCATTACTTAAGCTGGAGAGGCCATTTAGTCATTTCAAATTTTAACATAAATTTCAGCCCCCCTTCCATTTAGTCATTTCATGTTTCGACATAAATTTCAGCCCCCATTCCTCTTCTCCTTAGCAATCAAAAACTCTCCCAACTCCCAAAACCTTCTATATGGTGAATTTTCCAATAAGATCCTCGCAAACGAGGGGTCTCGTAGCCACTGCAAAATGACGACTGTGATGGTGAAAATTTTAATTATAAATCTTTAGTGTGAATCAAGATATTTAAGCACCAAAATTCAAAAGAGAAACAAATAGAATCGGCTTCTGCTTTCTTCTCTTGCTGGAAAATATGATAACCACAGCTCGGATCTCATACCATCCTCTCCGTAAACATAAGTACATAACAACCTCACGAGATACCCTCATTTATCTGATTAAACCATACTCATTTCCATCAATTCCTTAGATCCTATAAGAAATATTATATCTTTCATCATTATTATATAAGTATATAACTATCTGCGCGGATCTGTTAGTGGGTTTTCGGGTTTTCCATTTGAATCTGAAGCTCCATGTCCCATGCCTAACATCTACAAATTGTAGCTACATTATATACAACTCCATGGCATTCAACTAAATTTTAATTTACGGGTTTTATTTTTCTCATATTTCCCCCTTTCTTTAGTTGGTATCAGAAACATCTACCCAAAAAAGATGGATTGTTTTACTTACCTCTGTCTGCAAATCGAGAACAGGTTGATGCAGGATTTGAGCAACAATAGAAAGCCCTCCAAAGCTTAGAGGAATGTGTAAACTGAAAAGATGCACTGCCATAGTGCTCCATGTACTCCCAATGTCCCATGGAATATCTGATGAGAGCACCGAGAATCCCTAATAAAATCCAAACAATTTGAGAATAAGATCCGAAAGTCCAAACAAACAACTTGCAGAAATTGGAAACATCATAAAGCCCAATTCTTTCCGGGACAAAGAATTGCAATAAGAAAGCTAAAAATTCTAACTCCCATTAAGCGAAAAAAAAAAAATATATATATATATATATATATATATATATATATATATGAGAAATATGGTGGTGCGCTTAAGCGTACCATTTTTTTGGTGCGCTTAAGTGGTTATAACACCTCCCATTCGTTTAAATATTTGGGTCCCGCTTAAGCGAACCAATGGGAGGCATTATAACCACTTAAACGCACCAAAAAAATGTTCTCTCCCCTCTTAAGCGAACCAATGGGAGGTGTTATAACCACTTAAGCACACCAAAAAAATGTTCTCTCTCTCTCTCTCTCTCTCTCTCTCTCTCTCTCTCTCTCTCTCTCTCTCTCTCTATATATATATATATATATATATATATATATATATATATAGAATTCTCTAACTTCATAAAGCCTAATCTATATAAGAAAACATTAGAATATTCATTGATAGATCAATGTTCATAGACCATAACTTTACCCTATACATTTCTCAAAACACTATCAATAAACGCTCCAGGTTTTCAATGCGAATAATTCCACCCCTGTTTGGATTGCAGGAAAAAAATTTCCAAAATTACCTACTTTATTTACACATGAAAAAGGATAAGTTAAACCAATCCCATTCAATTTTTTTTTACATAGAGGGAGCTTCAAACTATGATGATATCCCTCTAAATTAACCATAATCATATTATTTCCCTGAGAAAAAAAAAATCAGTCGGAAATGTTGTTCTTGCAATCCAAACGGGGGCCTAAACTTCCAGAGAGAGAAAATCAAACAGAAAATAAAACATCAGAATTTTCTATTCGAACAGATATCATTATTGACTCAAGGGTTTAGGGTTTAGGTTAACCTGAAAGACGCTCGGTGCGTCTTGTTTGTGAGAAGAACAAAACTTGAAAGAAGAAGGGTTAGGGTTAAATTTGGAGGATAAAATGGAGACGAGATTCGGAGACGAAAATAGAGAATTGCTAAAACCTCCTCTAAATTTAGCGGGAGAATAACTCCTCACACTCATCTCTCTCTCTCTCTCTCTCTCTCTCTCTCTCTCGCATAATGATTGGTGTAAATTCCATGAATATACGTATCATCCTAGTCGAGTGGCCCCACTTTGAATTGGATGATCATAACCGTCCGATGAATGTTTGAATCAAAATGGATCTTGGACAATAATTTTAGTTCTATCCATTTTCATGGATCTATATTATTCCAATACTAGTAAAAAAAAACCCGTGCGATGCACGGGCGTACAAAGAACTGTACGTACCACATCATAGGTTGACCCAAACCGTCCATGTGATGGAACACAACATAAATAGGTTGTACCCCAAAAATCATTTCCATTGGTTGATCATAGCCCTCCAATCTATAGAGGTTTCCATAATATGTTGTTCCTCTTAAATCGGGTGGTTAAGATCACTCTATAGATTTTTTATTAAAAAAGCATAAAGGAGTGGGGTAAGATTGAAATTATATGGCTTTAATAGGTGCATTCTTAAAAAGCATAAAGGAGGAAGTAGGATTGAAAATATGTGGGTTGATTGGGTGCCTTTGTTAAAAAAAAGTCAAAAAAAGTGATGTGTAATTCTCATAGAATTTTCAAAAAATCCTCTCCTTTTCTCTTCTGCTATATAGTAGTAGATTCCATATTCAAGATCCGTGGATAGCTGGAAGTTTGAAAAGGAAAAGTATTTCTAAAATTTTCTATTAACTTGAACCAACCCTATTTAATTATTGGGATTATTTAGAGGAAACTTCAATTTATGATGATGTCATCCTAAATTAAAAATAATAATCATATCATTTCCTTTAAAATCGTGGAAAGAAAAAAAAAATTCTCCTATGCTCCATTAATTTAGACACAAAATGGGCGTGAAACAAATTTTATGCCTCCTTTTTTCAACTTAAAACTATGGATAAAATTTGTTTTACGCCCATTTTACATCCGAAAGAAACTGAGCCTTAGCAAACTGATTCATTTCATAGAAGGGTGGCAAGGTTTAACAAACGGCTGCCAACATGACGCCAACCCTCCTCCTTTATCCCGATTTGGGACTGGCTGTGAAAAACACAAGCGGAGTTTCGCAATCCAAATTGATGAATAAAAAAAATGCCCTCACCCGTTCTATATGTGTTAATACATATTATAGGTGTAGTTTATGCTCTAAACGCCAACCACGGTCCCTTTGGTAAGCCATTACTGTATATGAGAAAATTCTTTTCGACAAAAGGTGATACATTGGCCGTTGAAAAATCGATCTAATTGTTACATTAGATTTTTTATACATGTGTTATGGCGGCCAATGGGGCATCTTTTGCCGAATGGACTTCTCCCGCTAGGTCTGTCTTGAAAAATAGGGCAGGTGGGAGAAGGAGAGATTTGAGAGGATGAGTACATGGCTAAAAAATTAGGAAAAAGTCGATCATATTTGGACTGGAGTTTTTTTGTTTCTCCAAGATAAATTTCCATTGATTTATTTTTCTAAAAGGACCAATTACCAATGGGGGACAAACATTAGGCAAAATTATCAATAGGACCCATGCTTTTCAAAAATTATCAACGGGGGACAAAAGAGGTCTTGTCAGTAAAAGCTGGACGAAAATACCCTTTGGCATTTACAACACGTTTTGACCTTGTTTTCTCCTTCTTCCCTCTTCTTTTACTTTTTTATTTTTTACCCTGCTAGTCATCTTCCTCCTTGTTCAGCCACCATTGTTGTCTTGAAAACTTGAATGTTGAGTTCTTACCATCTATCTCTTTGTATTTAGGTTTTGTTTTTGTTTTCTTTTTTATGGTTTTGCACTATTTTTCATTTATTTGTTTCTGATTTATCTTGTTTAGGGTTTAAGCGATTTGTTTTTTAGGGTGAGTTCTGGAGATAATGCATGGATGACTTCACTCACTTTTTTGGAAGACAAGTGGTTGTATAGGAAAAAGTTGATGTAATACATGAATGGATGGCTACACATTTTTTGATTAACTTAAATTTTTTTTTGTAATACACAAATTGGGATGTAATACATGAAGCACATTTAATGAAAACAACACCCATTTCTTTTGTTATTTCTATCATGAGCAGAATTATAATGCCATTAGAAGAGTTGTTATAAGCAGGGGGTTTTGTAGCAGAAGGGATTTATCAACTCTCTGGAAGGGGGTTAGTGACTCTCAAAAGTAGGGTTACCAATTTTTGAATGGGCTTATCAAGTGCTTGAAAATTGGCCGAGGGTACTGGAGTTTTGGAAAAGGGTTTTCAAGTCTCTAAGATTGGGGTTGTCTAGTATAAAAAATGGGGTCACCAATTTCCGAATGGGTGATCAAGTCCCTAAAAATTAGCCAAGGGTACTAGAGTTTTGGAAGGGGGTTTTCAAGTCTCTAGGATTGGGGTTATCTAGGATAAAAAATGGGGTTGCCAATTTCTGAATGGGCTTATCAAGTCCTTGAAAATTGGCCGAGGGTACTAGAGTTTTGGAATGGGGTTTTCAAGTCTCTAGGATTGGGGTTATCAAGTATCAAAATGGGGTTACCAATTTCCGAATGGGCTTATCAAGTCCCTGAAAATTGGCCGACGGTACTAGAGTTTTGGAAGGGGGTTTTCAAGTATTTGGGATTGGGGTTATCTAGTATCAAAATGGGGTTACCAATTTACGAATGGGCTTATCAAGTCCCTTAAAATTGCCCAAGGATACTGGAGTTTTGGAAGGGGGTTTTCAAGTCTCTGGGGTTGGGGTTATCCAGTATCAAAATGGGGTTACCAAATTCTGAATGGGCTTATCAAGTCCCTTATGAACACGTTTTTACTTCTTGTTTTTTTCACTTGTTCATTTTCATGTTTTTTTCTTTCTACCGTACGATTCATCTTCTTCATCCTCCATTGAAAGGGAGAAGGAGAAGGAGAAATGCAAAACCCTAAAATAAATGAAAAACAAAACCTAGATATTGAGAGAGAGATGGGAATGAACTCACGTTTCAAATTTTTGAGTTTTCCTGCCTCCAATGGTGGCTAAATGATGAAGAAGATGACTGGTAAGGTTAAAAAAAACAAAGTTGAAAATGAAAAAGTAAAAAAAAAAAAGGAGGGAAAGAAGAGAGAAGAAGGAAAAGTGGAGAAGCAAAACGTGTTGCTTAAGAAAATGGCATTTTCATCAAGCTTTTAATGACAAGACCTCTTTTGTCCCTAGTTGATAATTTCTTAAAAGCATGCGTCCTGTTGATAATTCCACCTAATTTTTGTCCCTCATTGGTAATTGATCCTTTCTAAAATGGTGAGACTGACGTAGTGAAGGAGAGAGGAGAGGGCTTAAACGGGGAGAGAGTGAAAAGTGGGTAAGAAGTGGGAAAAACTAAATCAAAATTATGTTGAAAAAAAATTTCCTCTGTTTTTTTAGCCTTCTTTAGCATCTCATTACTCAGTCCATCTTAGGCCTCTGCTCCTTCTCACCCTGACCATTGAGTAAGAGCTAATATTCTATGGGAAAAAATATCATGGTTGAAACATGTTTGATATTTTGGCCAACTGCCCATCTGAGAGCTAGTTGGCAGATGGGACTAAGCTCATGACTCAGTTTCATCTTAGGCTTCTCCTCCTCCTCATCCTCACCATGGGCTTTAGCTAATATTCCATGGAAAAATAATTCGTCTTTGATATTTTACCCTCTCAGTACTCAGTCCATCTTCGGTTTTCCCTCTAGCCCTCACCATTGGATAAGCTAATATTCCATGGAAAACAAATTCATGGTTGAAACATGTTTGATATTTTGGGCAACTGCTAATCTGAGAGCTGGTGGGCCCAACTGCGCAGGATCGAAAGCCATGTTCATTTTTAAGGTTACCCTAACAAATGGTTTTGCCTTGTGCATAGTTTTAAATAATGCTACTATCACTACCTAGGATTGTTTCAATAATTCCGGGGTGGGTATGCAATTCCCTTGAAAGCAAGGAAATTTTTTCAATCTTGGACAAAATAATATATGGAAAATGTGCTTACCAAGCACTGGAAATCCAGTCTCCAATGTAAAAAAAATTTCCATACATCTGCCGGGCTTTTCATCTACTTCTCATAGGATAATTTACTTTATCTTACACACTATCACTGCCCAATGATCATTTCAAATCAGTGTAAAATGGTGGGCCTCACCCTAAGCACAGTCTTGGCTGGAGACGAAAAAAAAATGGAAAATGTCACATTAGTGATAACTTACCAGCTTAAGAAGGCTATTTTCTTGATGTTTTATGCCACATTAGTGATAACTTACCAGCTTAAGAAATTCTTCGAGCTCAAATCTTTGCATTGTACAAACTCTCCATCTCCTCCAGCTTACAACAACTACTATCTTTCCTGCAGCACATTGAAAAACTCATCGATAACAACAACAGTAAGAACAGTACTTTTCTACTGAAACCAACACAAAACGAAAAGTTTTCATTTCCATCTCCAGTGAAACTGAAAACAACAGAAATGCAAAAATCAAAACTGTGAGGTAGGGGTATTTCTAGTCATTTTACCTAATATGGCATATTTTTATCATTTTTATCTCATGATGGTATTTTTAGTCATTTTAGTCTTTTTTTTTATGAACCATGGGTCATTTTTACTTGATCTAGGGATATTTTAGTAATTTTTCATGATATTGGGTATTCTAGTCATTTTACCCTACATGAGGTTATTTTGATCATTTTTATGTCATAAGGGTATTTTAGTCATTTTGCACGACTCGGGGGTATTTTGTCATTTTTACCTGGTATAGGGGTATTTCGGTCATTTTGCCAGACTCAGGGTTTTCTAGTCATTTTACCTAATACGATGTATTTTGATCAGTTTTTAATGTCATGTGGTTACTTAAGTCATTTAACACTTTTTTGGTATATTTTGGTCATTTTAACCCCTTACAGGTCAGATTTAGATTTATAAATAACCTGTCGCAGAAACGATTTATAAATCCAAAAAATTACACTAACATGAGGAATTTGTAAATCTTGTGGATTTCACTCAAATCCAAATCCAGATGTCATAAAGGCTTGCCAAACGCCGAATTTGGATTTAAAAATCCAAATTCACCTCCAAATCCAAATCCAAGGGGTATCCAAACCGGCCCTAAATGTAATAGTATACTATAGGGATTTGCTAAGGAACATAGCAAAAGGCATTTTGCGGACTGGCGGTGGCATGAGAGAGGAGACACCTCAAATGAATTAAACGAAAATGTCAAAATCTATTGAAAAGTGAATCTATGTGGCTGCTCTCTCATGCAACAGCTGGTCTGCGAAATTCCTTCTGCGATGGTCCCTAACAAATTCCATATCAGTATGAATCACTCGTGTATTGGTCTTCGGGAAAGTGTAAGACGCCATTGCTCGCAACTAGTGTGTTCGATGTTTTTAAACTACTATGGATGGTTGTCTTGCTTATGTGAGAGCTTCTACGTGTGTATTTGTACTTATTCTGGAATTTCCTGAAGTTTTAACTTTAAATTCTATCATTTGCATATGTTTCCATATGTTTTATATTTTATAGAATTTTCATTGAAATTTCCAACTGAAACTGAAACATTTCCATTTTTGTGGCGACGAAATCTGAAATTTAAAACTTTGATACCAATTTGATAATAACGGTGAGAAAGTTTAAGTACAATAGTAATATCTAAAGTCAAAGACAAGAAAATTGTATTCACACCACATCTTTACATGTTGACATCTAGGAAGCATCCTAGGGGGGTAGGATCTATAATATTATGGTGGTGTAGCTCTTATTGCACGCCCATCTCCTCCATTAACGACCTAAACCAACCATGTAATGGCACCAAACTTAGATTGTGAATGTCCAAAGACTAATCTCATTGAAGGATCCTAAGCATCTCATCAATCAATTTTTGGCAGCAGAATGTGGAGTATTATGTGTATGTTATTTTATTTTCCATTTTCTTACTCCTCTAGATCAGACTCAGAGAGGGTGTGGAGAAGTGAGATCAATCGAGGTAGGTCTCACATGTAGCCATTAGCATTAGAGCTAGGCTCCACCATAATATAGTGGAGCCAGGCTATATAAATTCATTCCATGTATAACACCTATATAAAATATTTTAGGGTTTAGGGTTTAGGGTTTAGAGTTTAGGGGCTCCATCATAATATAGTGGAGCCAGGCACCATAAAATCATTTCCTGTATAATATCAACACACAATATTTTATTTCTAAGTCCACATGCATATAAAGTGAAAACATAAATGAAACAAGGGAAGAGATAAACATCGAGATTTTTCATGATTGATTGTCGACCTAACATTCTCCATTATATCATTCTAAAGACGGTGTGTCAATTTATTAAAACAACACCTGTTTTCTCCATTAAATTACCCAGTTGAAGCAGAACAACAAAGCAAATTGTCCAAGATTATTTCATTCTTTACAACATATAGTACTTAGGAAAGATGAGGCATTCCGCAAGTCGCATAAATTTGACTCAGTTTCACAATAATTATACTGATAAATAGAAGAGTACATAGAACACTGAAATGAAAAACACACCTTGCAAAAGAGTACAGTAGTGGTTGCAAGAAAGATGAACTCAAATTTTTGCCTGATTTGCAAGTGAAGCTATGTCCCATTCTGCCATCATTTGGGAAAGCACAAATGAGTTTCTAAGATCAGATAAAAGTTAGTTCTTATGTTAATGTTCAATAATTCCAGTGATTTGGGCAACAAACACCTAACACGGCTGAGCTGCGGTTTGGGTCTCGTAAGTGGGGTGTATCAAAGATCCACTTATCACAAAATTATATTATATATTCAAAATAAGCCATAAATTGGATAGAATGTGCTAAAATGTCATCAACAAGTTTGCGTACCATTTCTGACGGCGGAGAAAGTCTCGCATGTCCTGGTGTGATTCTCCACGAACAATTAGACGCATTTTCTTTGAATCTTCCCACAACAACCCACCGATCTCTCTTGCAAAGTCACTCGCAGCTTCAAAAACTTCCTGTAAGAGGAACATAAACATGTCATGTAATCAATTGAGTTGGGGAAAATGAGCAAGGGAAGAAATAGAAAAGTGTAAGTATGTCAATGTAAGGATGTTTGAAATGTCTACCTTAGATGGGAAATCTTCATAGAAATGAGAAGGAATCATCTCAACCCTATTCCGATCAGCTTCCCATAGTCTAATCTGTAGGAGAAAATCTATCTTATTAGATGACAAGTAAGAAGCATATTTCCTAAATGGGATTTGCTAGCCAATTTTGTGGAAAGCCATTTGACGGCTGGCTTTTGAATGTGAGAGCAGCCACCTCAGATGAAGTAAATGAATAAGAAAATATGCCAAAAAGTCAACCTGTGTGGCTGCTCTCACATGCAAAAGCCAGCCGTGAAATGGCTTTCCGTGAAATTGGCTAGCAAATCCCTTCCTAAATTAGTGTAGCATTAAAAGAGAAAAGTCAATGTTTCATAATCCTGAATAAGATCTGCTGGTTCAACTGGAACGAGAAAGTCTGTAGATCAGCTAGCCTCCAAGGACTTTCCTTAAATGACTTCGTGGTTTCTAAAACAAAATTTCTTTAAATGCCAATTTCTTACTGAGTTTTAACTTTTTATACCCACTAATTTTTCTTCTTTTTTTTTGCCTCCGGTATAAAAGTTACTAGTTACACTTAGAAATTGATATAAAATCATGACACGGGAAATGGGGAAAATTAAGAAAAAAACTAAAAGAAGAAAGAGGCAATTACATTCTACAACCCTCAAAATAATCTCTCTCTACACCTTTTACTCAATTATCGAATTTCTGATTTGTTCATAAAATTTTGTTTAACTAATCAGGATCAATCTAATTGAGGCCAGTCTGACCAGACTACATTTCTGCTAGTCCAATTTTTAGAAAAATGAAAGGGGGACCTGATCTGTAACATTCTCTGGTACTGCAGGTGCTCTTTCTGCAACGCGAGGATGTGCATTCTGCTGAAGGAAAGAAATTATCTGCAAATATAATATTTTACAAACATGTAGGTCAGTTTAACTGCTTAAGTAAAAATATATTTTACAAGAAGTCATGAAAGAAGATATTTGGAAAATAAAGAATCAAGAAATTCCCAATTTCTTCAGAGCTGAATATAAATTGCATGGTCTTGGAGACCAGTTTGAGTACATAGTGGCAAGGTTTTAAATTTCGGTTTCGACTATAATTTCGGTCCTCACCGAAACCGAAATTTCGGTCGAAATTTGGTAGAAGATATCGAAATCCCATATTTTTTCGGGAGAAGATATCGAAATCCCATATTTTTCTCCCGAAATTTCGGCTGAAATTCTGTAAAGGAATAAAAAATTAATATTTTATCAAATATTTCGCCAAAATTTCCGAAATTTAGACCAAAATTTGGTACATTTCGGCAATTTTGGTTTTGGAACGTTTCGATTTCGGTCCTCGCCAAAATCTGAAATTTCGGATTTCAACCGAAATTTAAAACCTTGCATAGTGGATGATATGATGAGAAATTTCTTGGGGTTTAAAAAACTCCAAAAAGGGAAAAGAGACTTGTAAGATAAAAAAATGTGCATTAAATTTATACTACAGATAAAGGGAAAACTCAGTTTCACCCATGAAGGCTTCGATTTCATGCTTTAAATTTTTGTTTACTTATCTATAACTTGGATGCAACTTAATCCAAATGATACGTTTGTGCTCGTATGGGATTCGCTAGGCAATTTTCGCAAAAGCCATTTTGCGGCTCACTTCTCAGGAGAGAAAAGACACCTTGTAGCAGATTTTGTCTTATTCATTTAATTCATCTGATATGGCTGTTTTGTCCTAAAAAAACTGAGCCGCAAAATTGCCTAGCAAATCCCCTATTATATAATATCACCTAAAAGGTAGGTAAAGAGAATTAAAAAAGAAACTGTCCACATAGTTGTGCATATCCAAAAGGAGTTTGCAACCAAAAAATATAGAAATTGGGCCAAGTCATAGTGATCATTTAAAAAAGTATCCGATATTAGTATAGATCATGTCAGACATCATAAGTTGGGCCTAGACAAGTATCAGGATATCCTAGTTGAGAAGTACAAAGATGCATTGTTGGATATCCGAAAACGCAAATAAAACAATAAGAGAAATTTTCCCTCCAGACCATTAGCTCTTACCTGCTCTGCCGTAATTCCTTTCTCAAAAGCAGTATATAAGCTTTCTTTTGTTATTGCTCCAACTATAAGGTTTGGAAGTTGATACTCAATCCTGCAATTTACCAATGAGGAAACTGAAACTTCAATAACTGATTAAAAGATGCTCAAAAAACAATAAGGGAAAAGAATTAAAGACAATAAGGGAACACATTTTCACAGTTTATAGTTTATACAGTCTATGAACATAAAAGGACCACATTTTTGTCACAGATTCAACTAAATAAAAAACCTCAAGAAAGCACCAGTGATGTTGAAGTCCTATGACATCCCATTCCTATAGAAAATTATGCATGATTCAACTTAAATCCTGTTTGACAAAAATGCATTCAAAAAGACAAAATGGTGTATGGTTATGTGTTCCTTAATGTGTTTGAAGTTATGTGAATCTAAGGCTAAGGAAATGGAACTGCTGGTAATAAAACTTCTACCATGTCTAACTGGTCCAGACATGTGATTCCTCATATGCAGACCATTACGATATAGCCATATTTTAATTTCCATCTGTTTGAGAACTTTTTACACATCAATAATTGTTCTAATTAACAGAATTCGATCCAATCTATCCTATTATTATTTTATGAAATGATTCAGTTGTCGGGCCACTGCTTATAAACAGTAAACAAAGATAATTTAATAAGTATTGAAAAGAAAATTCTTATATAAGAGAACTTTAATTTTTTTAAATCTGATTAATTTCAAAGAGCAACTCATCATATGCTAGCCAATATTTACATGAACAAATGACACAAAACCGCTGCATAAGTTCAAAGTGACCCAAAAATAGAAAACAATATTTGATCATCATAAGATGCTCACATCATAGGAACTTATTAAAAGGGATGCATACCTTGAGAAAAGACGTAAAATCTCGCAATGTAATTTAGATGATGAGTATGCATACAGCCTAAAGTTTGTTTCTACAACTACAATTCCCTGTGCAGAAAATCATACATAGAAGATATCACTAAATTGCTAACTTGAAGTCTGAAAATATGAACAATTTCACGCACGTTGAACTATTACAAACTAATAAAAAGAAAAAAAAAGTCTCAAACTAATTGGTAGAATACTAATTGACAAGAACAAAGAAAGCTTGATATGAATATTAGCTTATCGATATCATCTAACCTGATGGGATAAACGGGCAACTCACAATTATGTTCTCAAGAAAATATTGGATGAAGAAGTCATATACGACAAGGAAACAATAAAATAAATTCTTGACCCAATTGTAAATGCAAATCATTTCATAGTGCATAATAAATGGATAACAACCAGTTAACTATATTGACAACTCGCCATTCCCCAAAAAAAAAGAAAAAAACTATATTGACAACTCGCAATTGATGATAAAGCACCACAATCCACTAATATGTTGAAGTTGACATATTCTAACAGGCAATTGGACTAAAATTCCCTGCCAATTACGCGATTGAAGTTGACATATTCTAACAGGCAATTGAAGTTGACATATTCATAATCAAACTTACAGAAAGTCACAATCTGAGATATTCACTATAATTCCCTGCCAATTACGTGATCTAGAGCTCTAATAAGCTGGTTCGTGGCCAATTACGCGATCTAGAGCTCTCATGAACTGGTTAGTACGTCAAAAGGGATTCACAATCTTTAAATGGAGTCGGGAAAGAATTCAAAATGTAGCTCAATATAATTCTCCATGTAATGTTGAATCCATCAAAATAGTCTTTAGTGCAAATTAATAATAACCCCCACTTGCATGTCAAGTTATCAATCTTGGCAATTGGATCTGGTGTAGATCAAAGGCGTGATTTTTGCCCATAGGTACTCGAAGAAATGATGAAGAGAAAACACAAAAATTAACTAAAGAAACATACATGTGTGGATGAAAATAATAACTAAAGCTCACTAAGCATTGAAAGTTGGACAAGAATAGGCATACAATGGCAGCTCTCAAACAAAGAAATTTGTGATAACAAATCATCTAATAAGAAAAGGGACAAGTGGATTCACCATTCAGCTTGATTTAAAGTAAATTCGTGTGGAAAAATTGAAACCTGCTTGCGTGATGATGAATCTGACAAGCTCACGGAAAGATTGGTAGCCAATTTGGTAGGAATAAACCAACTTTCTTTCCTACCCTAAGGGAAAAAAGAGAAGAGTTCAGTATTCCAACGTAGAGAAATACTCTTCATATTACCAATAAAAAGATTTTGCATTCATATACAAGTACAGTAGGGGTGGTAGTATCAACCTGTTGAAGTTTGACTAATCCCAGGTGTGCCAGGTCCTTGATAGCCTTGCTCTGAACCTCAGTCAGGGAATTCAGATTATATGCCTATAACATATGGACGCAGGGATAAGCCAAACATGAAATGAATACAGAGAACTCTACATGACTGATATGTTTTTTTTAATCAGCCAAAATATGCATTTACTAGTGAAAAGCAATCATGAATACAGAGAACTCATCTACTACCTCACCCATAGCATGAAAACTGAGCTCCAGCAAAAATGAAATCAAATCTGTCGGATCCAACCCTCTTTCCTGCACCATATTGAAAGAAAAATCCAGAATAAGTATATCTAATATAAGGAATCAGTACATGCTCCCTCAAGTACTACTTAGAAACCAGAGCCATGGTACGAGTAACACAAATTTGTCTCCATCGACACTCCAAAAGTGACTGGACTCAGTTACAAGCACAATAAAGGCGTGCAGAAAGGTAAATCCAATGAAGAATATAAATTTCAAAAGCCAATACCTGGGCAGTAGAGATGTATTCTCTGATAATGTACCAAAGTTGGGCATTGGTATCCATCAACTGTGGTTTAAACATTCAACAAGATATGATACTATAAGACGCAACACATCAAGGTAACAGGCCAGAGTTCAAAATGATACGCACCAAAAACTGGAACCCACTTTCAGTTAATCTTGGAGTTTCATTGTCCCTGTATCAATGGCATATCAGCACATATGAGCAACCCGGATACTCATCCTACATCCCCAATTTTAGCAAAGGACCATAAGATAATGCCTAAAGCAAGGTTCGAAATTTCGGCCGAAATCCAGAAAAGAAAAAAGAATTACTTTTATTCGAAATATATTTTTGGAAAAAAAATCATTTTCCCCAAATTTCGGCCAAAGTTTCAGAAATTCCAGGTTCGGGAGATTTCAATTTCGGTCCCAGCCAAAATCCGAAATTTCGGTATTTCGGACGAAATTTAAAACCTTGACCTAAAGAACAATCATCTTAACAAAGGAATATTAGAAATCGATGACCTTGCACTCAAAAGGCCTCGCTGGAAAACCTTCATCATTGAAGAGCTAAAGTTTGCCGGCCTTTCCACTTGAGCTGAGCTAATAAGTTGCAGCAAGAAGCACTGGTTTACCACAATTTCAAGTCATAAAAAAGGAACAAACTGAAAATTAATGGAAGTTCACATTGACCACAGGAAGAAACCAATTTTTTAATCCCATAAAACGTGGGATGAGATAATAAAGTTAGTACTGGAAATATGCAATGAAGTGCCTGCAAACATACATAAACAGGCTATGAAATCATAAGAACGGAGATGGCAACCTCCCATTGGTCATGTGCATAAGCTTCTAGATCATCCAAGGTCGGCAGCCTCACGGTGATACTCAAAGGCATTGGCTCTCTAGGTAAAGCTCCACTGCAAATTCCATGTTTATACATCAATATCAAAAAGTCTTAAATTCTCTTCAACAAAAAATATTAATTAAGCCCAAAACAAATTATTATTTTCAGATGGATAAAGGGTATGGTCAGACATGCACCCTGAGGGTGTAAAGAATGTTGTCACCCAACAAAATCAAAATGTGTATTACACTATAGGAAAATGTAAAATAGTTGACAGTGTGATAAAAGGTAATGATTGTTATTGTTAGGAGGGATATGTGGATTGTTTGGTCACCAAAAGTCCAAAAGTATCTAAAAATGAGCAGATAACAAATTTCACATCAAAGTGTAGGTGCAAGTCTGCAGCAACTGAAACCTCTTCGCATTTGTTGAAGGTGAAATGCAAAATTATGGGGAATTACAAATTACCCTCATCCAAGCATTAGATAAATCCCAACCTTAGAAACCTAAACAGACAATCATCCAAATAAATCCTCACAACTCAGACTGAATTTAGTGATTCGCCAGGCAAGACAGGCAGGTGAGCCACAGAACATGAAAAAGAAGGAATGCATCTAACAATAACAAAACCCTCTCTTTACGTGGATAAACATAGTTGATACTTATGTTGATTTTAGATGGATGTTTACATGATTATAATAAGTGGAAGGTCTAATAAAAAATATATATAAATAAATATATATATATATATATGAGGAATATGTTCGTGCGCTCAAGCTCTAATAAGGAATGGTGCGCTTGAGTGCACCAATCACATGGGTCCCACAATTTCTGTGAGGATCCAAACCATTCATTTGCAAGGGCCTATCATAGATAGGGTGTGTACCAAAAATCAGCTCCATTGAATCATCCTAACCCCTCCAAAAGTGGAGGGCAAAAATGGGCAGATTTGTGGTCTGTCCATTTTGACCTCCACAAATGGATGGGTTAGGATGATCCTATGGAGCTGATTTTTTGTACACATCCTATCTATGTAAGGCCCTTTCTAGTGAATGCTTTGGATCATCCTAACAATGTGGGCCTCAATGGTTTTTGAGCTCAAGCTCACGAATATGTTCCAACGCTCAAGCTCACAATCCTTTTCCTCTATATATATATATATATATATATATATATATATATATATATATATATATATATATATATATATATATATATATATGTTTTACATTAGTTTTTTTTTCTAGTGTTCTTCACAGGGAAGCAGGAATCTCTACTCATAATGGGGAATCACTATTCCCCAAAACGCGATTCGGAAACGGGAATCTTCTCGATTCCCCAATTTTTGGGAATCTCGTTTCAGAAACGTGGGAAACGTGGTTCCCACTCTAAGGCTCTGTTCACTTGTTTTCCCGGGAAAGGAAAAGAAAAGGTTTCCCGGGATTCTGACGTGGCATTAGGAAAAGAAATCCAGGGAAAATGTGTAGGAAAAGGTTTCCCGCGCCTGTTCACGTGCGCAGGATCTATGCAGGAAAATGTTTCCCGAGAAACTGCTTGCCCACCTTTTATCACTAGTTTTCCCGGGAAAGCAAATCCGACCAAAATAATGGGATTTGGTTTCCCACACTACTGAGAAAAGAGACATTTCCACGTCATTTTTGGCAATTCCATGTCATTATTTGACATATTCCACCCAGGCTTGTTATTTTCTCAGGAAAGCAAGTGAACACCAGAATTATGTCTTGTCAAGGTCTTGTCAAGAAAAAAGGAGTCTGTTTCCAGGGATTTGCTTTCCCGGGAACGCAAGTGAACAGAGCCTAAGGGAAACGCGTATCCCACTCTATGGGAAGTGTGTTTCCTATCTACTCAGTTCTCTTGCTAGTCCTCTTCTCTTCTGGGTGGTCCTCTTCTCTTCCTCTTCTTAGTATTTACACGTAAAGTCATTTAAGTAAATGTCTTTACTATTTTTATTGTCAATTTACTTACCATGCAAAAAAATTTGTTGATTTACTTAAGATTTACATGTAAAAAAGGGCATACGTCGATTAAAAATAGTTTCGCGATCCAAATCTAAAAGGATAAAAAGTCAACTTTCCAATTCTAATACAAAATTCGAAAAAAACGGGTTTGGTTAAAATCTTAACTTCCAAAAGATGGAGTATCCTTCCAATTTTAAAAATTCATAAATTATATCATGTCCAAACATTATTAAATCTCAAAAGTCCGGTAAAAAAATCACATAATTTAGTTTCTAAAGTTTTTTCATCTTGTCAGGCACTGGTCGACAGAATGGTCAACACAGGCATTCCAGCTGATAGCGATTTTCCTTTAAGTAAATGTTGGATCTTTTAATAAAAAGTGCTTTTTAATATTAGGTTCATATAATTATTTCTTATATTTTTTAGTAGTTTTATTTTATTTTTATATTTTTTTTTATATTTAACTATTAAAAAAATTCTCCAACCCTTCACGCTTCCCGCTCTGGCAACCTTGGTTCTTCATATCTTTTTTTAGTGACAAAAATTTCGCTTATCTTTTTCTATCTTTTGTTCTGGCTTTAGCTTCTTAATTTTTTTGTCGCAACTTTATCGAATCAAAAAACAGAAATGAGCGCAAATGCGGAAATGTTTCATTCCAGAAAAAAAAAAAGCAGAATGCCGGTCGAAACGGAATTGACAACTATTTTCATGACTTTATCTAAAAATTCAATAACTCTAGTATTTTGTCAATACGATATTTCATAAATTCGAGAAAAAAATCATTTGAACTTTTCTTACTGAAGGTAATTCAAAGTCATATAGGTGCGATCATACTAGCACAAATGCACTAAATCCCATCAGAACTCCGAAGTTAAGCATGCTTGGGCGAGAGTAGTACTAGGATGGGTGACCTCCTAGGAAGTCCTCGTATGTCACCCCTCCCTGTCACTTTGGGATGATTGCTGGATTTGGATCCCTGATTCCCAAGGCGGATTCTCGGTACACTCCTTCTTCCGCCTACTTACCAGAAACCAAGGGCAGTTATCCGAGCATGCAAGAATATGGGGCTCCAATGCTCCCCCGAGAGTATCTGCGTTCGCATGGACTGTAGGGCACAGGTGTATTAATACTTGTGATAGATTGAAGCAAAAGGGCTTTCACTTGCCCAATTGGTGTGTGTTATGCCACGAAGAAGAGGAGACTCTGGATCATCTGTTTGTACTCTGTCATCAAGCCTCATATCGAGCATAGGCGAATATCAGCGAATTCATGTGCTGATGCCCTTGCTAAGGAAGGGGTAGACATCACTCCGACGCGCATTCTCTTACCAGAAGGCAGGATTTCTCTGTAATTGGGCCACTGTGCCCTATATTTTCTCTTGTACTCACTGTGGGACATCTTGTCCCCTGTTATATCATGGAATAAAATTATCGTTAACTTTCCAAAAAAAAAAAAAAAAATCAAAGTCATATTCGCTGAGAAACTCTTTCAGGTCATCATACCCACTTCCTGAAAAATAGCATCCTTAAGCGTTTCCCTAGCGTTTCCTAAAAAATAGAAATTTGTTCCTAGAATTAGGAAAATAATTTCTTATTTCATGTGAAATCAGTACGACTTTTAAGTTCCAACCTCTTATGCCATGATGTGACGAATTTTGTGGGTTTTTTTTTCTGAACTATGCTAGTGCAATTTAAAGAATTAGCAAAATGTTCTGTGACTCTAGTTTCTATTACAAACTTCCGTAACAGGTTATTGTTCAATCTTGATTATTCAGAATAAGAAGTTACACTGGAGTTATCCTGGATTATTAACTGGATTTCAAGATTTACTTGCGAATACTAGATTTCAGCTGTAGTGATCTGATATTGTTAGTTTAAGATATTACGATTTAGGACTACCGAGATTTAAGGGGCTTAACTCATCTTACCCAGAGCTCAAAATAACAAAATGTTTTCTGTCTACATGACAAAGTATGATGCCGACAACCTAACACAAATTTCGCATCCAGGAACATAGTGGGACATAAACGAAACTATTTGATGTGAGATGAAAAAATTCCACATCCAGGAACATAGTAAGACATAAACGAAAGTACTTGATGTGAGATGAACCAAAAGATGGCAACTCATGACAATTTTCTAAACTCTAGAAAAACTGCATCGATAAATATGAAGATCAGATTTTGAGTGATAGGGCAGCTAGAAAACCAATTGATATGAGATCATGATTTATGCCTAATATGTGTGCCAGTGGTCTGCTTTCTTCTCTTTTCAATAATTTATAGGCAAGTTACATGCGCATCATCATAGCAACTATGATTCATGAAGTCATTCTACCACACAACATTTTCATTCTAGGATGCGCAATACAAATTTATTGCATGGAAAATTAGTAAACGTAAATGGGGATATCAGTAATACATTAGAATATGCATGGAATGGAACTGCCTTGTAACTGACCAATAACAAGCTAACGAGGAGCAAGGGGGTGGAAAGATTCACATTGCACCAAAAAATTGAAGTGGCATTCGGTACCAAAGGAATATTAATTTATTGTAGATAATGAAACTAAAGATTGGTTTGAAAATCAATAATATCAACCAATAGCTTTTAATGGACATAGGTAATAAATAGATTGGTTTGAAAATCAATAATATCAACCATTAGCTTTTAATGGACATAGGTAATAAATAGAGCATAAATACAGTTCTTATATTCACCTCGTTTCATAAAACACATTGGAGCTGCAAACACGTACCCATATATCAAGTATGTCTGAAGATTAGTTGAAACTTGGGATTTAGTTTGAAACTAGTTTCCCTTTTCCTGGCAGTATAACAAGAAGAGTTTTAGCAGAAAGACAAAGCCACAGAGATTGCAACACTAGCAGAAAATTTTCTCAATCTCGGGATCTTCTCTAGGAGATTGAAGCATCCATTTGGCCATTTGGAAAGAATAAACAATTAAGACAAATAAAATCATTACCGTTATGTTAAAAGAAAGAATGCAAAAGAGTAACACTGCTATACCAGAGGTAGCATTAGAAAGACCCGAGCATCTATATGAATTGAAAATTTGGAGGATACATGAATGAACATCTTAGTGATGTAAACAATATATTTTTAACACAATTACCATTCAAAAAAACACAATTATACAATAGTGTGAACTATTTATCGTGTTGGAACTACCAGGGTAGCCCATAACCACGCCTAACACTTCATGCACCTATGTGAGTTTACAAAATCACGGTATGTGTGGTCTTCAAAACAATGCTCACAAGTCACTGCTCGTTTTATTTGAGCAAAGCATAGCAGGCTGTTTGTGTGAACCCCTGAAACATCTTGCAGTTCTTTATGCAAAGAAAATGCTATAATTGACAGAAATTTCCAATAGATAAAACAACAAATCAAATGGGAAAGAACAACACCCATGCTAACATTCAGCAATGTGCGTAAAGTATATTCTATTTTGAAGCAAAATAGGTAACCCCACATAGAAGGTAAGATAAGATGTTAACATCTTGCTACACTTCAAACATAATATGAATCACCTTGCAGGGTTTCGTTAGCTCCTACTATCCAATCTAGAATATAAATAAAATGCACCAATCACATTATAAATTGTTGTAGAGATAACTCAAATTATAGAGCCGTGCTAGCATTCACCAATGTATGCAAGGCATATTTTTGTGTTAAAGAAATAAAAGTACTCCATACAGAAGATAAGATGTTACATTATGCTACACATCGAACATAAAATGAATCACCTTGCATGTCTTTAGCTTCTAAGATCCTATCTAGAATATAAACAACTTACACAGGTACTATAATATCTTATACTATCAACAACTTGCACAGATAATAATTTAAAAAAAAAAAAAAAAAAACTTACACAGATATCATTAGAAATTTTTTGTATAGTAATTTATTTTAAAGAAAAAGATAAATATTTCATACCTGTCAGTAGCTTCAAGGAATATTCTTAATTGCAATAACCTATCAATCGCAACTTTATGCTTGGAGAACCCATCTGAAAGCACCCATTCCTCCATTGACTTGGCAGTGACTGGGGCGTCAACATATAACATCTGCAAAACATAATTCTTTGCCAAAGGAGGCAAAGACCTGGGCACAAGAAACAACAGAAGATAGTAATATTAATGTGAATTTATTTTGAAAAAAAAGTAATATCAATATGATATCTATTCCTTCTTCTTTTTTTCTTTTCTTTTTTCTTCCTCTCTCTCTCTCTCTCTCTCAAGATACAATTCCCCAAAATTCATTGGAACAAATTCTAAGTATGCATTCAGTCTTTGCCATAGATTACACAATTTCTCTTACATAGTTACATGGTTATGTGGTAACCCTTGTCCGAGCACAGGTCTGCGGTTCGTAATATGCTAGTCATTCAATGAACCCAGTACAATCAGGTAGGATTAATTGGTTCGATGCTGGATTGACTTGTTCATTAGTCTGGTTTGCTTAGTTCATTAATTTAGTATATGCCCAAGTATAACTTCTTTAATATACTTTAAATTTAGTGAAATTGTGTGATCTATCTCATTAGGTAATAATTTAATAGCATTTTTATCGCACAAATAAATCTATGCGTCTTCTTGTCTCTCTACCAAGGCAAGAGCGGTAGAAAATTGCATGCGGTAGAGATCCATGGATATGAGAATGGATCAAAATTAAATGGAGAAACCCGAGACTTATGAACCAAGATGAACCATACTCCAAACCCGTGCATTTTGTACCAGTTCAGAATCCAGTATCCATATTATTGAACCAGCTAAGGTTGTTGGTCGAAAAGACTGAACATTCTACCAAAACCTACAAGATTCCATTAAATGGACCAAATCTACATAAATACAAAATTCTAAAATTAAAAAGCATCATCTTCTCATTCTTTTGGCACAAATTTAAAAACAAAAATAAATCTTACAGAATCTTTAAAAAAAAAATCAATTAACTACCAAAAGTTTGAAAAAGAATTCCAAGCTTAACAATGACATTTGTCAATATGCAAGCTGATCTCAACCACCCATCTGTTCAAATCATTGAGTGTGTTTTCCATTCAAAATCAACTTCGTCAAACCATAATATGGTTTCCCTATTGTACTTGGAATTGAACAGAGAACAAAAATAAGCCATCATTCGACCAAAACATATAAATCCCATTTATTGCCACAAATTTGATAAAGAACATCAAATGCTCATTCTTTAATGAAAACTTCTTTTAGGAAAAAGGACAATGTATGAAAACATAAAAACAATATGAGCATCAAATTAAAGTATACATCACATCTATTGTACTAAAAATTCAGGAAAAAATGAAAGAGAAGGAATGCCACTCTAACAATACCTTGAACAATCCATTAACGGCCGCACGTTCGAAATTGACATTTTGAAATTAAAATTCCCTGGTTGTACCGATGAATTTATCGACAGAATAATGCAAAATTCAATGTAAATACGATCCAATCCAATTTTAGATAATAAAACCTAAAGGAATGCAATAGAGAATGAGAAATCAATCAAGAACACGTTTAAGTGTCTGAATTTAACAATTGGAGACTGTTCTGCACTCTAAATGGATCAATTTACACATTTTTAACATAGAATGAGAAATCAAACAATGCCTTTTAGGGTTTGAATTTAACAATTGGAGGCTGTTCTGCGCTCTAAATGGATCATTTTACACAATTTGAACGTAGAATGATGATACGTGTCTAATGTTAGTGAACTTAGTGGGGAGAGTGGGGTGTATATGTTGTGTGTTGTGGGCTGCCACGTTCGAGAATTCAGGGGTGTTATTATCAAATTAGGTTTGTGTCAGTTAAGAGTCCTTGGTATTGTGAATAGTGGAGTTACGGGTCTAGTGATGGAAAGTCATGGGATGTATGGTTATTGTAACTGTTGGATATGCTTTGTATATTTTGGGCATGAATGAATGAAGAAGACATAGATTTGCACAACCAAATTCCTGGTAAATGATAGGAGGCTTCGGATTTCCCTCGAAGTAAATTCAAATCACTCTCTTCTTCTCTTCTTCTCTTCTTCAACATCTCACCATAGGTGGTAAGAGGGGCGGACGTAACAAACGAGAAATCAAACAATGCCTTTTAGGGTTTGAATTTAACAATTGGAGACTGCTGTGCACTCTAAATGGATCATTTTACACAATTTGAACGTAGAATAAGAAATCAAACAACGCCTTTTAGGGTTTGAATTTAAAAATTCGAGGCTGTTCTGCATTCTGAATGGATCATTTTACACGTTTTGAACGCAGATAACTCTCAAAACCAGACAGAAAACAGAACAGAAGAACAAATAAAATTTAAGATCAAACGAACGCGAAAATGTAAAGATCTGAAAGTGAGAATAAAAGGAGAGAGTGGCAAAGAAAAACCTTAAAACGGCTTCGCAAATGAAAGCATTCTCGTAGAGCTTGTCGAGTTTCATCGCCGGTAGAGCACCAACCATGTCCATGAAATTCTTCGCGATGATTCTTACTTGTGGCATCTCTGTTAATCCAAGATCTGAAGAAAATTAGGGTTTTACAGAAAGATCTGAAGAAAATTAGGGTTTTGCAGATAGATGGAGCGAGAGAGACGCGATGTTCAGTAAGCAGGGTTTAGTGGAGGGGAAAAAACTCATTCTCTTCATTCTCATACGAGAAACGGAATGTTTTTTGTTTTTTTTGAGACCTCATACTGCTAGAATCGCGTTCCGAAGACAAAATCCCTCTCTTAGACTGCTAGTGCCATGGTTTCAAATTTCGGTTTCGGAATGCGTTTCGGTCCTCACCGAAACCGAAATTTCAGCTGAAATCCGAGGACCCCATTAAATTTAATATTTTATTCCATACCAAATTTCGACCGAAAATTATGAGAAAATAGTGGATTTTAGAATCCAGGTTTTTAGTTTGAAAACAGTGATAAAAGGTGATTCATGATCAACCTGCTGCTTCTGTCCTGGCAGTGTTTCTTGGATTTAAGTAATAAAACCTGGTTTTATAAACCTCTCCTCAATCATTAGATTTCTAAAACCTTATTTTCTTACTTAAAATCCAAGAAACGCTGCCACGACAGCATTCAACAAGTTGATTACGAACCCTTTTTACATTGTTTCCAAACTAAAAATCTGGATTCAAAAATCCAAGTATTCAAACCGGCCCATAAATAATAAAAAAGGGAAATGATTTCGGCGCTCCAATGTTTTGATAAACATGCGCTCACTTGTTTGCCGTGTAGTATTTAAAGGGCTTTAAGAGCTTTTTGAGAACCGTAATATCCTCTGACATCCCTTTAAATACTACACGACAAATGAGTAGAGCGCATGTTTATCAAAACATTGGAACACAAAAATCATTTCCATTAAAAAAATCTAGAATTTTGGATAAATTTCCTTAAATTTCATATGAAATTTTGGTCGAAATAATGTAACGATTTGGATATTCCCAGTTTCGGTTTCAGGTTGCCAAAACCCGAAATTTCAGTCATTTCGGTAGAAATTGAAAACCTTGCTCCTAGACTCCCCTCACCACATGAAGAAGCTAATTTATCATGAAAATAAATTCATGGTAGCAATTAGCAAACATGCCCTTAGTAATTTATCACCAAAGTAAGGGTATTTTTGTAATTGGACTAGGATTTTTTGCCAGACCATTAAGCTCTTATTTCTTGCCTTCTTGTGCTCCTATAGCAAAACCAAGAACTCTGTCTTTGTGTATTAGCAAAATGGGTTTCAATTTTATTTTTTCAAAAAATACTTTACGGCCTACAACATATATGATCGAAACCGTCCATTTGATGGGCCACATTTGATGGGCCACAGCATAAATAAGTTGTGCCCATACAATCATTTCTATAGGACGATCCTAGCCCTCCTATAGGTTGGAGGGTTGGGATCATGGAAATGATTTTTTAGGCACAACATATTTATGTTGTGGCCCATCAAATCAACGTTTTGGATCATCATATAGTGTAGGCCATACAGTATTTGTTTTAAAAAATATATTGGGCCATAGGGGCTTATACCATATAAAATTTGGAGAGAAAATAAGCCTAATTATTGAATTACTCTTATGCATGAGCTTGTTCTTATGGATACGGGTATCAATGGACCTGGACAGTCCAATGGACCATCCGAATCTGAACTTAAAACGAATAGGATCAAGTCACATTACTGGGATCCATGGACACATTTCGGGACCCTATCATAGGTTCTGAAAATTATTAGTTTATTACTGATCGGATTTAGACAACCAACAAAAGCCCGAGGGAAAGTCCTAACTCCAATTTTATTATACTATTTTGCAAAAATAACCTCTATATGCAAGGGCCCTCTTTATGCAAGACCGGAGAAGGGCCCTTGAATAGATCCACGTCAATTTTAAAGTCGGCTGAGAAGATTAATTCGGTTGCAATTCATGATGTGGATCTATTCAAGGCCCCGGTCACATTTTGCACTCACCCTAATTCTAACAGCGTAAAATGTAAGTAGGACCTACATAATTCCGATGGACGGTCTGATTTGAAATAGACCATGACCGAAACATATTGTGAGTAGGAATGTAAGTAGGCCTACTGGGACCACTCCGATGGACGGTCCAATTTGAAATGGACCGTGACCGAAACATTATAAGTAGGATCCGAAGAACACTCCGGATCTAATCTGACCCATTAGAGATTTGAATGGATCATGGCTAACACATAGGTGGATCCGTTGACACCCTTTCCCTCGTCTTTTGATGGGCTTCTCTTGCTTCATCTACCTCTTTTCTTCTTCGTCACTCCTTTTACCCAAAATATCGCTAAAACATGCTTCCTCAGCAATGGTATTCTCCCTGTGGAAATCAATGCACCAACAAATACTCCGCCCTAATGCAGATTCCATGTATGCATCTCTCCAGACCCTTTTTTTTTAATTTCATTTTCCTTTTTTTATGTGTGACATCTTTCTTTCTTTCTTTTTTCTTCTTTTTTTTTACTTTTTTTTTATGGGTAATTTATTTAACTTGAGCTCGAATAAGAGAAAAAGGAGAAATTGGGAAATGGGTTTTGGCAGATTCTGGTTTGGGGGTTGTTTTTTCGAATCAATTATTTGGAAATTCTTGGTTTTTTTGTTTTTCTTTTGATGTTGTTAAGGAAAGGGGAAATGGGAAGTTAGGGATTTTTTTAGATTTTGATTTGTTGAAATTTCATGATTTTATTATAAGTCTACAACCCATTAAAGACTGAGAGATTTTTTGCTGAATATTAGAATTATCTTGTGATACATTACAACCCGAATCGATTTGCAAGGTGATTGATCTTCTTAGAGGGAAGACCAGCCTCTTGACCCACTTTGAGGGAAGGGTCAGTCCTCTTTTATGTGCAAAAATACAATTTTGGGGATACATTTTTTCATTTAAAAAAGAAAGAAAAAAGGAATACTTACATGTTATTTATACCAAATGGGTTTTAATTATCCTGTGATACATTACAACCCGAATTGGTTCGCAACATGATTGATCTTCTTAGAGGGAAGATCAGCCTCTTGACCCACTTTTAGGGAAGGGTCAGTCCTCTTTTATGTGCAAAAATACAATTTTGGGGATAAATTTCTTCATTTAAAAAAAGAAGAAGGAATATTTACTTGTTATTTATACCAAATGGAAAACCCACTTGATAGCCACTTGACCACTTCCTCTAAAATTCCTACCCTAGCTAATCTGGAAACCCTAACCCTTATCTTTAAGAAGGTAAATCTCACAAAGTACGAAATCTAATATAATTTATTACACCCAAGTGGGACCCATTGAGGCACGTAACATTCCGCCTGCCTTGAAATCAACCCTGTCCTCACAAGGTTGGAGATTAAGCATCGGCCAGTTGGCGAAAAATGAGATCTTGCGTATGACTTTCCGAAAATTGACGGCGAAAACGAAGCCGATCACGCACAAAGAAGTAAAAAAAGAAAAACCACAAGATGCACACACCGAGATTTTACGTGGTTTGTCCAAGATGCCTACTTCCACAGGCGTGAACACGACCTTCCACTACGAGAAAGCAAGAAAAGACGATTACAATGGTTTTATCCTAAAATTGCAAACCACAACCCCTTTCCACTACGAGAAAAAAAGATCCGCTCTCAATTTCACACCACAAGAGAAAAACCCCAAGAAGAAAACTCTTGGTCACATATGTACGAGATTTGCCCTTATCAGGGGTTGTCCCCATTTTGGATGATTCATAGCATGAAATTCAGGCCAAGCGGATAATCCAAAGTGTCTAATTGGAGGACTCTTGCCCTTTGGATGTTGACTATTGGTCATTCTTTAACCATCTATTTGTGATTCTTAAAATCCACCAATTGGTAAGTTTGGATCGTTCAGCTGGTATACTTTCCAGCTGTGGTCCATCTATGGTAATTTCTGGGGCACAACAGGCAAACGTTCTGGATATTTTATTATTTTTACATTTTTTCACATGTACAAAAATAGATTTTGTGACAGGAAGAAGAAAGAAAAATTGTCCCATTTCCATTTTTTCCTCCTATTCAGTATTTTTTCCTTACTCTCAACTTCATAAATTCAAAATGTTATACATATATGCATATATTTATCAATATGCACATTTGTTGTATTGTAACTTGATTTACACTATACGGTACGGTTTAAAGTTGAAATATAATTTTTTTCATGATATAACTATGATATATTTGATGGGCATTGCATGATTTTGTGTGGCTGCAAAGAAGATGATGCAAGTGCTTTTACTTTACTGCAAAAACCTGGGACTGGGTTTTACATTTGATCACTATTGGTAGTGCATCTTTTGTTGTTGAAGGATTTCTTGATTCAAATATTATGTTTCAAATTTGGTCTTTACCACAAGATTGCTGTAATAATCCATGCTAGGCACTTGTAGGGAGAGTTTTTTGCAAGAAAGGCTGTGATACCGATGGAGAGACCTGGGAGGAATGTAAGCATTATTCTTTCAACATCTTTTGTTTTATGTCTTCCCTTTCTAACAAAAAACTATTCAAACACGATATATTACCATGTGATAATTTGGACATTTTTTGAATTGCTGATTTTGATTATTCTATATGAATATTTAATATCACCTTTCCTTTGAGTTAATTCTGAGATTTTGTCTTCCACTCAGCATTGTTATTGTAAAAAAAAAAAAAGCCAATAGATCCCAACTGGGAACTGCATTGTTATGTACCTGAACAATGAACAATGGAAACTTGACTCTAGTAAATATAGTTTAGGTTTAAAAACTTGATTGAGTATTTGAAAATCTTGCAGAGTCAATTTGACTCAAGCAAGACTCTGGTAGCAAAGGAGTTCTAGTTTCTGTAAAACCCAAGTAACCTGAGCAAGCGCTTGAGAAACTCGACAGAGTGCTCGAAAAACTCATAAAATCGGACTGATGTTTTTCGTCTTGAGGAAGTCGATCTGGTATTTGATCGAGTTTGAAGTTGCCTTGGACTTGGACAATTATAGGTTGAATTTTGAATATTTAACCGACATATATGATGGGAACAAAAATATTATGTAAGCAGCATGGAACCTGACTCAACCACATGAAAGACATGGATAGTAACACCAAGCTTGGTTATTCCACATTTCAGTGCATTTTAAATACTTCAGAAGCAGCAATTACTTTTTATTATTTGATCTCCTTTATACGGGTTCTATTCAACGAACTCACTTTGAAGAATTTAGTTTTCTTGAAGAATCTGAGTGAAATCATGATTAGAGCACTATGGTTCATAAACTCATACTCAACTCAACTCAACTCAACAAAGCCTTTGTTCCAAACTTGTTGGGGTCGGCTAAATGAATCCTTTAGAAAAATTTCATGAAGAAGGTGAAAGGAATCTACGCTGTTCTAATCCTGGCTCTAGTTGGGTTCGCCTACATGGACCATTTTCTTCCATTCTATCCTATCAAAGGTCATGTTCTTTGTTGTGTTCCTAGCTATCAAGTCTTTCCTCACTGTTTCTACTCAAGTTGTTTTCGGTTTGCCCCTACCTCTTTTATGTTCCTAGCACTTTCCAAGCATTGCAGATCAAGAAAGACTGAACTTCTGAATTAAGAATCCAGTAAATTGGCTCTAGACTATTTTAGGAGGGTCAGCGTAATGCATGGATGAATTAGGGATCAAGGATATGCAGGTTCTTAGGGTTACCTATCCTAGGTGTCTGCTTTTGTTTATGTTTGGAATAAACAGAGGCTGTACAGGCACAAATACCTCATTCACTTGAAGATTTTTATTTGTGTTTGCGTGGTAACTTAATCTAACAACTTAGGGTGCCACTTCCATATGAAATCTCACAATTTCTAAGATTCTTTGAAGTCCTGAAATAATTTATTTACCTTTTGTGGTCATTTCTGCTTCAGCACTCTCTCCTATTTCCTGCCGCTTCTGGTTATTGTTTATATATTGTTAATTTCAACGTATGATGTTTGCATTTCTGAAAAAATCACTTCCCCTGTTATGTTTCATATGTAATGTTTGATTTTGTGGTATTTAGTTTGGGTGGTCTTATGCTAAAGAGAAAGCCCTATGATTGCATTGTATTGGTTTAGATTTGTCTTGGAGTGCAAAAATATTCATAATATTATCATTATGTGGATGCTTGTATAATTTTCTACTTAATATTAATATTGCTATTATTCTTTAATCATCAGGCCTTGGAGAATGCGATGAGATATGCTACAAGGATCCAGTTCTGAAGGACCATCAGTGGAGTGCTTACATTGACCGCTCTCCAGGAGCTGACGATTATTCTGCGGTTCATCTCTTTACCTATAGATCTGTGTTTTTTTTTTGTTTTCATTGATTCACTGTATTTGCAACACAGCTATATTGAGCTTTATGAGGGTTGCTCAGAAGGATTTTTATATCTTCGTTGAAATTTTACAAACTCCATGAGTGATTCTTTTTATATCCTTGTTGAAGTTTTACAAACTCCATGACTACAACTTAGTCTTAGATTTCAACTGAGCTGAGCATGTTCTCTGAATTCAAATAATTCCATATAGAGAGAATTTATATGGTGGCCGACCGTCAAACAACAAGGGCGGAGAGAGAGAAAACTCTCCCCCTTGATTTTTGATCCGGGTCAAACCCCCTTTTTTGACTTTCCCCTTGATCAAAAATCAAGGGGGCTGATATTTTCTCTCTCCGCCCTTTATATGTAAAGGGCGGCCACCATATAATTTCTCCCATATAGATAAGATAGGGACAATCAGTAGAATGATATGTTGGACCATCACTTATTTTAAAATGCCTGGTGTATTGATCTAGGTGGAGTTTAAAATTTCGGCTGAAATCCAAAATTTTGGCCGAAATATTTAGGTTTCAGCCGAACCGAAAGTACATTGAATCGGATTTTTACATGATTTCAAACGAAATTTCATTTTCACCCTTACAAAATTTCTACCAAAATGTTAAAGATTTCCACTGAAATTACCAAAATCTCCACCGAAACCGAAATATTTTGGTTTCGGTGGTGACCGAAACCGGCACCAAAACCGACATTTAAAACCTTGATGGATCGTGACCATGGTTTTTGACACCCTGGGATGCAGTGTGTGTTTTACGTGTAGGACCCATATGGTTATGATATCATTGGGAATGGTTAATACTTCTATAAGCCAAGAGGCACAGGCGGATCTAGATCATGAGAACATACCATGTGGCACTTATGTGGCTTGCATGACATGGCCATTTGCATGCATGGTTACGTACTGTACATGGTTTCCACATGAAACCATAGTTTATTCATGAATAATCCTAGTGCAACTAGTATTGAAGGAAGGAAAAACCTCCAATAGATGGTTGGAGATGAGGAGGCATCAAGTGCAATTCCTACTGGACTCCTGTTAGATGTGGTTTTAAACTACATATGGGAGCAGTAACTATTTTGGAGATAAATTGGCAACTGTGTCATCAAAGGAAAGGACTCTAGATGCTAGGTTTTTATCTTATCCTACTAGTAGAAGAAGATTTGTTTTAGGAGTTATCTTCTGGAAATTCGATATAAAAGGGCATTACATCCACGTCCATTGTTAATGAGATTTAGGTTTTCATGGAGTCAATGAAAAACAACAAGGAAGAAGGGGAACGTATCCAATTCGATATAAAGGGCATTACACCCCACGCCCATTGTTAATGAGGTTTAGGTTTTCTTGGAGTTGATAAAAAACTACAAGGATGAAGGGGGGTGACTCCATATTCTGCCGCAGTTGTGAGCTATTGGTTGGGTGAAAAAATCTAAATATTGTGGACTGGCTTTTCTTTTACGATTGTTGCTGAGTTGTCTAGGATGGCTGGATTGCGAAACCGTGACACGGTTTTAATTGCAAATCATGCACCTTTGAGTGGCCGGTTACGATCAAGATCAGTGTATGCAATATTATGAGCCGACGCCCAAAACTGCATAACACATACCATTGCTGGTTCATAGAGTTTCCCGTTAAATTTTAGTTCAAGTGGTATCAGAGTTACTGGATTATACGGCATCCAAATACGATTTTTGATCAATTGGTATCGGAGCCTCTTTTTCAACAACAATCCGGGATCCTAAATAGTGGTGAACAGATGCGTTTTGCAACAACAAGAACTTGAAGAATCAGACGTAGTACCTGTGCCCATTGACCAAAGAGATATGGTGGAAAACAACACAGTTGATCAAAGACTTTCTCGTATGGAGAGCCAGATAGCAACCCACATGTCGATGACGTCACAGTTAATGTCTGCCAGGGACACATCGAGAGTGACCGGGAGGAGGAAAAAAGAGATTGGGCTCCGCAGACATTCGTCTTAGGAGAGAACACCCAGGCTCGACCCTTTAAGGTGGAGGCAAGGATTGTCATGCGGTTGTATGACAGGGAAGTCAACGCGAAAAAAAAAACTGGGCTATAGCTTGACGAGCTCGAGACATATTTCTTGATCTACCAGTACCAAGGTTTTAAATTTCGGTTTCGGTACCTATTTCGGATCCCACCGAAATCCGAAATTTCGGTCCGAAATTTGGTATTAAGCTTCAAAATTTGGGACTGAAATCTCAAAATTTCGGATTCCGAAATTTTGTAACATTTATTTTTTTAAAATGCCATTTTCTTGAAATTTCGGACCGAAATTCCAAAATTTCTGCCGAAATATCAAATTTCGGGAAATTTCGGTTTCGGTCCCCACCGAAATCCAAAATTTCAGATTTCGGTCGAAATTTAAAACCATGACCAGTACACAGATACTCAGAAGGTGAATTTCGCAAGCTTCACTAGATGCGCCCTCACATGGTGGAATTCCCTAAGCAAGGAATAAGGGATCGGCTGATATGACATGGAAGCATTTCCGGGAAATGATTCAGAAAAAGTTCTAACCCCTTGGATACGAAACAGAACAATGAGTATGGTGGCAATACCTACAGTAGTGGTTAGAGCAAACGGTGCGGGAGTACACTACAGAAGTACAGATTTCCACAAGCAAGCTATAGTACCTAGAATCTCAGTTGAGGAATAGGGTACCTTCACAAAGTGCCTGAGAGGATTACATGACAATATCCGAGTTGAATCTCTTTCCCATCGACGCCATCGGGGAGGCCAACAGCAAAGTCACAGCTACCGGAAACCAAGATTGAAGACACAAGAAGAAAGATGGTAGACAAGAGACAAATCTAAGTTCGATCCGAAGCCTACACCAACACAGTTCGTAAGGCGTGGTATGATCATTGCAAATGGACTGAGCATACGGCTGATAAGTGTTGGAAGTTTCACCTTGAGCTACAACCGAAGAGATCCGGCAATACCGACACTAAAGAAAACACCAAGGCAACTCTACATGCCCGTCGAAACCGAGGAATTACCGGAGTTACTTGCGGCAGACTAGAAGCTGGCACTCATGACTAGATCTGCCAAAGCATCCTCAGAGCAAGACGAACGTGCGGATCTTTTCAATGTCCGGATCCAAGTGAAACAAAGCCTGGTGGGAGCCATCATCGATCTAGCGTGCCAGAAAAACCTGATCTCTTAAGGAATGATGTCCAAGATGGGGCTCACAACTGCCCCTCATTCGCAACCATATCTAATGGGCAAGATCAAGAAGGATGATATGAAGATCACTCAACAATGTACCTTCAAGTTTGCCATCACTGATTGATACATGGACTATGTGACATGTGAGGTGGTGCCGATGGATGATTGCCAAGTGATTCTCGGTAACTTGCATCTGTTGGATATAGATGCAATTTTCGATCGAAGGGAGAAGCACTGTCTCATGAAAGATGGAAAGGAATACATCATTAAAGCGAACCGATTGATGGGAGATGCGACATCCCTTATCTTGGCAACCCAGGCTAAGATGGTGGTCAATGTGATGCAAGAGGAGGCGTAGAGTGGTGGTCGGGTTCGCAAAGACCAGCCTTGTTACAAATTTAAAAGCAAGATGGCAAGCACGAGGATAGCAAGAACATGCAATTATCTGCCGAGCAATAAGCTTGATAAGAAAAGGAGAGAAGTTAATTGGAATATCATTTCCCTCAATTAAACATAGCAGCAAGATGCTCTATGGGTCAGTAATTCTCGCCTCCTCTTAACAACAACTTGTCAATGGTGAACTTTCCCAAAACCATAACAGAGGGAAGCATAGGCGTAGCGTGGTGGTCGGGTTCACAAAGACCGGCCATTGTACAAATCTACAAGCAAGATGGCAGGCACGAGTATAGCAAGAACATGCAATTATCAGCCGAGCAGTAAGATTGATAAGACAAGGTGAGAATTTAATTGGGATTTTCTTAGTACACCAACCTTCACACTAAGGTTGAGAGAAGAAAAATAAAAGTATTTTTTGTTTCAAAATAAAATTATTAGTTTTGTTTAGGGAAATGATTTCAGCACTCCAATGTTTTGATAAACATGCGCTCACTTGTTTGTCGTGTAGTATTTAAAGGGCTTTTAGAGCTTTTTGAGAACCGTAATATCCTCTGACATCCCTTTAAATACTACACGACAAACAAGTGGAGCGCATGCTTATCAGAACACTAGAGCACAGAAATCATTTCCCTTTTGTTTATTGAGATGACATAATTTGAAAATCTCTAACAATGAATTAGAAACATTGGGCATTGCTTTAAAACTTTTATGGTGTCTTATCAAGATTTTAAAAATTGACCGAGTGCTTGAAGAACTCACCACACTTGACTCAATGTGATCAAGTTTGTTTTAGTTAATGTGATAACTGATAAGTTCATTTTCATAAACTGAGCAAAACTCAACAAGGTAATTGAAATACCTGATATATTTTTAGGTTTGACTTAGACTTGGGTTGTCATTGAGTCTAAATCAAGTTTAAGTTTTTAAGCATTGATCAGATAGTACATGTTTCAAATACCATATTAAATGCACAAATATTCAATTTTTTTTTTATAATCAGGACATTACAAAACTCTATTATTGCTATTATTTTATTCACTGGATATTTTAAATCGACAATATCTAAAAAAAGGGATTTGCTAGGGACCAGCACAGAAGGTATTTCGTGTAAGGGCTGTTGCACGAGAGAGCAGCCACCTATGTTGCATCAGTACAGATATGAGTGTCGGAATCCGATACGGGGATCGAGTGTCAGATTCGTCAAGCCTCAAAAAGAACGATTCGTGGATTCGCCAAAATATTTTAATCAATTCTCAAATTTTATTTTTTTACATAATAATATGGTTATAACAAGTAAGATATTGAATATTTTAATAACTTAAGTAGATATAATATTTTTTCCATTTAAGAAACTTAATATTAGAATGGGTAAAACTCAAAACATATGGTAATTGTAAAGTTGTGGTAGTAGCACTCGGAACAATAGATAAAAGAGATCTAGAAGTGTCTCAGAGATTCTTCAAGTATTTGAATCCGAGATGTGTTCGACACGGATTCTTCGCCCATTTAGAAGAATCCATGTAACGGTGGCAGCCACACAGGCTCACTTTTTGTCTTATTCATCTGAGGTGGCTGCAGGGCTGTTGCATGAGAGGCAGCCACCTCAGATGAATTAGACGAAAAGTGACCCTGTGTGGCTGCTCTCTCATGCAACAGCCCTTACGCGAATACCTTCTGTGATGCTCCCTAGCAAATTCCCTAAAAAATGCAGCCTCAATGTTCATTTAATAACTGAAACTGTGAGTTTCTGACATAGATTGTACAGTATGGAGTCAAACATATGCTTTTGATGTATATGTTTGGTGCCAGATCTTTGGCAGATTTGCCTACAATTTCAATTATTCTATTTACTTTTTATATCAATTTAACTATTATCGCTTATTTTCTGAGTGCAGGAGTGCTTCCATGCTTGCGTTGCCGGCTGTGGTTACAAGGTTAGAATGCATGCAGTGAATGAATTATTGTTGCATATATTCACTTTCACGGATGGTTGTTGTGGAAATTTTGAAACATTAAAATCTATGGTTCTCTATAGTTATCATCTGATGAGAAACTTGACTGTGAATCTGTGATTGATGCCTTGGTAAGTGATCCTTAAATCTGGTTCGAGTTTTCTATCCAAAGAACTATTGGTTAAACTGTTCAAAACAAATAAATATCTGTTTTTGCAAAGGATATTTGCTATGACTAACAGTTAAGTGGTTTAGAAATTAGAAACGAATAATATTAGCAACAAGCATTGGCAAAAAAATGTTTACTTCATTAACAAATAATAGCTACGAAGATACCAAGCTATAATATGTGGAAAGAAAATTGGTGTTCTTGTGGTTGAATAGGATGCCATTTTTTTTTCTTTGATAAACCAAAATTCTTCTAAAGATAAAGAACATACTACAATCCCATTGTTTCCCTGCAATAGACGACCAATTGCTGATCTAAGAAGCATACTTTTTTTTTACTTTCTAAATTACTTTGATTTGTAATTTATAATTATTTTTACTTTCTATATTTAAAAAATAAAAATAAAATTATAGTTATTTTAAGGTGGCAATTACCACGTCTGTGGTGCGCAAATCTTCTACTTACAGCGTTCAGCTCCTGCTTCTAATCTTGAAATTCATAGATGCTTTGGTCGTAGAGTTGCTTATTTCTACCTCTGTCGCCGCTTCCCGTTCTTTACTTGTTGCCCTTTACTGCCTCTTGTTCTTACCGCACACACACATACATATGCATGTTAAATATGCTACTTTCCATAAGGTGGGTCGTTTGGGCTTGGGACACCAGAAGGTACTTCTCTTTGCTTGGGAAGTTTCCCTCAATATTGGCTGACACCCAGATATGTATTTGGAATGCATATCTAATAGCAGGATGTTCACCCATAAGCTGAATTAGTTCATATTATCCCCAATATGAAATAATGCATTCATTTATATATCAAACTTTCCAATATATCATTAAATTGTTTGCATGCATTTTTTGGGCGCTGTGTTGGGCACCTCTTATCCGTGTCTGCTACCAATAAACATGCTTCTACCTAAGTTACATGGGGCATAACTTATCACCTGTAGTTAATCGTGGGTGTGTTTGTGTGTAAGTTAGAGGGGGCATAAGTATGCTGCTTCAAGTAACAGTTGGGTATGTTAGAGGGGGTATGTTTGTGTCTAAGTTACGTAGGGCATAACTTATTGAACTATGATCATTTAAGTAAGGGTGGCGTGTGTTGAGACTGGGAAGAACAGGTCATTGATGGGACTCTCCTTGGGATCCAAATTAGCATGATCATCGATCTTGGTTTTCATTTTTTACTCTCATCTTTCTCAAAAAGAAATCATCCATCTTGCTTGAACAATGTTCCTAACATTGGTCAACACTGGTTGATGCAAATTGAATAAAACTAAAATATTGTTTTTTAATGGTAAAACTAAAATATTATTAATAATAATGAATTATTGTTATCAATTGGTTGCCTTAGGTTGTCTTCAGTTCATCTACCAATAAGGAAAATGATATCATCCAAACAAGTATATTATGTAAATCTATTGATGTGGCTATTTGTTGGTGATGCAGTTCAATGTTCCCTCCAAGACTGTTGATCAAGTTCATCCAAAGCGACCGACTAAACCTTGCATTGTGAGTAAACCACCCTCATCTCCTGTTGAACCCATCGTTAATGCCGAGGATTTGCCTTGCACATCTGCATAGAGAGTTCTAGAATATATGTCATTCACCAATTCGGTACGCATGATAGTTGTAGGAATCTCCTACTTGGTCACACTCCTGTTCCGGAATCTTGCAATTCCTAGGCAATTTGGACCCTAAAATAGCCTACATGTTGCTTGTAGTTGTTGCTCTTGCTCCCACCTTTTTTTTGAATGGCAAAGCTCCTACTACTGCTCTTACTTCCCTACAATTCTGGTAACATATATCTGCTTTGATTAGATTTTGGATGACAGGCCTTGAAAATTTACTGTTGATGCATGAACTTTTTGTATTTTTGACATGGATTTTGCTTCCTTTTGTTTCTTTTTTTTTTTTTTTTTGTATTTTTGACATGGGTTATAGAAAAGATATATTTGCCCCTCCCCCTCGTTTGCTTGTCGAAAAGATCTACATTGTGCCTTGCTGGGCTTACATGCGCGCTATATCGATCTGGCCGTTGACATGATATGAAAATGATTTGTCCTATTATCCAGTTCACAGATCTCATTCCTGCTGAGAGGACTTTTGGCTGTTGAATTTGAACCTCAGCTCTATTTTTTAGCCATCTATTTGCAGGCAAATGATCAAATGGCTGAGACTGTTCAGTTAGAGTAGTTTTTGATCTACATCTCCAATTGTGCTGAAATTTGTGGCAGGACCCACTGCGTGAACAATCAGCAACATGATGTTTCATTTCATGGACCTAATCTTTGCATCTAATGGAAATCTTATACAATTCCTCTTAAGTTTTTTTTAACATTCCAATATGTGAAATCAATCCATGAGGCTTTTTTAGTAGTTTTTGTTCATGTTTGGCTCTGGCCATGCTTTTATTGAAAATTTTCCCCTTATCATAAATTGAAGGTCTATGGATTGCAGGAAAAACATTTTTGGTAGAATTTTTTTCCTTTCCATGATTTAGAGGGAAACGATAAGGTTGTATTTTAATTTAGAGGAACATTATCATAAATTGAAGGTCCCTCTAGATAAAAACTTGAACAACACTGGTTAAAGTAGAAATTTTTTTGAAAAGTTTTTCCTTTTCAAACTTTTCCTGAAAACTCTTGCAATCCAAATAAGGCCTTAGAAAAGTGAACTTTTCAGTAAAATATTTTCTCAGGAAAAAAAGAAAACACACAACTAGTTTTCCAAGTAAAATAAATTTCAGATGGTTTACCAGAGTTTTTATACGGTGCCCGACCGTCAAGTACCGTCATACGTTACTACCCTTGATATTTGATCCAAAGCAGCCCACTTTTTAAGAAGCTGCTGTTGGATCAAATATCAAGCGTGGTACTTTTGAAGTACCACCTTCACGGGGCTTGAGGGCCGGGGCACCATATAATTTCTCAGTTTACCAAACCTCAGAAAATTAGTTTTCCAAGTAAAATAAATTTCAAGAATGGTGCTTGCCATCTTGTGTATGGCTCATGTAAAATGCAATTAATTGCTCATACAAAGTATACCCAAAAGAAAATGTTAAAGCTAGGATGAAAAACGAATAGGCAAACAGTCCATTGTTGGATTAAAAATGAAAGAGTAATTTGGTTGAAGTTTCAGGTGTCAGAATATTGGGCCACCAAGAAGCAGCATGTGCAGAAGATGAGTGTAGCGAAGATGTGTATGCTTAGATGGATGTGCGGCCACGCAAGGTTAGATAGAATTAAAAATGAAGGCATTCGTAAAAAGGTGGGGTGGCATCAATTGAGGAGAAGATGAGAAAGCACCGCTTAAGATGGTTTGGGCATGTCCAAGGTAAACCTTTGGATGCTCCAGTGAGATGAAGTGATTCGTGCGAAGTTGATGGAGTAAAAAGATGTAGCGGCATACTAAACACAACTCGGGTAGAAACAGTGAGGAACGACTTGAGGGCTAGGAACATAATAGAGAACATGACCTTCGATAGGATAAAATGAAAGAAAATTATCTATGTAGATGAACCCAACTAGTGTCAAGATTAGACTTGGTCAATTTAAGCAGGGTAGATCCCTTCACCTTCTTCATGAAAATTTTCTCCGTTTGGTTGCCGGAATATTTTTGGTTCTTAGGACTTTTGTGGAATTTCCGTAGGAAACTCACATTTGGTTGCTGGGCCCAAAATAATCCCAGGAATCAAAATAACCTCGTATGAAAACCCAGGAAGAAAAAAAAATACTCCCAGGAACCTAAATAATCCTAGGAACCAAAAATAAGCTTGTAGAAGATTTTTTTTCTTTCCAACAGTTCAAGCAAGCAAACAATTTTTTTTCCCACCATAGTCCGGTCAACCAAACATGGGATTTTTATTTTACCGGGATACTTCCAGGTTGTTTTTTTTCCCACCAATCTCCTAAGAAGTTTTTTGTCCCACAAAAATCCCAAGAACCAAAAAAATTCCGGCAGCCAAATGGTAAAGGATTCATTAGCACCACAACTAGTTTGGGACAAAGGATTAATCGAGTTGAGTTGTAATTGGACGATTGGGATGATTTTTGGGCTTTAAGTTCTAAACAAAGGTCTATTAAGTGGACGGTTCAGATCAATCGAAGAGATTTTTCTCGAGATTCTTACTTCTCTCTCTATACGATAATAAGCGAGATATACGAGTTTTCGCTAGCCTAGAATCCAAGCAAGGTTGAATTTTGGCGTGTATTTTGAACCAGGAAAAAGAAAAGTAACAATTAAAAAGGAAATGATAAATTCGCACCCTCTGTAGGATAATTCGCACCACTTTACCTTGAATTGACGTCAAAAAGCGTAAAAAAAGACGGTATTTGTGGCAGAATTTAACGTTTTTTTGACGTCAATTCACTCTAAAGGGGGGCGAATTATCCTGGGGGTGCGAATTTATCATCTCCCATTAAAAATTACCATGAATTCCCATTCTCCAAATCCCATAAATTGCTTAAAACCGATAAATTTCAAATTCAATTACTGCTAAAAAAAAGCCTAGTTTTCATCGACCCATGTGGGAATAAATCCACGGATTTTCATATTTTTGGTCTCTTTTCTGGTTCATTTCCCAAATCATTTTGCTTGTTTAAAACCCTCAAATTTCAGAAAAAAAACCCCTTTTTTTGACAAACGAGGTTGTTCTTATCTTTTCTATTAGGGTGATATTTATGTGGGTTCATTTCATGCATTAATTTCTTGTTGAACCTAAATTTCCAATCCTTTTTTACTGGTAAATAAATATCCCTTAATTTCATCAGCCTCTTGTGGTTTTGGGAGGCTTAATCAATGGGGAGAATCATAAGGAGTTGTCTTCAATCTCTCCTGAAATTGGTGAATTTGGGTATAGGAATGGTTGGGATTGCTATGATTTTATATTCTTCTTGGATGCTTAGGGTTTGGCAGAAAAACATTGGTGATTCAGATTTTCAGCCCCCATGGTAAATTTCTTTAACAACATTATTTTCTGGGTTTTTTTTTCTTTTGTTAATCTTGAATTTAATTGTTTGTTAATCTTGGATTGAGATTGTTTTTTCAATTTATAAATGGAACTTTTCTTTTGAACTGACATAAATGGGACTGTTTGATTGGGATGATTTAATTTTGGAGGTATTGTTCCAAGGAGGTGAAATTATTTTTTGATATTACTTTGTGTGTGGGTTGTTTTTTTTTCACTTTTTGTCTCTCTTTTAGATGTGTAATATTATCTTTTATTGAAGGTAAAATGATATTACTTGGTGGGTTGCTTTTTGTCTCTCTTTTACTAAAGTTGCTTTCTCTATGAAAAGGTTGATAACTTATATTAGTTGCAACTTATGTTGGGACTACTTTTTCATTCCTTCTCATTTGATGGAGTAGACACTGAAGTTTTAGAAATCAGTTACCATCTTTTTGAAATGGGTTTTTTCTTCCTTCCAAGTTGTCCTTGACATTCTTTAGGGTAAGAAGGTTTACTGTTTTTGCTTTGGTCTTATTTTTATTTGATGGAAGGGAAATTGGTGTTTAGCTTCTGTTGGTGTGATGTGCTATAGTGTTTCATTGGGTGACTGGTTGTTTCTGATTACTCTTTGATGAAGGAGAAATGAGATTTTGAATATACTTGGTTGAGGTGTCATGGGCATTTTAATTTAGCTACTGTTTGGATGAGTGAGATTGTGATTCTGTTGCTTGTTGGCAGAATGGATAGCGGATAGTTGGTGATTGCCTTTTGATGAAGAGCAAATGACTTTTATGACCATTTCCTTTTCGAAAGAAAAAATTGTTTTTTGAATGGTAAGAAAAAATTGGTGTTTGTTAGAGAATTTGCATAGTATTATTTGATTTTCAATAGGCAGGAGCTTTCTCTTTTTTATTCCTTACCTTTCACACTGCTTCTATCATGAAATGGTAAACTGCCAAAGAGGTTTATTAGTTTAGTGTTTTTGGTAATATGTGGAAGAGTTGAGTATGATTTATATATATCTAATATGGATCTCTTATTTGAACTGGCTAGGATGGCAAGTATTTTTGTACAGAGGATTTGTTCTTAAAATTTGCAGTAATTTTATACCCCCTTTGTTCACAATCTGTTTTTTCCTGATGAAAATATTGATGTTCTTGACTTCTTAAAATTGGCAGTCATGTTCTTTTCACAATGTGTTTTTCTGGATGAAAGTATTTATGTTCTTGTTTTCTTTATCTATCCTTTTCCGGTAGAAATTTAATGTCTCTTTTGAAGATTTCAATATGTACGTGCACTAATCTCTTATTCTCTATAGCAAGATAGATATTTTTGGCTAATTATGCACTCTAAGGTTGTTTAAATCGTTTCTATTGCTTGGAATACATTTATTTTAATCACTGCAACTCAAATTTTATTTATGTTGATGATTTTCCTGTTAGTTTAATGAGAAGTGCCAGCAGGATGCTGCAGTGACGATGCCACCTGGAATGGACCCCGCCTGCATTCCCTGCGTGTGGGCCAGACCACCAGTGCAATCTGACACACAATGAGGGTCGTGCAGGCAATGGCCTTCTCGGCCTGGTGTCTTCAAATCATTTTCCTAGTTTAATTTGTGTAGGGGAACTCTTGGGAAAGCAATTTACTTTCTTCTTATGTGAAGATCTTTTAACAGTGAACTATATATTCTACATGGTTACTTTATTTTAAAAGTAAACTAAACTGCTTCCATCTCCAACTGCAGGTTTATTTACACTTTTCTTGGTTTGGGAATCACCTTATGTGTGATAACATGCTCTGGACATATTGCTGCGGATACTGCTAATGGTCACTGCCTTTCTTGTGTATCCTTTTCTGAAGAAATTAGATAGAAAATGGTTTCTTCATTCCATTTTCCCTTCATCAGTTTCCTGGCTCGGGTTTACTTTTAGAAAGTCTGTTTCTGTAGTTCTTCAAAACCACTGGGCTTACTATTTAGGATGGGCATATTCGGCATTGCTTTCTAGTGGAATTAATAGTTGAAATATTATGATGAATGTTATGATGATTTTACAGAATTACCACTGTCAAGCTTGTGGTTTGAAAACCCAAAACTCGAGTCTGAATAAAGGAAGACCTGAGTTGGAGATGACTCAAGGCATAGTTGAGCATTGATAAACTAGAAACTTCAAGTTGTACTATGCTTTTTGTGTTTTTTGGTGTTTTAGAACCATCTTGATCAGGTCAATTCTACCCAGTCTTATATTTTCAATAGAAATTTTCAAAACATCGTTGAAATAGAAGAGTTAAGAATGCAAAACGGGATCACTTGGTGCTCTCTGAGCAGGTTACCAAACATTTGTTATAAAAGTGTCACCAAGATTATTATTATTATTACCCATAAAAAAAGATTATTATTATTTATTAGAATAAGCTTATGTTGACCTTGCTTTTATGCTTGAACTTTAGTTTAAATGGAGCATGCAATTCTGTTATTTGAGTAGTGTATGGTTGCTACATAGATGCTTGCTAAACTGGGAGAATATGAATTTCAACCCTGAAGACAACCTCATGTCTTGTCACAGCCACTCCTAAAATGGTAATTTTGTTCTGAACAGAAGACAACTTGAAATGAATTGGTTTCTAGGAAATATTCTTGGTGAAAACTCAACAGCTAACCGAGGAGTGGTGAAAACTCAGCACCTAGCCAAGGAGTATTTTGAAGCTAAATGAAGTTTTTTTTTTTGAATGATTGAAGCTAAATGAAGTTAATTACCAATGCCTAAGCAAGTTTTGAATTTTATCTATTTTTTCTTGGTGCTTTCAATTTTTTGCGGTTGTTTATAATCTAAAAATGCTACAACTTTGTATGATCTGGCTCTGTCCATGTTTCTGTTGGTAAATGTATGATATAATAAAATATTGATCGTAAATGGTTCAAGTGGAATAGATAAAAAGTAATACACGGAGTCTGAATAGATGCATCCATCTTACAAGTGAATGCCATAAATCATCAAGGTTTCTGCTCATGCTCTTGAGTTTTATTATCTATGATAATCCAACTGTTCGATTTAATTGTCACTGAAAATAAGTCATGAGTCATTTTCAATCTTAGATGAAAAAATCTTACAATTCATGAGAGAACAGCCACACAGGCTCACTTTTCAGAAGATTGTCTTATTCATTTATTTCATCTCAGGTGGCTGTTCTCTCAGCAAAAGTCATCTGCAAAATGGCTTTCTATGAAATTTCCTAGTAAATCCCTATATATAAAGTGTTTCTGAGCTCGAGCTTAGATAGTTTATCTGAGCTCGAGTGTCAACAAATCATGTGGGCCCACATTTTTGGGGTGATCCGAAGCATTAATTTGAAAGGCCCTTACATGGATTGGGTGTGTACCAAAAATCAGGTCCATAGGATCATCCTAACCCATCCAAAAGTGAAGGCAAAAATGGACAGATACTGTTTCTCCACATATCTGCCCATGTTTTCCCTCCACAAATGGAAGGGTTAGGATGATCCTATGGACCTGATTTTTGTAGGCACCCTATCCACGTAAGGGCCTCTCAAATGAATGCTTTGGATAACCCCAAAAATGTGGGCCAGCATGAGTTTTTGAGCTCGAGCTCAGAAACACTTTCCTCACACACATATACAGTGGCGGAGCCAGGATTTATGAATAAGGGGGGCAAGCTTATACAGGGTTATACATAACGGGGGCAGGCCTTCAAATTTTAAAGAGGGCTGGGCCCAATTGAGTTGGGCCTATTAAGGATTTGGCCCAACTCAACAGGGGCAACTGCCCCCCTTATGCTACATGTAGCTCCACACACACACACACACACACACATATATATATATATATATATATGAGCATGCATTTGCTGCGCTCGAGCACAGCTAAGCTTAGCTGCGCTTGAGCACAGAAACAGCGTGGGGCCACATTTTGGGTGGGATCCAAAGCATTCATTTGATGGGCCCTTTCATGGGTAGGGTGTCCACCAAAAAATTAGCTCCATTGGATCACCTTAGGGTGTCCATTTGTGGGGCCAAAAATGGACAGATTTGTGGACAAACAGTATCTTTCCATTTTTGGCCCCACAAATACACACCCATTGGTGATCCAATGGAGCTGATTTTTGGTAGACCCCCCATCCATGATGGGGCCTTCCAAATGAATGCTTAGGACAGCCCCCCAATGTCCCCACCCCCCTGTTTCTGTGCTCGAGCGCAGCTAAGCCTAGCTGCGCTCGAGAGCAGCAACCCTTCTCTCTCTCTCTCTCTCTCTCTCTCTCTCTCTCTCTCTCTCTATATATATATATATATATATATATATATATATATATATAGGAAACTGTTGGTGCGCTTAAGTTCACCAAGCTTATGGTGCGCTTAAGCGCCCAATCACATGGGGGCCCACTTTGTTAGGATGATCCAAAGCATTCATTTGAAAGGCCCTTACATAGATGGGGGGTGTACCAAAAATCAGCTCCATAGAATCATCCTAACCCATCCATTTGTGGAGGTCAAAATGGACAGACATTGTTTGTCCACAAATCTGCCCATTTTTGTCCTCCACAAATGGAGGGGTTAGGATGATCCTATGGAGCTGATTTTTGGTACACCCCCTATCTACAATAGGGCCTTGCAAATGAATGGTTTGGATCACCACAGAAAATTTGGCACCTATGTGATTGGGCGCTTAAGCGCTCCATAAGCTTGGTGAGCTTAAGCGCACCAACAGTTTCCTCATATATATATATATATATATATATATATATATATATATATATAGAGAGAGAGAGAGAGAGAAGAGACGGTACTCCCTGGAGTAGATAACTTATCTACTCCCTACCTTAAAATAACAGTTGGGGCCACATTGTTTGGATGATCCAAAGCATTCATTTGATGCGCCCTCACATAGATAGGGTGTGACCAAAAAATCAGCTCGATAAGATCATCCTAACCCTATGAACTGTGGGGGCAAAAAATGGACAGATTTGTGCAGTTTATACACGTCCATTTTTGCCTCCATAGTTCATAGGGTTAGGATGATCCTATCGAGCTGATTTTTTGGGCACACCTGAGGGCCCATCAAATGAATGCTTTGGATCACCCAAACAATGTGGCCCCAACTGTTATTTTAAGGTAGGGAGTAGATAAGTTATCTACTCCAGGGAGTACCTTCTCTTTTCTCATATATATATATATATATATATATATATATATATATATATATATATATATATATATATATATATATCTTTATATTTATAATGCCATAGCTTACATTTAAATCAAATAAATTTCGGTGCGGAATATTAGAATATGGTTCATTTGTCCTTGTCTGTTTCTTTTGACAGTTTTTTCATTAATTTTATGGAAAAAATGAAAGATTACATACAATTTCTTATATGATTTGATTTTCAGAAAATCGGATAATATAACATTTGTTGTACAAACAACTTGCATGATTCTTACCTTCATGCTGTAAACTCTGTTGTTTAAGTGGAGAATTAAATATGAGATTGTTCATTGTCAACCTTAAATGGACACAGTATATGACATTTGTCTTTTTGCTTGTCCTGCTGGAGGCTGCGGTCACTGCAGACGTGTTTCTGAACAACAATTGGGAAGAGGTGTGCTGTCTTCTTAGTGCCATTGTGTCATGCTCTCTCTCTCTCTCTCTCTCTCTCTCTCTCTCTCTCTCTCTCACACACACACACACACACACACACATTTTTGCATACATGGCTTTCCTTTTTAACTTGGTTTTGATTCTGCCTCAGGATTTCCCGGAAGATCGAACAGGGAGATTTGACGAGTTTAAGGATTTCATCAATTCAAACTTCAAAATCTGCAAATGGATAGCTTCATCGATTGTAGCTGCACAGGTTAGTTTGTGAAACCCAACTTTTTCTGTTGCAGTTGTTGTTTTGGGTAGCTTTGTAAATTGCATGCTATTGTCCTGTGAGTGTAAAAATGAAGCTTCCATACACTTGAAACTGTGTATATGCTTTCAATTTTATAGTACTACTCATTCACTGTCTTAAAAAATGACAAATGCATTTCATAAGAGAACTAAGGGCCTCTTTGGTTGTTATCACCAAAATGAGTCCTCATTTGCAAATAAGGCTGTTTTAAGTTAATCTTACAAGAGAACAGCACGCTGGATAAGTTTTAAATAGCCTCTTTATATATCTAATACATAGAGAGATTTACATTTACATGGTTTTAAATGACCTAGGGGTTTTTGTGCGTGACAGCTCAAGAACTATTTATTTGATCTCCATTGGCATGAAAGATTTTGGGGTTGCTCACCGCAACCTCAGGATTCTAGTTATATTTAACATAAATATAGATTTAGGCCTTCTTCGGCACCAGCATTAAACAATCCAGGGATGGCTGGATTCTCGCTGGTTTTTCCGGTCACACAAAGATAGCAGAGAAACATGGCAATACAAAGAAGTTTTTCATGAAATCTAATCTTCGCTAAGCTTTGTGTGACCGGCGAGAATCCAGTTATTCTTGACTTTTGGTGACAAACAGGACCACCTATGACTATTAATAATGAATACTATTCTAATGTTTTAAATGGCGTTAGGGTGGGTGGGGCCGTGGGGGCATGACACCCCATGTTTTCCAATTGTATAGAGTATAGATTTGCAAATGGGACATTACTCTCTCAAGAAGCCATTAAATATTTCATTTCTAAAACTCTTAGTAACCATTATTTGCAAATAATCATATTTAACTTCAAAACCATTTGCATATAAGATTATATGCAAAAATTGTTTAGAGGTATCCAAATAGGCCCTAAGTAGTCATTGCCATTTGCTAATGGATTGATTTCTCTACATTTCACTTCTAACTCCAATGCTTACTTTTCTCTGAGATGGTTTATAGTTTAGAGTTTAGACACTAGGGTATTTTGACTTTCTTTTCAATTCATACTTCATAGCAGGTCCCGTGTGCGATTTTTGCAGGCATTGTCTATCTTCTTGGCCATGATCCTCAGAGCTCTTGGGCCGGATCGTGGAAGCTACTATGATAGCGATGATGATTATACTCCTGCAAGAGTTTCACTCTTGAGAAACCAAATTACGCACCCTCCATATGTTGCCTACCCCCACTACGCCTTGCAGAACAATGCCTGGAATGCAAGTGCTTCTGAAAAGGTGACCCATTGCTCAATGTCAGTTGTTTGCTCACATTGCAGCCTTTTTAGATTTCTTTGTAAGGTATCTGATTTCACGTCTCCATTTTTACAGATAAACAGTTAATGAGAACTATATTGAAGGAACCATTCCAGGAACGGTACCATTCCAAAAAGAAAGAAAGAAAGAAAGAAAGAAAACCATTCCAGGCAGGGTTCGTGGCTGCGGGCGGACAGCATTTTTGTTGATGAAAGGCCTGTTATTCAACTGGGCATGTAAAATTTAAAAGCAGAATGGGGTTGATGGGATCATTAAGATCTCATACTTGATGATAAACATAGCTGCAGAAAATTCTACCTTTGAAACTTTATCTAAGATCTATAGCAGTAAATGTATCTCTCTGTGCTTTCTAAAGTTGATTTGTTCTTCATCTGTTCATGCTTGCAATGCATATGACCGTCATATATTCAGGGAGCTAATACTATTTCCACCCCCTTGTTAGGGTATTTTCCAACCCCTTCTCACCCTTTTGAATTTATGGGTTTGCTGATAGTAGGTCATCTTACCCTGGTTTTCGCATACCGCCAGAAAATGTAAATAAATATACCAGAAGTTATAATAGTGGATATTTTACCGACGGTTTTGACCGCCGGCATTCAGCGGTGAATTTATGTCCACCGATAATCCACCGGTATAATATTTACCAACTATTAAGACCACGGGTATAATATTTACCTTTGCCAGCAACCCTGTCCTCAAAATCCACCCCCACCCTTGCATCAGAAAATCCAAACCTAACCTCCTCTACCCCATCATCCAGAAAAAAAGGAAAAAAGAAAAGCTCCATTAAAAGCCCCGAGTCCCATGCGGAGTGTCCCTCCCTCCAATTCCCTTGTTTCCAAGGTCTTGGAAAGTCATCTGAGAATCGGGAAATCTCCTTGATCTCTTTTGCTGATTCCCAATCTGAAGCCACGCCAGCCACTACCCAATCTGATCCCCAACCATTTCCAGCAACCCTGCACTCAAAATCCACCCCCACCCCCACCCCTGCATAAGAAAATCCAAACCTAACCTCCTCTACCCCATCATCCAAAAAAAAGGGAAAAAAGAAAAACTCCCTTAAAAGCCCTGAGTCCCATGCGGAACAACACTCTAGAAGTGGCACCCCCTTCCCTTCTCTGTTGGGCCAGAACCTTCCTTCAATAACCCCTGGGAGCCCACCCCTCTCCCAACCTCCTGATCTGGCTAACCAGAAGAAGATTCCTCCTCGCCATTCTGAAAGTATCTCCATGAGCCCTCCTTCCCACGCCATTATTCCTAATGAAGATTGTTAATTCCCGGAATATCAGAGGTCTCTGTACCAGCAACAAGAGAAAAGAAATTGCTGAGCTCATCAAAAGACTCGGGCTCCAATATGCTGCATTATTGAAACAAAAGCAAAGGTTCACAAGCTAAATGACTATGCTTCCCAGATCTGTGAAGGATGGAGAGTCCATGGAAACTATTCTGCTGTCATAAAGGGCAAAATTTGGATCCTCTGGAACTCAAACCTTGTTGACATCAATATTCTTGAAGAGACCAGCCAATATGTCCATTCAGAGGTGCAGATTATTTAAACAAATCAATGTTTCAACCTTACCGCAGTCTACGCCCATAACTACTATATTTCCCGTAGAGCCCTGTGGTCTAATTTAGAAAGCTTGGAACCTGGAATTACTCTCCCTTGGTTATTGGTGGGGGACTTTAATGTGGTCAGATATGCTAGTGAGAGACTTGGCAACACAAACCACCACCTCAATGAGATGGAAGAATTCAATGAATGCCTCACCAACTGCTCCTTATCTGATCTTCGTTCAAACAGCCAAAACTGGACCTGGCACAATAGATCCTCTGCTAATAGAAAGTAGCCAAGCTTGATAGATCCCTGGTCAATGAGCTATGGCTTCACCAATTCCCCCTAGCCTTCACTGCATTCCTTCCCCCTGGCATCTCGGACCATTGCCCCCTTTCCATTTCCATTCACCCTCAGGAAAACCTTGGTCCAAAGCCTTTCAGATTCATGACCATGTGGATTGAGGACAGGTCACTTTTTCCTATTGTTGAAAGAGCTTGGAACTTCAAATTCAAAGGCAACCCAATGTACCAACTCTGTCGCAAACTAAAGGAAGTCAAAACCCATTTGAAGGCTTAGAACAAAGACATCTTTGGAAGAGTGGACATCACTACCCCTCTTATTCGAAATAAGCTATCTGAAACCCAAACCCATCTTCAATCTGACCCTCTCAACCCTGCTCTCATATCTCTTGAAGACAAGCTCAGGTCTGACCTTATAATAGCCTCATCTCTTGAAGAATCCCTATACAAGCAGAAATCTAGAGTGCAATGGCTCCAACTTGGTGACTCCAACACCAAATTCTTCCACACCTCCATGAAATCCATACAACACCAAGATAGCATCCTTGCCATCAATGGTCCTAATAATTCCCAAACCTCAAACCCCAAGGAAATTGCTGACATCTTTCTCAATCACTTCAAAATGGTGCTGACCAATGGTAAATCCCAAAGCCTCCTCCCTCCAAACCCCATTAAAAGACTAACTGTTGATCAAGCCTCCTCCCTGTCAAAACAAGTCACAAAAGAGGAGATTAGAGAGGTGGTGTTCAAGGCAAACAGGTACAAGGCCCCAGGCCCCGATGGTTTTAATGCAGCCTTCTTCCAAACTTTCTGGTACCTCATAGAGCATGACTTCACCAAAGCCATCCAAAACTACTTCATTAAAGGCACTTTGCTCTCTGAGATCAACTCCACCTTCATTTCCCTGATCCCAAATTGCATTGAGGCCACCACCCCTGAAAAATTTCGCCCCATCTCTCTTTGTAATTTTGTTTATAAAACTATAACAAAAATTTTGGCAACAAGATTAAAGTCTGTGATGGATTCTCTCATTCACCCTGCTCAGTTAGCCTTCATTCATGGTAGGCTAATCCAAGAGAATATCCTTCTTTCACATGATCTCCTTCACAAGTTTCACACCCACTCATTCACTAGAACTATGTGTCTCAAGTTGGACTTAGCAAAAGCTTTTGACAATGTGAATAGGAATGCTCTTCTGGAGTTTATGGAGAAGCAAGGATTTGATGATAAGTGGTTAGCTTGGATTTCTGAATGCATAAACAAACCATCTTTCTCTATCATTATCAATGGCTCTCCCCAAGGTCACTTTACCTCCTCAAATGGCCTAAGACAAGGATATCCCTTATCCCCTCTTCTCTTCTGCATCACCATGGAGATGTTATCTGTCTTCTTTGAAGAAGCTCTGAATCAAAAAAGGATTACTACCCCTTTTTCTAGAGGTAGCACCACCATAACCCATCTAATGTTTGCTGATGATCTAATGGTTTTTGCAGATGGGAATACTCCCTGTGCCTCAGAAGTGCTTGACTGCTTGAATAAATTCTCTATGACAACTGGGTTAGAAGTGAACAAGGTCAAAAGTGAAGTCTTTTTTGCAGGTCTGGGTGTTTCTCAAAAAAGAAGAATTTCTCATATGCTTCAAATAAACGAAGGAAAGCTTCCAATCTCCTACCTGGGCCTCCCACTCATCTCTTCTAGGCTCTCTGCAAATGACTGCACTCTTCTCATATCGAAGATCAAAAAGCGAATGCAACTATGGTGCTGCAAGAACTTAGCTCAAGCTAGAAGAATCGAGCTTGTAAAATCAGTCCTTAGCTCATTCCATATTTACTGGGCTTCCTCTTTTGCTCTCCCCAAAGGTATCCTCAATCAAATTGAATTTTTTTTCAGAGACTTCATTTGGGGGGGCCCAGATTGCATCAAAAAAATTCACTCAATCAGCTGGTTTGAAATGTGCAAGCTGAAAAGTGAAGGCGGTGTAGGCATCAAAACCCTGGAAGATATTAGCAGGGCTCTGCAAGTTAAGCTGCTATGGCACCTTCTTGAAAAGAAAAAATCACTGTGGACAAACTGGGTTCAAAACAAATACGTCAAAAGGAAAAACATTTGGACCGTCCCAATGCCGTCAAAACCTTCCTGAGGAATCAGAAACATCTTCAAAGCAAGGAAACTGGCAAAACCTTTTATTTGCTATTAGATTGGGAAAGAAGAAGAAGTTGATCTTTGGGATCAGCCATGGCTTCCAGCTGGGACCCTGAGCTCTCTCTTCCGCAGAAATCATTCAAATTACTCCCTTAGTTCTCTAAATCTCCTTTCTGACATATGTATGGATGGAATTTGGAAACCCCAGATCCACATTCCATCCCTCAGAGATGAAAAGGCTGAACTCAACAAGATTATTCTAAGTGATGACGAATGCAATCATCCCATTTGGAAACCAGCCACAGATGGAGCATACAGCACTAAAAGTGGATGGGACACGCTTAGAAATAAGTCTCCTAAGCCCTTGGTTGGCAACCATTTGGTACCCAGGCCACATTCCCCGTTTCGCCTTCATTGCATGGAAAGCCATGCACAACAAGCTCCTCACAAAAGACAGAATCAGGTCTTATGGCATTATGATTGACCCAACCAGTACTCTCTGCAAATTTGAGCCTGAATCTGTGGAACATTTATTCTTTAGATGTAGTTACTCAGCTTGGATTTGGAAAAATCTTCTCGGGAGAGCTGGTTATAGAAGGCTGAGACACACCCTACTCGAAGAGGAAGAATGGGTGAGACTTCACAGCAAGGGGAAAGGTCAGGTGGCAACTACCCTAAAGCATTGATTCACCTCCCTAATCCATCATCTCTGGACGGAGCGCAATCGAAGAATCTTCCAATCATCGAGCACCCACAAGAAATACATCCTTAGATCCATCCTCATGGAAACAAGCATCAAGATTAATGGAATGAATCTCTATGACATTCCCTCTAAAATGAACCAAAAAGTTGCAATGCACTTCAACTTCAAACTCTACCCAAAAATAGCTGAGCCACGAATCTGTTATTGGATCCCTCGAAATAACCTGGAATTCAAGCTCAACACAGACGCATCCTTAGAGCCTGAAGGTGGGGGGATCGGAGGCCTTTTCCGTGGCTCTCATGGACTGTCCCTTGCAATGTTCTCGGAAAATGTAGCTAAGCAGGAAATCTTTGAGCTTGAATTCGATGCAGTTGTAAAGGATTGGAGCTCTCCATTGCCATGGGCATCCAATCACTGTGGATAGAATCTGATTCAAATTTCGTTGTTGATATTATTAAGGGTACTGCCACTGTGCCATGGACAAAGAGACCCCTGTTGCGCAAGATAAGAAATCAGCTCCTCCTCCTCCACAGTTGGATCTCCCATACATTGAGAGAAGCAAATTCAGCCGCGGACTTTCTCTCCAAAAGAAGCTGCCCCTGCAAAGGGATCTTCACTGTCCCCTCTTTGGCCTCCCCATCCCTCCTCAAGATCATTGATGAAGACCGAAATGGAACCCCCTACAGAAGGCTGTAATCTTCTTTTGTTTCTTATTTGTACTTTTGGTTCCCACTGAGACTGTTGGCTTCTAAGCCCCCCCTTGATGTTCCTTTTTTCTTTTTTATCAATGATATTTGGTAGGGGTCTTGCCTAACCCCAGCTTACCCATCAAAAAAAAAAAGCCTCACATTTTTATTTCAAGATATGCATTTTATTTCTGTTTACTTATTAAAAAAAAAAAAAATTACTGGCACTTTTGAAATAAAACTTAAAAGCCTCAAAAGTTTGAAAATTTTAGAATCAATTTTTCAAAAAAAAAAAAAAAAACTCCAGAACGAATGAATATCTCTCCTGTAAGGATTTGTTTTTCTATAACTTTTGCTATTTTCCAGTCATTTTTTAAAATTGATGAAACTCATGATCAAAGGAAATAAGGTTTTTGTTTTCATACTTTGTGAAATCTACGATGTGTTGAACATAAATCTAGTATTAGAAGTAAAACAATAAAATGTTAGAATATCTGAATTATTATCTGCTTAATATCTGATCCAATTTATTTATATGTCAATAAACTCCAAGTACTTTATAGGGACTATAAAAATAGAATTTGTTCTTAGTCTCAGGTGGTGAAGGGCCAATGCAAAGACCCTTTTATCCATGTAAACACTTCTGTAAGTCTTAAAACGTTTTAGTTTGTTTTATTTATATTTTAGTTAGTAAATTATGAAGAGAAAATGGATGAATCACGGGATATTATTTTTTATTTTATAGTTTCACCAATAATAAAACCGGAAAGTGTTGCTACTCGGTCTTGTAGCTAAGCTTATCTACTCGGTCAGGTTAAATACAGTGGGGGGCCCACATTGTTTGGGTGATCCAAACCACTCATTTGAAAGCCCCTTATCTAGATAGGGTGTCCACAAAAAATCAGACCCATTGGATGATCCTAACCCATCCAACAGTGGAGGGAAAAATGGGCAGATTTTTGGACAAACTGTGTCTGTCCATTTTTTCCCATTTTTCCCTCCATTGTTGGATGAGTTAGGATGATCCTATGGATCTGAATTTTTGTGGACACCCTATCTAGGTAAGGGGCTTTCAAATGAATGGTTTGGATCACCCAAACAATGTGGGTCCCCACTGTATTTAACCCAACCGAGTAGATAAGCTTAGCTACAAGACCGAGTAGCAACACTTTTCCCAAAACCGGAAAAGTGTTGCTACTCGGTCTTGTGTAATTGAACTTAGGGCTAAACAATCATCCATATCTCTACAAGTATGCGATGCACTTCTTACTCAATCTAGAGCGTTGATCTTATATCAATGATTGCTTATATAGATCTTCCAGTATATAAACAAGGTTTGTATCTAGTTTTATTATCACAATGATGCTATATTAAACCTGTCCTTTTCATCCGTCGTGGAAATGATTTCAGCGCTCGCCTGTTTGATAAAGATGCGTGAGGCATCTTGTTAGGTAGCATATAGAGGGCTGTCAGTAGAATATTATGGTTCTCAAAAAGCTTTTTAAGCCCTTTAAATACTACACGACAAGATGCTTCCCCATCTTTATGAAAATATTGGAGTGCGGAAATCATTTCCCATTTCTATTCAGTTTTTTAGCTGAAAATGTTATATACCCTATATAAGCAAGGTTTGTATCAAGTTTTATTATCACGATGATGTTATGTTAAACCTGTTCTTTTCATCCATCGTGGTTTATCATCCTCACTATTTTTTAACATTTTTCTATGGAAATGATTTCAGCGCTCCCCTGTTCGATAAAGATACGCGAGGCATCTTGTCATGTAGCATTTAGAGGGCTGTCGGTAGAATATTACGGTTCTCAAAAAGCTTTTTAAGCCCTTTAAATACTATGCGACAAGATGCTTCCCCATCTTTATCAAAACATTGGAGCGGGGAAATCATTTCCTTTTTTCTATTCGATCAGTTTTTTAGCTGAAAATTTTATACACCCGTCATTGTGGCTTGATGTATGTCTTTTGTTGTCATGTGACATTGTTTACTAAATTAACTTGCTCTGTTTGGATACCACATGCCTGGCATCCTCCGGGATTTCCCAAGCAAAAAAATTGCAATTTTCTTCAACTTTATGGTGCTTCATTGCCAATGTAGCATTGAAATCCCTGAAACTAGAGACAATTTTATGAGGTAGTAACTGCATGTGCCCCCCTTGTGACGTGATTTGTGGGCAGACTTTTAATGCTTTTTGACATCAAATTATGTTGGGGGGGGGGGGGGGTTGGGGTTGGATCATTATGCTCTCTCTCTCTCTCTCTCTCTCTCTCTCTCCTCTCTTTCTATGTTGGTAATTACATCCCCTCCAACTGCTGTGTGAGATTGGCAACCAAACACTACATGTTTCTATTCTACAAGGTTAATTCCAGGTAAATCAAATGTTTTTCTCCTCCCAATTGAGTACTTATACAACTAATCTACAAGGTAACTACCTTAGAGATACTATCTATTCAACTTAGCGTTCCAAACCCAACCATTGAAAATATGGGTGTAACTTGGTTCGGGTTGAGCTTTTTTCAAAAATTGAATTGGAATCAACCAAAACCTGACCCGATTTTATGACAAAAGCTAAAACCGAATTGCCAAAAATTGACTTGAGTTGCACCCCTACCCCTAATTGAGAATAATTGATTGGGTCAAGATGAATCTTAAGGCAACCAATCTATGCCCTTAGCACATGCCAACCATGGTCGGGATAGCCAGTGGATGGCAACCAATCTATGCCCTTAGCACATGCCAACCATGGTCGGAATAGCCAGTGGATGTGTGCTCTAGTTGGGCCGGATCACCTGGCCGATCAAGCCCATGTGCATGGCTTATAAGCCAGAGTTTTTATATGTGTCCGCACGTACATATTTTTTTTTTTAATGGAGTCCACTCCATATGATGATTCAAAGCATTCATTTGTTGGGCCCCAACACAAATTGACAGTGCCCCAAAAATAATCTAAATAGGATGATCTAACAGTGTAATTTGTAGATATCTGCAGATCGGATGTGATGGGGTACAAAAAACAGCAACTAATGAGCTGTCGACACGTGGCCCCGGAAGGGCCCACCGCAAGCCCAACTGCTGCGCAGGGGTAATCTGGTAATTGCCTAAATAGTGGGTGCACCTAAACCCACAGAGGGTCCGACACCTGTCCTGAGGTAGGTAATCCAACCACCTCAGGTCCCCTTTTATAAAAGGCCTTGCAAGGCTCAGATCGAAGGGTAATAACTTCTGAACTACCATTCTTAAAAACTCGCTCAGCATTCCTACTCGTACTAACTTAAGTGTCAAAGGGCCTGTCTGGAGTAACGACTCCGGGTTGGTCTTCTGACCTTGTTTCCTCTTGTGCAGGGCTCACCTCCTTCACTTCCGCTCCTCGGGTCCTCAAGCCCAGCTCTTACATCATTGCTATATCTGTTACCGATTTTAGGCCTAACAGATTGGCGCCATCCGTGGGACCACGAACTAAAAGCTGTTCGAGTCCCCTATACAAAATGGCAGGGCGGAAGAGTGCTCAGGTACCAACTGCCCAAACTACCCGAGCCGTTGTACCTCGTAGGACCCGGAGTGAGGGAATCGCCTCGCAGGTGGTGGCTCCTTCTGCTACAGCAGAGCAGAGCCCAGCTCATTCGGAACACCTTAATCCCACCCCCACTCCAGACCAAGTTCAAGCTCTCTTTCAACAGATGACGGCTCTTGTTGATCAGTACCAACACCTGATCCAAGCGCCTCCCCAACATCCTCCAGAAGCTCCATGACCTGTACAGGAAAGGTCGAATACCCATAGAGGAGAGCCAACACGCCCCAGTGGAGACCGGACCCACCACTCCACAAGGCGAGCCCATCACTCCAGAACCAGGCATGCCCATATAGAACCTCACCACCGTCGGAGGTCGCGGTCCGGCTCCGCCCGAAAGCACCGAGCCCAGGAAGACCGCGCACCGCAGGAAAAATCCCGGCCTCATCAAAGGAGTCCGGAAAGTCAGTCCTGCTCTGCGGCGAGCCCATCGGTGGAGAGAAACAGGTCGTTGGACCGAGCAGACCGGAGGACTGACCCAATGCTACGGAGAATAGAAGAAATAGACCACCGTATAGAAGAGCTAGTAAAAGATCAGGGCTGGCCCGCTGCGAAGACGTACTCAAGCAGACCTCCGTTCACAGATAATGTTATGAACGCGCCAGTGCCCAGAGGGTTCAAAATGCCGACGGTTCCGCAATACGACGGAACTACCGACCCTGTGGACCACCTGGAAACGTTCAGGACCATGATGCTCCTCCACGGCGCCTCTGACGGATTCCTCTGCAGAGCATTCCCGACCACACTGACCGGTGCAGCCCGGGACTGGTACTCGAGGATCAAGTCGAACCCCATCGGCAACTTTGAGGACTTTGGGGACGACCTGGTCCGCCATTTCATGAGCAGCCGGAGGCCAAGGAAAACAACAGCATCCTTGATGGCCTTGCCACAGGAGGACAATGAACCTCTGAAAACATTCGTCAGTCGTTTCAACAGAGAGGCTCTTCAAGTGTCGAACTTGGATCCATCAGCCACCATGAATGCGCTCCTCACAGGCGCCAAATCCAACGATTTCCACCGATCAGTTGCTCGCCAGAACTCGCACTCACTGGCGGATCTGATGGCAGGGGCCAAGGAATATATAGCCGTGGAGGAGACTATAGCGGCCTTAGACTCAAACCGGAGGAGAACCTCCGAAGAAAAGAACCCTACCAAGCAGCGTAGGGATGATAAGGCCCCCAGAAGGGAGAGGTCCTCCCAGAGGAGGGAAGAAAACTTTACCCCTCTCAACACCTCCCGGAGACACATACTGGCCGCAATCAGAGGAGAAGAGTTCGTAAGGTGGCCGACCAGAATGATCTCCAAGGGGAATAAGAGAGACAAGTCGAAGTATTGTAGGTTCCACAGGGACCACGGGCACGACACAAATGAGTGCTGGCAGCTCAAGGAAGAAATCGAGCTGCTGATTGGTCGCAGATACTTGAAAAGTATGTCAAAGATGACGGCCACAGAAGAGAGCGTTGGGAGAAGAGTCTCCAGGGCCAGAGCCCCCGACGGTCACAGCCGCCCCATGCGCGGAATCAATCCCCTCCGCCATCCAGTCCACAGCCAGAGGCGCGCCGATCCCAGCCCAAGGGGGTCATCAACACGATTATGGGCGGGCCAGCAGCCGGGGGCACATCATCTGCTGCTCGAAAAGCATATGCTCGCCGAGTCAACGTCGTGCATACATGCAGCAAAAAGATGAGGACAGAGAATGAAATCTCCTTTTCAGATGCGGATCTCGACAACTTGATACTGCCTCACGACGACGCCCTGGTCCTAACAATGCTCGTCGCGAACTGGGAATTGAAGAAAATCCTTGTCGACAACGGGAGTTCGGCAGATATCCTGTACTATCATGCTTTCAAGAAAATGATGATATGTGACGACCGCTTGAGGTCGGCAAACTCCGATTTGTTCGGTTTCTCAGGGGAGGTCGTGAAAGTGGAAGGACAGATTGAACTCCTAGTCCTCGTCGGAGAGCCGCCCTGTCAAGCCTTCACGATGGTCAACTTCCTGGTAGTGAAGGCCACTTCGGTCTATAACGCTATCTTGGGACGACCCGGCCAGAACTTAATCTGCGCCATCGCTTCAGCATATCACCAGAAAATGAAGTTCATAACGCCAAACGGCGTGGGAGAAGTCAGGGGAGATCAACCACAGTCTAGGGGGTACTATGCCATGGCACTCAAGGACAAAAATGAGGTGAAGTCGCTGCCGATCGAGCTACTCGATTTGAGGGACGAAGCCCAGGGGACTCAGCCCACCGAAGACCTTATCTCCATCCCTCTGTGCAAATGCGATAATGAGAAAGTCGTTCAGATTGGCTCCTCTCTAGGCAGCAGCACCCGGCATAGCCTCACCCAGTTTCTTCAAGACAATGCAGACGTCTTTGCATGGGCTCCCGCTGACATGCCCGGCGTAGACCCGGAGGTCAGCACGCACAGACTTGGTGTTGACCCGACCTGCAGGCGGTGAAACAGAAAAGAAGACATTTTGCACTCGAAAGGCGGCAGGCGATAAAGGAAGAAATGGAGAAGCTCTTGAGAGCTGACTTCATTCGGGAAATTCAATATCCGGATTGGCTGGCGAACGTGGTCTTGGTAAAGAAATCCAATGGGAAGTGGAGGACCTGCGTTGATTTCACCGACTTGAACAAAGCTTGTCCGAAGGACAGCTACCCGCTCGCAAAAATCGACCAGCTGATAGATGCCACCGCAGGTCATGAACTGCTGAGCTTTATGGACGCCTTCTCCGGATACAATCAAATCAGAATGTATGAATCGGATATACCAAAGACCTCCTTCATAACAGACCAGGGAACATACTGTTACCGTATCATGCCCTTCGGCTTAAAGAATGCCGGGGCCACCTATCAAAGGCTCGTCAATAAGCTCTTCCGGAAACAGATCGGCCGTAACATGGAAGTCTATGTGGACGATATGCTTGTCAAAATCCGAAGTGCGCAAGATCATGTCTCCAACCTGAGAGAAACATTCCAAGTCCTAAGAGAGCATAACATGTAGCTCAACCCCAGCAAGTGCACCTTCGGCGTCAGCTCGGGAAAGTTCTTGGGATTTATGGTAAGCCAAAGAGGGATAGAGGCCAATCCAGAGAAGATCAAGGTCGTGGTGGATCTCACTCCACCGAAAACCATCAGAGAAGTACAACGGCTAACCGGGATGGTGGTCGCGCTGGGGCGCTTCATCTCAAAGTCCGCAGAGAGATGCCTGCCTTTCTTCAACGCCGTCAAAGGGATCAAGACAGCACCTTGGACAGAGGAGTGCCAGATCGAGTTCGAGGAACTGAAGCAGTACTTGTCCTTCCCACCGCTGTTGACATAGCCCGAGCTGGGGGAGGAGCTTCTCCTGTACCTGTCCGTAAGCCCCATGGCATCGGCAGCCGTGCTAGTTCGAGAAGAGCACAACCAACAGAAACCGATCTACTATGTCAGCAAGGTCCTGCACGATGCTGAGACCAGGTACCAGCGGGTTGAGAAACTGGCATACGCCCTGATCATGGTGGCCAGAAAACTAAGGCCATATTTTCAAGCCCACACAATAAAGGTCCTGACCGATCAGCCGCTCAGGCAAGTTCTCCACAGACCGGACACCTCGGGGCGTCTTGTAAAATGGGCCGTGAAACTGAACGAATTTGACATCCAGTACCTGCCTAGGCCAGCCATAAAAGCTCAAGTGCTAGCAGACTTTGTGGCTGAATGCACCATCCCCCAGCAGAGCACCGAGTTCGAAACTGTCCAAACCCCAGTTGTGGAGAAGGTAACTACAACTGGGGAACGAACAGAAGCCGAGACTGAACCAGTAAGAACATAAATTGTCCCCTTACTGGCAGAACATGATCCGTAGACCATCAAACCACTCTGGGAAGTATACGTGGACGGATCTTCGAACAAGGCTGGCTGTGGAGCCGGTTTGATTCTCACTGGGCCTGACAACTTCGTTCTCGATTACGCCCTCGATTCGGATTCTGTGCGTCCAACAATGAGGCAGCATATGAGGCCCTCCTCACCGGAATGAACCTAGCAGTCCAGACCAGCGCTCAAAGACTGAAGGCGTACTGCGACTCCCAGCTGGTTGCGAACCAGATCCAAGGAGTCTATGAAGTCCGCAACGAGCGCATGAGTAAATATCTCTCCAAGGTCCGCCAGTTGGCTAGTAAGTTCAAAGACTTCGAGGTTGTCAGGATCCCTAGAACGGAAAACGCAAAGGCGGATGTGCTATCTAAGCTGGCAGCATCCGGTTACACCACTCTAGGAAGTATATGTATAGAGTTTCTACAGAAATCTAGTATCGAGAGTGAGGTCATCGAGGTAATGCAGGTCGAGCGCGAGCCGTGCTGGATGGACGAAATCATCGAGTACCTACGTAGCGGGAAGCTTCCCGAAGCGAAGAACGAAGCCCGCAAAGTAGTACAGAGAGCAGCCCGATTTTCCCTCGATGGTGAGAGCCTGTACAAAAGGTCGTATACCTTTCCATACCTAAAGTGCCTCCGGCCAAACAACGCCGCATACGCCCTACAAGAGAAGCACGAAAAGATTTGTGGGGAACACCTAGGGGGCAAGGCCCCGGCAATCAAAGTGCTGCTGAGAGGCCTGTACTGGCCAACCTTAAGGCAAGATGCACTGGACCTGGTCAAGAAGTGCGAGAGATGCCAAAAGTTCTCTCCCACCATCCACCAACCTGCTGTATCCATGGCCCCGATCATCAGCCCACTCCCTTTCGCAGTATGGGGGATGGACATCTTGGGCCCCTTTCCACCAGCCTCCGGAAGACGCGAGTTCGTTGTGGTGGCCATTGACTATTTTACCAAGTGGGTGGAGGCCGAACCTCTAGCTCAGATCACAGAGAAAAACGTACAGACCTTCTTCTGGAAGTCGGTCATTTGCAGATTCGGGATACCCGCGTCTTGATAACGGACAACGGCAGACAGTTCAACTGCCGAAACTTTCAAAAATTCTGCTCTGACTTGAAGATCGAACAGAGATTTACTTAGGTAGCGCACCCTCAAACGAATGGGCAGACATAAGTAACGAACAGAATCCTGCTTCAGGGGATCAAAAAGAGGCTGGACGAAAAGGCTGGCCGATGGGCAGATGAACTTTATCATGTCCTATGAGCGTATCGTACCACCCCGCGCACATCAACGGGGGAATCACCATTTAACTTGTCCTTTGGGACGGAGGCCGTAATACCCGTCGATGTGGGCGCCCCGTCTCCCAGAGTCACCAACTTCAATGAACAGCTCAATGGAGATGGGCTCCGTTCAAATCTCGACTTATTAGAAGAAGCCCGGGAAGAGTCCCGAATCAAGGTCGCCGCCTACAAGCAGAAAGTGTCCAACTATCATGATTTGAAGATACGCCCCAGAGAATTCCGAGCAGGGGATCAGTCCTAAGGAAAGCTGCTATCTCCCAACCGAAGAAGGTCGGAAAACTCTCCCCGACCTGGGAGGGGCCGTACCGAGTGAGAGAGGTGATTCGCCCGGGAAGTTATAAACTGGAAACGCTTGGGGATCACCTGCTACCCCATGCTTGGAATTCAAAGAACCTCCGAAAATACTATCAATAGACGGCCACTTGGCATAAAAGCGAATGCCGTTGTAAGCGCTCGAGGATACTGTTTCTTTGTAAATCTTCAAGCAAACTTACTTGGAAACCCAGTTCACTAAAACTTGGGTACTCGCTGCTTGGTTCGTCCCACCCCGCCTCCACGAAGACCGGGAGCGTACTCCTGGTCAGGAACGGGCCTGGACAGAAAAACCAAACCATCTTGGAAACCCAGTTCACTGGGTAGTTCACCTCGGTTCGCCTCTGCAAAGACCCGGGTCAACTGAAGCTTGAATGTCTGCCCGGAGTATTTTTGGCCCACAGTTTTAGAAGCAAGCAGTATTAGCCAGAGGCAGACATAAGTGGACAGTGGACAACGAAATGTAATTTTCTATTCATGAAAAAGTAGGGCCTCAAAGGACGATTACAAAAAATAGGGCCTCGAAGGGCCATTACAAAAAGTAGGGCCTCCAAGGGCCATTACAAAAAGTAGGACCTCCAAGGGCCATTACAAAAAGAGTCAGGAAGCTGTGCCCAAGAGGGGAAAGAAAGGGAGCTCAAGACACCCCATGACTGCCACCCCGTGATGGATGTGCCCCCGAGACCTCTGCGACAGCGGTAGTGTCCTGCTCGTCGTCGCCGGCCACCAGCGGATCGGGGAGGACAAGACCCGTCAAGATCACAGCCGGGTTGGATTCCTTGACCTGCTCAAGACAATCAAAGAATCCCAGCTTGTAGGATTCACTGGACAAACTAATAAGTTCGTCCTCTTTCTTCCGCACGGCCTCCTCGACGGCCGTTGTCTGCCTCTCCCGGGCTCTTTCCCTCTGTGCATGAAGGGCTTCGACGGCCTTCTGTTTCTGGGCGGCCATATCATCTTTGAGCCGTTGTACCTCCGCGTGCCTCTCTCCGATGGACCTTTGGAGCTCGGCTGCCT